>NC_056741.1:35632768-35790268 GCF_019279795.1 Protopterus annectens
ATGTCTGCCTTACACGCACGCGACACTGGTTCTTACTGCGGTTTCATGTAGGCGCGCACATCGCAAGATGTAGACCAGCAAGAAACTTTGGTGTAGGCAACAGTGTACACCTTCCATTTCTTGACTTTCCCATGCTTCTGTTGTGGCACTCCTCTTTCCATGATATGTGTCTGACATCTGTCATGTAACTTTGACCTCCAATGAACTGCATTTCTTTCTGCCATCCCCCCCTGTGATGTCACCTATCTCCTACTCTGTCCCTCCCCCTTCTGTAACTCTTACACTACTCAGAATGTGCTCATTTGCTATGTGACAATGGAATTCAGTATTCTAATACTTATTTGCATCGGATTGCCTACTAATGCTTAGTAACATGTCTTAGACTCAGCTTCCCCCCTTAGCAACCACTAAACGGTGGCCATGTTGTTTTTGGTCTGCTGGTCCCTGCATTGTAAATCCATGTATTGCATAAAACCCACATTTGTGGGTTTATAACCTTCATTTTTATGTTTTGTACAGCGCAGCCCGTTTGCGCGGGGCTGCGCTAAAAAAATATATTTTTTTTATTACTTTTGCATCAGGTTACCTTGCCAATGGCCACATATTTGGCCATTGCATGCTGCCTGACACATATGCACTCTTTATTTGGAGCTGACATGGCTCCATTGTGGTTTTTGCAGAAACGTACTCAGTTGTCAACTGAGTACATTTCTGCAGCTAAAACGGCTCTTACACGGGCTGTTTTGGGCTTCCTGGATCGCTAATCAACCTCATTTGCATGCTATTCAGCTGCAAGTGAGGTGATTAGCTTATCCATGCCCACTCAGTGTAAGAGACGTTTTAGCTGGTCTCTTACACGGACTTTGGGCTGTTCCTGGATAGCAAAGGCTGCATGGAGTCTTACACTACTCTTAGACTCCGTGCAAGCCTTCGTGAATCCTGCCCAATGTTTTTGCTTGTTTCTACCTGTATTAACTTACACAATGGTTAAATTTTCTGTTTTGGGGCTCAGAACTCCATGAAAATAGATCTGCATGTGCTGATCTCTTATTTCTGTTAAAAATTGAGAGTTAAGGCTGCCAGCCTAGCTATATAGAAGTTTGTAGATAATGTTGTCATTTGTAAATATTAATATAAGCCACATGCTTGATCTCTTAAATGTGAAAAGACTGTATTGGATGTGAACTGCAAGAATGTAACAACAGTGCACTCTGCTGTAAGAAAGCTGATAAGTCAAGTATTGCATGACTGTTTTGATCTCAGGGCTTGAGCTGTGCTATCTGAACCAGCAGATTTTTTCAATGTTTTTTGAGACTAGAGTTAATTGCTAGATTTTACATATATAATGCCTTTAATTGCTATAGTTTCCTGACAAGGTACAAGCTTAATAAGAAATGCTAATATAGAGTTTCTGTTAGCCTGGGAAACCAGAGAATTGTTAAGAATGATGTAATCTAAAATGAGTCAGCAGGATGTATTATCAATTTAAAGGACTTTCTCAGAGACAGAGAGATAGCATTTTGCATTTGTCTTCAGAAGTGACCACTGACCAGCACTTGCTTTGCTCTGTCTGTATGTAAGTAGTCTTTAGTGTTTCTCTTAAGGAATATATAGAAAATAGTAAGTTTAGACTAGCTGTTTTATATATTTATGTCAGAACTATTCTACTGTATTGTTTTAAGCATTTTTCTGTAATCTCTGAACTTTTGACAAGCACTGCATAGTAAGAAGTACTGTCTTGTGTTTTTATTATTTATTATTAAATATATTTAAACATTTCAACTGTGGCTGTTTTCTGTAGAGATAATTTAAGCTCTAGAGTACATTGCATGTATATAGTGATACTAGCTAAGCCACTCCAATAAGCCTTAAAAAGTTCTGGTCACACTTACTAATCGGATAATAATATTGCACAGTAATAATTGGACACATTTTGGTAAAAGCCTTTTTAGTAGCTGATAAATAAGGGCCCCGATGGCAGTCATTATTACTTTATAGCCTGGACAGAAGGTACGCAGCTAGTGAACCTGTGCCAGCCAAAATCATGCCTCAAAGTGTGTGTGTGTCTGTCAGCTACTTGGGCAGGGACACAAAGCACTACTTAGACAGAGAGAGTGCTAGGAGGACTTGGCTTGGGACGCTGGCTAAGGACCCCACTCTATAGCTGTGCCAGAGGGGAGTCTTATTGGGGATTTGGAGAGAAATGGATAAACCAGCCCCAGACTGACTGTGATCTCTGTGCACTCTTAAGGGAAATTGTACTTTACTGTGTGTGTATTTGTTATCCTTCCCAATGTGGATGCCCCTCACTGGTGTTAGTGGTGAGGATTGAGGCTCCTTGAATGCTGGGCAGGTGCTCGGGTGTCACATATTAATTGTTTGGTAGTGGTGGGATACCGACATCACATATTAATTGGTTGGCAGTTGGCTTGTAGTGGTGTGGATAGTGAATTCCTGCAGCTTCTGTACAGTGATTACTGAAGGTGTTTTTGTACTATAAAGTGAATATTCAGAGTTCATATCACAATTGTTTTATTTCATTTGTTAGCTTAGTTAGTCAGGGAGAACAGGCAAGCATGTCAGCACAGGATTATGGCAAGCTGTCAAGGAGCCAGTTGGCTGAGATGTGCTAGGCTAAGGGACTGGTGCATGGAAACCTAACTAAGGCAGACATGATTGCAGCTTTGGTCACAGCTGCATCAGAAAACTGCAATCAGGAGGGCGATCAGAGTGGCCGTGGAGATGTACAACACTCAGAGAATGGACAGCTCAGCCTTTCTGCAGAGGACTTAAAAATCCATCTGTAGCTAAAGAGACTTGAGTAGGAGGCCAGGCATTTGGAAACAGAAGCATCAGAGAGACTGAGGTATCGACAGGCTGAGGAGAATGAGAAACTGCTAAGCCTGGAAGCTGAGGAGAAGGAAAGGCAGAGGCAGCATGAAAAGGAGATGCTGACTCTTCACCAGAGTCATGGAGGTAATGAGGAAGGAAGTAACGAGACCCCAGAAGCACAAAAGGTCATTACATTTCTTCCGCAGTTTACAGAGGGGGATAATTTTGATAGTTTAATTCATATGTTTGAGAGGGTATGTAAACAGTATGATGTTGACCAAAGGCTCTAGGTATGGTTCCTGACCCCCTTACTCCATGGTAAATCTGTAAATATTTTGTCCAAAATGTCTGACATTGACTGTTTTAATTAGACGGCTGTTAAAAATTTTGTAAGAATTATTTAAGCTAACAACTGAAACTTATAGGAAAAAGTTTTGTGAGCATAGACGGAAGGCAGATGAAAGTATGTGTGAATAAGTGGCTGAACTGAGCACTTATTTTCATAGGTAGGTGAGTGGATGTCAGGTCACCACTTCTGGAGGGTTGGCAGACATTTAAGTGAGGGAGCAAGCCCTTAGCACTTTGCCTGAGGACATGACGATTTGGTTAGCTGATAGACAATGTGCTACTTCAGATGTGTCAGGGAAGAAGGGAGACCTATACCTAGCAAGCAGACCATCCCTGTAACAGAAAGGGACCCCCAGTACTGCTCATGAGTCTAAAGGAACCCATGGTGGGGAGCACAGACTGCCCCAACAGAATCTGCCAGTAGCAGGGGAAGCCACTAGTCCAGGTGCACGTCCAGGACCTAGGGTTAAATGCAACCACTGGGGCCATGTGACATACAGATGCCCATGGAGACAAAGTGGGGAACAAAAGATGAGAGAGCCAGTAAACGGGAAAGACAAAATGCCAGTAGTAGGTTGTCTTGAGACAACAGGGGTACCAAACTACCATCCTGCAGATGTCCTGACAGGGAAGGATTGGGATAAGGCAGTACCATGTGCTTATGCAGTTACAAGCAGTCAGGCTCAAAGACAAGCATGTGGGTCTGGTAGCCTGGGGGAGACCCAGACAGACTGCATACTTGCAGCCAGGACTGGTGAGGTGGGTACATCAGGGAGGGAGCTACTCTGTACCAGTGAGACTGAAGGTGAGCCACAGCTGTTTGTGGGTACTGATGTTCCCTTGGACAAAGTGACTGCAAAGGTAGAGTTGAGTAGTAGTACCCAGGCTGACAGTGAGGCACCACTGCCAGAGGATGCCAGATTTCCTGTGGAAGGGGAGCTGGGAAGGGTTACAAAGAGACAGTTGAGACAGGCTCAGCTCTCAGACCTTACATTACAAGGCCTGAGGCAGGCAGCTAGTGAGGCACCTGATTCTCACGGGAAGAGGGAATCTGTATACTGGGACAAAAGGTTACTGTATAGAGAGTTGACCCCTGAGGGAGGGCTAGAAGGTGAGAGGATACAGCAGCTGGTAGTGCCCAGAGCCTACCATCTGGCACATCTAGCCATAGCCCATGATATTACCTTAGCAGGTCATGTGGGCATAAAACATACAAAGAGACATATTATGCAGAACTTTTATTGGCCTGGAATTTCCAGAGATGTAACAGGGTACTGCAGGACCTGTGAGCAGTGCCAAAAGGTAGGCAAGGCAGGAGACAAGGAGAGAGCTCCTTTGATGCCTTTGCCTGTGATTGAGTCAGCAGGATGTATTATGAATTTAAAGGACTTTCTCAGAGACAGAGAGAGCATTTTGCATTTGTCTTCAGAAATGACCACTCACCAGCACTTACTTTGCTCTGTCTGTATGTAAGTAGGATCTTATCTTAGACTTTAGTATTTTTCTTAAGGAATAGATAGAAAATAATAAGTTTAGACTAGCTGTTTTCTATATTTATGTCAGAACTATTCTACTGTATTATTTTAAGCATTTTCCTGTGATCTCTGAACTCTTGACTAGCAATGTGTAGCAAGAAGTATTGTCTTGTGTTTTTATTATTTATTAGTAAATATGTTTAAACCTTTCAACTGTGGCTGTTTTCTGTAGAGATAATTTAAGCTCTAGAATACATTGCATGTATATAGCGATACTGACCAAGCCTTAAAAAAGTTCTTGTCACACTTACTAATTGGATAATAATATTGCACAATAATAATTGGACACCCTTTGGCAAGGGCCTGTTTAGTAGCTGATAAGTTAGGGTCCTGGTGGCAGTGATTACTACCTTATAGCTTGGATAGAGGGGGCACAGCTAGTGAACCTGTGCCAGCCTACCCCAGGAGTCTGTGTGTGGTTGTATATAAATCATATCTCAAAGTATGTGTGTGTGTGTCAGCTACTTGGGCAGGGACATGAAGCACTGGTTGGACAGAGAGAGTGCTAGGAGGACTTGGCTTGGGACCCTGGATATGGACCCCACTCTATAGCTATGCCAGTGGGGAGTCTTATTGGGGATCTGGAGAGAAAGGGAGAAACCAGCCCCAGACTGGTTGTGATCTCTGTGTGCTCTTAAGGGAAATTGTACTTTACTGTGTGTGTACTTGTTATCCTTCCCAATGTGCACGCCCCTATCTGGTGTTAAATTGTACTTTACTGTGTGTGTACTTGTTATCCTTCCCAATGTGCACGCCCCTATCTGGTGTTAAATTGTACTTTACTGTGTGTGTACTTGTTATCCTTCCCAATGTGCACGCCCCTCACTGGTGTTAAATTGTACTTTACTGTGTGTGTACTTGTTATCCTTCCCAATGTGCACACCCTCACTGGTGTTAAATTGTACTTTACTGTGTGTGTACTTGTTATCCTTCCCAATGTGCACACCCCTCACTGGTGTTAAATTGTACTTTACTGTGTGTGTACTTGTTATCCTTCCCAATGTGCACGCCCCTCACTGGTGTTAAATTGTACTTTACTGTGTGTGTACTTGTTATCCTTCCCAATATGCACGCCTCACTGGTGTTAAATTGTACTTTACATTGTGTGTACTTGTTATCCTTCCCAATGTGCACCTCACTGGTGTTAAATTGTACTTTACTGTGTGTGTACTTGTTATCCTTCCCAATGTGCATGCCCCTCACTGGTGTTAAATTGTACTTTACTGTGTGTGTACTTGTTATCCTTCCCAATGTGCACCCCCTCACTGGTGTTAAATTGTACTTTACAGTGTGTGCACTTGTTATCCTTCCCAATGTACACGCCTCACTGGTGTTAAATTGTACTTTACTGTGTGTGTACTTGTTATCCTTCCCAATGTGCACGCCGATCACTGGTGTTAAGTTGTACTTTACTGTGTGTGGACTTGTTATTCTCCCAAATGTGCACCCACCACTGGTGTTAAATTGTACTTTACTGTGTGTGTACTTGTTATCCTTCCCAGTGTGCACACCCACACTGGTGTTAAATTGTACTTTACTGTGTGTGTACTTGTTATCCTTCCCAGTGTGCACCCCTCTCTGGTGTTAAATTGTACTTTACTGTGTGTGTACTTGTTATCCTTCCCAATGTGCACGCCCTCACTGGTGTTAAATTGTACTTTACTGTGTGTGTACTTGTTATCCTTCCCAATGTGCATGCCCCTCACTGGTGTTAAATTGTACTTTACTGTGTGTGTACTTGTTATCCTTCCCAATGTGCACGCCCTCACTGGTGTTAAATTGTACTTTACTGTGTGTGTACTTGTTATCCTTCCCAATGTGCACGCCCCTCACTGGTGTTAAATTGTACTTTACTGTGTGTGTACTTGTTATCCTTCCCAATGTGCACCTCACTGGTGTTAAATTGTACTTTACTGTGTTTGTACTTGTTATCCTTCCCAATGTACACGCCCCTCACTGGTGTTAAATTGTACTTTACTGTGTGTGTACTTGTTATCCTTCCCACTGTGCACGCCCCTCACTGTGTTAAATTGTACTTTACTGTGTGTGTACTTGTTATCCTTCCCAATGTGCACGCCTCACTGGTGTTAAATTGTACTTTACTGTGTGTGTACTTGTTATCCTTCCCAATGTGCACGCCTCACTGGTGTTAAATTGTACTTTACTGTGTGTGTACTTGTTATCCTTCCCAATGTGCACGGCCCTCACTGGTGTTAAATTGTTCTTTACTGTGTGTGTACTTGTTATCCTTCCCAATGTGCACGCCCCTCACTGGTGTTAAATTGTTCTTTACTGTGTGTGTACTTGTTATCCTTCCCAATGTGCACGCACCTCACTGGTGTTAAATTGTACTTTACTGTGTGTGTACTTGTTATCCTTCCCAATGTGCACACCCCTCACTGGTGTTAAATTGTACTTTACTGTGTGTGTACTTGTTATCCTTCCCAAAGTGCACGCCCCTCACTGGTGTTAAATTGTACTTTACTGTGTGTGTACTTGTTATCCTTCCCAAAGTTCACGCCCCTCACTGGTGTTAGTGGTGAGGATTGAGGCTCCTTGATTACTGGGCCAGTGCACAGGCATCACAAAAATAAACAATTTTGCTTATTCATCTAATTGAAGTGCAACTTAGTAGTGAATATAGTGACTACACTTTACTACAAGTCCCCCTCACATTTTGGGAGGCAGAAGCAGTTCCTCAATGTGAGCCATTTAGTTTGCAACTTGAAGCAGTGATTGACCATTTTCCATTGGCTCAGGCTGTTTTAGCTGATTGGTTCATGAGGTAACCTGAATAAAGGTAAAAGCGAGAGTCGATGGACTCGACTGGTGGGAATGTTTTTTTTTTTTAATTAAGCACATTTTTTTTTCTTAAATAACACATCCGCTCTGCTGTGTGATCTGTTATTAACTGCCTTGCATTCTTCTTTTCAACATTATTATTGTCAGCCAGCCTGAATGACAGTAAGTAATGTGGTGATTATGGATGCCTTTATTCATTCGTTTGATCACAGTCAGACATCTAAAGTCTACACATTCAATAAAGGTGATTGTAATCAATTGGCACAAGTGTGTGTGTGTGTGTGTGTGTGTGTGTGTGTGTGTGTGTGTGTGTGTGTGTGTGTGTGTGTGTGTGTGTGTGTGTGTGTGTGTGTGTGTGTGTGTGTGTGTGTGTGTGTGTGTGTGTGTGTGTGTGTGTGTGTGTGTGTGTGTGTGTGTGTGTGTGTGTGTGTGTGTGTGTGTGTGTGTGTGTGTGTGTGTACAATGCTTTAGTGTTACAGTAATTATAATTGGGGTGGAGGATCTATGGGATACACATTGTTTGTCTGTGTCCTCTTGACTGACCTGACTGATTCCTAGAATATCATCACTTAAAGGCCACTGGATTTTTGTAATCACTGTTAGACTTAGAAAAGAGCAAACTAATCATTATTTTTTTTCACTTTCTCATGTGTGCAATCTTGGATTTATTGTAGTTATATACATGGGTCTAGTTTGTTTCATTGAAAGCTCATTTCACTGAATTTGAATTCACCCTGACCAAATTGCTGAAAGCTCAAATTACTGAAAACTCATTTCACTGAATATGGCACTGTGTAGAGTACTGTAAGGCAAGTAAAGGGTATATGCCCTTTTCCCCACTGTAGTGCGATCCTGGAGTTAGTATATATATATATATGGTTAGGGAGGGTTGTGGTGGGGTCACAGCCCTAGTTTAGTTTTATATTATATTTCACCGAAAGCTTCAAAAGAATACATTTTAAACCATAGACATGCATACTTAAACATCAATGACTAACTCTTTCCAGAAGACAAAATCTACCCAAACTAAGTGGGGGTACGCCCCTATATATATATATATATATATATATATATATATATATATATATATATATATATATATATATATATATATAAATATTAGTTTGTCTTTCTGCTATTGTGTAGCAATTGTATTAGCAAGTTTCTACTGGCTGGGTGTTTTACAGTAGGATTAAGTGAAACCATTAAAATGTTACTTGTTTGTACTGCAGTTACATCAAGTAAGTCTGTAATCTGTTGCCATCTGGCTAAGTGTTCTTTCTTTCTCTCTCTCTCTCTCTCTCTCTCTCTCTCTTTTCTTTCTCCCTGATAATCTGCAGTACATATGTTTATGTTATGTATATATGTTTCCACTCACTTCTACAGAAGGCTTCTGTTGTAATACCTGTTTTTATGTTTGTATGAACAGCACAGTTACTGGATAATGTAGGTGATTGTTAATAATATATGAGAGTTTCTGTTTACCACACTCACAGGCCTTTTACTGCTAAAGGTGAAGCTACATTAACACTTCAGCTTATTTCACTCTTATCAGTGTAATATATCCCTGGAAAGACATCAAAAAGCCCATAACTATAAAATTAGATGCTGTGACTCAAGACACGTATTTAGAGTTCAGACACCTTGTCTTTTGTATCTATGAACATCCTACCTAACTGACTTTTTGTAGTGGTAAACCATCTGGGGGTTCTTTTCCTGCACCGTTCGCTCCACTCACTCTGCTCCCCTGCCCTTCCCCCATATTCCACCCTCCCCAGCACCTCTTCTCTTATCCTAAGCAAACCACTCCCCCCATTCCAATGATCCACTTATATACAACTCTACCTTGTCCACACCCACATTTCATGCACATCTCACCCCATTCCAATGATCCACTTATATACAACTCTACCATGTCCACACCCACATTTCATGCACATCTCACCCCATTCCAATGATCCACTTATATACAAATCTACCTTGTCCACACCCACCTTTCATGCACATCTCACCCCATTCCAATGATCCACTTGTATACAACTCTACCTTGACCACACCCACATTTCATGCACATCTCACCCCATTCCAGTGATCCACTTGTATACAACTCTACCTTGACCACACCCACATTTCATGCACATCTCACCCCATTCCAATGATCCACTTGTATACAACTCTACCTTGTCCACACCCACATTTCATGCACATCTCACTTACTTTTTTTAGCCAAACTTATCTGCTCTCCCTTACATCCATCCCCTTGAATTCACATGCCCTCTACTATACTTTTTTGCATCCTACTCTACTTTACCATCACAATACAATCACCACCTCAAACTATTTTACATTAGCTCCAGGCTTACCACCTTATCTTCTTCTATGCACACAAACTAGCATTGCACCATAGGTTCATAGGCTCATAGGTTCATACTAGGCTATCTGCCCTAGGGCATTTATAAGCCTAGCCAGAATGTGTTTGGCTTTCGCCACCCATTTTAAATTTATTTTGCTATGCCCTTTTTTGAGGTTAGTATACTGTGCCTCTGTCTAACAGTGACACAGAAGTGATACCCGGGGTAAACCTACGATCTCCCATCCACTCATCAAGATTCCTCTTGAAGAGAGTCAATGAGGGACTCTGCCTAACCTGGAATGGGATTTTATTCCAGAGTGAAGGGAGCCTCTGGGTTATGAATCTGTCCCTCCAGCATGTCCTATTTATTTCACTGCTGAGGTTCAAGTCTCTCGAGCGCGTATCTCGATGGGATTTGGATTTTCTGTGGTGCAGCATGTCCATTAATTCCAGGTTGGACATGGCTTTATACGTCAGGCACAGATCGCCACTGAACAGGTGGTATGCCACTGAGCAGAGCTGGAGTTTCTTTAACTGGGCAGCATATGGCATCTGTTTGAGCCCTTTGATCCTCTTGGTGAGGTACTTTTGGGGTCTTTCCAGTTGCTGCAGGTGTCTGGTAAGGTACATCCCAAAAGAGGCATTGTACTCAATTATGGGCCTGATGAGGGATGAGTAAAGAGGCACGATGATGTCCCCTGATCTAGATGTAAATCCCTTCATGATTTTCATAATTTTACTACTGACCAATCACATCTTCCCCATCCATCCTTATCACAAACTGCAAGGTAAAACACCTAACCACATTATCAAAGCCCACTCTGAAGTCAAAACATTCCAACCTTACCTTCAGCTGCACACATATCACATGATAACAGTCTTTATTTACACCTGTACTGCATTCAAACACACAAATTCCACTTTTACTATTTTCCTATTTTTAAACCCACTATCACAGTTGTTATGCTCCCCCTAACTTGCCTGGCCTCTTTACTCTTAATTCTCAGCCTCACTACAGCTATATCTTTGCATACCCCCACACACCAATACACATCAACAACCTCCTCTAACCCTCTCCCCAATAAACAACACAGCTTCTCATGTATATCTTCCCAGCTTTTCTCCTATACCCTCCCATTCTATTCAAGCCACAAACTGGTCTCTTCACCTCCTATGAAACCAGACTTCATACTAGTACCCTCACCTAGGAATAAAAACATTTCCCATGGTACACATTCCTCATTACCTCTCTACTCAAATGTGGAGACGTACATCCTAACCCTGGCCCACCCTCTTATCTTAACCACAAGAGTAACCCCAAAGATTTAAACATACTTACACTTAATCTTAGACATATATGTAATAAAATAGCCCCACTGCATGCCTGGATTGATCAAAATAAACCTGACATACAAGCCCTTACTGAAACATGGCTACATCGCAATGTAAAAGACTCAGAAATAATACCGCCAAACTTTGCAATAAAGAGAAGAGGGAGATCTAAAAAGTGGGGGGAAGGATAGCACTTCTACATCCCTCTACACTCAGCATCACACTCTGTACCAGTAATATACCCATCTTTTCCACTTCCGAGGTACTAATCTCCTTTTTCAACCTCAATATATCAAAAAGAATTTGCATAATAGTAATATATATCCCACCAGGTAACAATATACCACTGTTGGAAGATATTTTATCTTGGACATCCCAAACAATAAACCCTGAAATAATAATCTTAGGAGACGTAAATATAGACTGGCAAACCATAGCTTCCAACTCCCCCACAAATAGTATAAATCTGTATGTTTTTTCTCAGCTTATCAATGCTCCAACAAGATACAGCAAAGATCTTGCCTGCCAATCCACCTTAGACTGGATTCTAGTATCCCACCCTGCTAATTACCCTTCTTCTGGTACACTGCCTAGCTCCCTGAGCGATCATCTACCAGCTTACTCCCTTAGAACAAACTCCCAACAACTAAGAGTACACACTGTAAAATCAGTTAGGAACTCAACTAATTTTTGTCAGCATAAATTCAACAATCTCCTACAGGAAATAGACTGGACATCCCTTAAACAACTACCCCTTAATGATGCTTTACTATGCTTTAATAATACCTTCCTTCACATACTTAATGCACCAGCTCCCATTCGTATGAAAAGAATCAAAAAGAACTCAGCTCCATGGCTCTCTAAGGAATGTAAACACCTGATGAAGCACCGTGGCTCTCTAAGGAATGTAAACACCTGATGAAGCACCGTGGCTCTCTAAGGAATGTAAACACCTGATGAAGCACCGTGGCTCTCTAAGGAATGTAAACACCTGATGAAGCAGAGGGACTGAGCCTGGTCAACCTGGAAACAAAACAAAAATGAACAAAATCATGTTAATTTGAAAACACTATGTAACAAAACACTATGTATCAAAACACTACATAACAAAACACTATGTAACAAAACACTATGCAACAAAACACTGTGTAACAAAACACTATGTAACAAAACACTATGTAACAAAACACTATGTAACAAAACACTCCGTAACAAAACACTATGTAACAAAGTGACAAACCTAATAAACAGAGATAAGAAGTCATATTATTCCCAGCTTCAACTCCAGGATAAAATCAACCCCAGTAAATTTTGGCACTCCATATCTTCTCTACTTAACCCTGGAAGAAATGGAGAGCACACCCTATCACCTGATATCCCTCCATCACAAATAGCCAAAAACATTAACAAGCACTTCATAAAATCAGTTTCAGACCCACTAACACTCCTAATACTGGACCCCCCCCTCCCTTCAACCTATTCAGACACCGACCCCAGGCCATCAACTACTTCTAACCCTGTCAGTACTAACCCCCAAACTCAACATAATGTCATACAAACCCCATTCTCATTTCAGCCCATACCCACTGACACCATTAAGGAACTGCTATAAAAACTAAAACCCCACTCTACTTCAGCTGACAATCTCCCACCATACTACCTGAAACTGGCTGCTAACTCAGTTCCCTACCTAATCAGTATCCTTATAAATAGGTCTTTATCCAAATCAGAAGTACCTACCATATGGAAACAATCTCACATCACCCCATCCACAAAGGAGGCAACTCTTTTGATCCATCCAATTTCCGTTCTATATCCATCTTGTCACCCATATACAAAATTCTAGAGAGAGGTATCCATCAGCAGATAATGCAATATCTATTGCAAAACAATCTTTTAACCAAAACCCAACATGGCTTCCAACCTAGTCACAGCACAGCTACAGCCCTATTATCTTTTACAGACACATGAACAAGGCCAGAGATGCAGGATGCTATACAGCCTCAGAATTCCTTGATCTCTCAAAGGCCTTTGACACAGTATCTCACCCCTTACTTTTGAACACACTGTCTAACTTAGGCTTCTCACATAACACAGTAAAATGGTTTCAGAGCTACCTCAATGATCATAAACAAGCAGTGAAATGGTCCAACAAACTCTCACCCTTTCTCCACAACCCTGCTGGAGTCCTGCAAGGCTCCATCCCAGGACCCCTACTCCAACATTTTCACAAAACAACCTTCACACTGCCTCTCACCCTGGGACTCTTATTCAATACGCTGATGATTCCACCATAATCTGCACTGCTCAATCAGTACCAGAACTACTTTCAAAAACTCAGCAGTCCTTTACTGTAGTCGAATGCTGGCTAAGAAATGCCCAACTCTTTCTTAATCCAAAGAAGACAAAACTAGTGCACTCTCATCCCAAGAACACCTCACCTGTCACTGATCATTTCAACATCCTTGCATCTGACAACACTGTCATTGACATAGTGCAGGAAACCAAACTTCTAGGTGTTATCATTGACAATAAACTTTCATTTGACCCCCATATACAGCAAAATATAACGAAAACTCATCAAAAACTGAGACTCATATAGAAACAAACATTTCTTTACTGCAGCAACCAAAACTACCCTTGCAAAAACATTTTTACTTCCCTCTCTTCTTTATGGCGCCCCTATCTTAACTAACTTACAATATTCGACCCTAAGTAAGTTGGAACAGTGCTACAACAAAGTTGCAAAGTTTGCCACAAACTCTAAATATCACACACACCACTGTAAACTACTCTTAGAATTAAACTGGCTTGAACTACCCAACCAGCTTGCCTTTATTCAGCTATCCACCTTGCACAACCTTATTGTCAAGCCTACTGCATGCCCTGCACTAGCCAATATAGTCACACTTACACACCAAATCGATCCCTATGATCAGAAGACAAAAATCTCTTAGCTGTCTCAAAGCTCACAAGAGAACCTGGTTACTCTCTGTATTCATACTCTGTACATTGGAATTCACTACCTCTAGATACCAGGTCTATGCCTGGCCTAACCCATTTCAAAGCAACTTTAAAAAAATCATCTCAAAAATACATGGCTGTGCTCCTGCATAAAGCCTGAGTAATGCTCAGGTCTTCCTCTTCTCTCACATTTCAGTCCTAAGGCTCTTCTAACTCCTCTGTTTTATACCATATCCTTAAGCTACTGCTCAGACTTTATTGCTTCTATTCTTCTTAACTCTCTCTCACTATCTATCTATCTGCATCACTAATTTTCTGGCTGCTTTTTTCCTGACTTAAACTAACATTCTATTTTTCATGTACTATAATAGTCAATGTCACACATTGCACTACCTACATACTATTTTTTGACACTGTCTACATCATGTATGGTGAGAGTGGCTATTATTGTCTATAATGTTTTAACTCTATATAATTGTTTAGATGTGTAGTAATATATTACAACATCTTGTAGAAGGTTGTTCTTTCAACTTATTGTTTGTATAGTATTTCTAATGTAATCTTTATTGTATTGGATTATATTGTATTTGTATTGCACTGTATGTGGAGCTTTTCTCCTCAGGCCTCTGCTGAAAACGGGTTCTGTAGATCCAGTCAGACCATTCACATTATGGATGTTCTGTAAATGTTTTTTTTTTTTGGGGGGGGGGGGGCTTCAGAGTGTCACTGTTTAGAGTTGTCAGCTATGAAAACTTCACATTTTGTGGTTAGCTAATCTTGTACTGATTAAATGAGATATGATCATTTAGTGTAAACTGGGGGCACTAAACTACTGAACTTTTCTACTGTAAACGACAGTGCCATTTGGACGTATGACATACGGCATCTTGTGACAGTACAACATAAGAAGGGATGGGTGATTTCTGCTCTTCTATTCATTAAAAAGCAGTTTCTATTGGCATGCATTACCTATCATGGCTACATCCATCCTCAAAATATGGAAACAATCCTACAATGGGCCCAGGTCAGGCTCAGGGGAAGGATTGTCCCCCTGTTGTAGAAGGAAGTAGTAGTCCACAAAAATGAAAAAAAATGATTAGCCAAAGAAGAGCCATAAAGACGAGAGAGTGGACTATTTATTGAGGATCAGAAAGAAGTTATGCATTGTTACTATTATGTAAAAAGCCCAGAATTTCCAGACACAATATATACAAAACGATTAACAGAGAAATTAGAGGAAAGAAAAATACTTCCACAGGAAAAACTGTTACAAGCTTCAAATAACAATTTGCTTTCATTAATACAACAGATTTTTGGAAAACAGTATATAGATCAAGAAACTTTGATCTCTTTGGAAAAAGAAGCCTCTGAGGAGGTGAGAAAATATAAACAAAACCTAGAGATATTTGAAAAATATAAAAAAGAAATATGGACATGGGAAAGAAAGAGAGATTTGATATGGTGCCATATTTATGCAAAGGAGAAAGCCAAGTTAACTAATGTGGAGAAGGCAATCTCAAGATATTCGAAGAAAAATACAAGCAAAGGCATCCAGATATGGAAAATTTCACAACATAAAGACTAAAAGCACAAATATTTAATGTAGAAAAGATGGTTAGTAAAGCAGAAGTTAAAGAAATAGAAGTTGAAGTTATGGAGTGCCTGCGAAGTGAAGGATTTGATGTAGAAGGTCTAAAACAGACTACATCACAGCATGATGGAGTGAGTCCCCAGAATAAGGAAAAGCAAGAAGGTCAGGAGCCATGAAGAAGTAATATAGACATGGGAAAGGAAAAGAGATTTAATATGGTGTAATATTTATGCAAAGGTGACAACAAAACTAACCAATACAAAAAGAGCAGCACCAAAGATATTTGATGAAAAATATAGTCAAAGGAATCCGTATATGGAAAACTTTACAATACAAAAATTAAGAAGATTAAGAGGAAAAGTAGAAAAAGAAATGAGTAATGGAGAAGTCAAAGAAATAGAAATTGAAGTAATGGAACAGCTGCAAAGAGAAGGATTCAGTGTAGAAAATTAAATTCAGAAAGCACCACAACAGGATAGAGCAATGGACATCCAAATTAAGGGGAAACCAGTGGAACAGGAAGCAATTGGTCAGATGCCATATGAAGATATTTTGGAGCCTTCCACAGGAAACCAGTATAAACATTCACTTGAAGCTAGACAGGTAAGAAAGGAACAGGAAACTGTGGAAACTCTGATGCAGTCAATGTTGAGGGGTGATAGGCCAGTGAGTTTCCATTTGACAGAATAACAGATGAGACAGGATGAAATTGAAGAGAATGTGCCACAAGAAGATGTTATAGAATGTTCTATAGAATCCCTGCAGGAAATGGAAAACAAGGGATGTGCCCTCAGTATGGAAGAAAAGGAGTTAAGAGAAGAGTTGCTTGATTTAATAGACATAGACAGATATATCAAGATCAATGAGAGAAATAGACTGCAGAAGGTAAATAAAACCCCAAAAGTTAGAAACTTGATAAAACAAATTAACACAGTAATTAGAACTATCCATAGAGATCCACCCATGCAATATAACAGAAGTAAACAATATATATTACTGTGCTGCTAAATAGCGAGGGAAAAGGGGGGGGTGAAAGTGAATACCATTATGGAAATATCAAGTAGAGAAAACTATAAAGCAGCTAAGACAAGAAGTGTCATTGTTAGAAGATTATAGAAGAGGGAACAGATCAACAAAAATATTAAGAAAGATAGATGTGATAAAAGCAGTGTGCAGTATTAGAACAGACCAGGATCTATTATGCACTATTGCAGATAACAAACTAAAAATTTCAAAACAGATGGAAAGACTCAAAAGATACGAAGATAAATAGAAGGGAAAATCACAAAATAAGTAATTTACTGATGACCCAAAAATGTTTTATAGAGAATTGGGAAATAAGGTAAAAGGAATTGATAGACCGCTGAAAAAAAGAGGAAGTAAATACATTTTGGAGAAGTATCTATGAAGATCCTGTGGAACATAACAAAGATGCTAAATGGCTAGAACAAGTAAAAGAAAGAATAAGAAGTTCAAATGTACAGGATATGAAATGGGATGAAGTATCAGCCATGGAGATTGAAACAAAGTTACGAAAAGCCTCTAATTGTAAAACCCAAGGCCCAGATGCAGTACCTAACTTTTGGCTTAAAGTATTAACTTCTTTACATGAGGATCTAGCCATGAGTAAGAACTATTTATATGCACACCCTGAACAGACACCACACTGGTTAACAACAGGAAAAACAATGCTCTTACTTAGGAGTGAACCTGCAAGCTACCCTAAAAATTATAGACCAATAACTTGTCTTCCGACAACATATAAACTATACACAGGGATTGATGCCGACAGAATTTATAGTCATTTAGAAGAAAAAGAAAACTCAATCATGGCAGTAGAACAAAAGGGCAATAAAAGAAAGACACATGGAACAAAGTACCATTTGTTATTAAATAAACTTACAGTGGAGAACTGTAAGAAAGGGAAGAATCTACGTATGGTATGGATTGACTATAAAAAAGCATTTGATAGTATCCCACATTCATGGATAAAAGAGTGCTTAAAATGTATAAGGTACATCCTACACTGATTGATTACATTACAGTAACCATGAAACAGTGGCAGACCACTTTGCAATTAAGCCATGATAAAGGGCAGATTATTATCTCAGGGATAAAAATCCAAAGGGAGATATTCCAGGGTGACTCCCTGTCACCATTGCTATTTTGCCTTGCCATTAATCCATTAAGCTATTTACTTAACAGCTTAGGCCATGGTTATAATTTGGTTTCTAGAAAACAACAAAGTCTAATGATTTCTCATCTTATCTTTGTCGATGATTTAAAATTGTATAGCTCATCAGATGAGGAACTGAAAGCACAGCTGCAGGTTGTCAAACCTTTTTCAGATGATATTGGAATGTCATTTGGCCTTGATAAATGTGCAAAAGCAACTTTAAAAAAAGGAAAACTGCAGCACCAGGAAAACATCAGTTTGGGACAAGAATGTGATGTAAAAGAACTTGAGTAAGAGGGGGTGTATTAATACTTGGGAATTGATGAAGGATCAGCAATAAAACATGAACAAATGCGAATAAAGCTTAGTAATGAGTACTTTAGAAGACTTAAATTAATCTTGAAAACAGCATTGACACCTAGGAATAAGATCCAAGCCATAAATCAATTTGCTCTTCCTGTCCTAACTTAAAGTTTTGGAGTGAGTGACTGGCCCAAAAAAAGTGTTGGATAGATTGGAAATTAAAACAAGAAGGATGCTTCATGCTCACCAAATGATTTATAAAAATCAGTGTATACCAAGATTATATATTCCCCGTTCTGAAAGAGGGATGGGCCTCCTTGAAATTGATTACAAGTATAGATCTGCAATCATGGGACTCCACACATATCTAACAAGATCCAAATGTAGTGAAAGTTTTGAAACATGAGGAGAATAAATCTAAGATGACATCTCTGCTTAATTTAGCAGAAGCATATCGACGTCAAGCAGGAATGGAAATCATACCAGAAGTGGATAAAAACCAAGCAGCAACTGAATGTGCTAAAAAACAAAATAAAGAATATAAAGTGGAGGACCAGATGAGAAGGCAAGAAATGTGGAAAAAACATAAATATAGTTGCAAGTATAGAAAAGTTCTGGAAGAGCCTCATGTTGATCAAGAATGAACGCAGAAATGGTTAAGGAGAGGTACATTTACATCAAGAGATGAAAGGTTAATATTGGCAGCCCAAGATAGTGGGCTACATACATGCTGGTTTACTAAGTCCATTGAACATGTGAGAGAAACAGACATATGTAGGTTTTGTGGAACTGAACTGGAAACAGTCATAGGTTCATAGGTTCATATGTAGGTACTAGGCTATCTGCCCAAAGACATTTATAAGCCTAGCCAGAATGTGTTGGCTTTCGCCACCGCCTTAGATTAATTCCTTGTGCCTCTGTTCAGCAGAGCCACTGAAGTGATCCCCAGGGTAAACTTTCTGTTTCCCATCCATTCATCAAGGTTTGTCTTGAAGAGTGTTAGAGAGGAGCTCTGCCTAATGTAGATTGGAATCTTGTTCCAAAGCATGGGAAGTCTCTGGGACAGGAATTTAAACCTCCAGCATGTCCTATTTATTGTTGTGGTGAGGTTTAGATCCCTAGAGCATGTTGCTGTGAGGGGATAAGCTTTTCTTTAGGTGGAGCATGTCCATCAGTTCTGGGTTGGACATGGCCTTGTATGTCAGGCAGAGATCACCAATGAGTAAGCGGTATGCCACCGAGTACAGCTGGAGTTTCTTCAGTCGAGCTGCATAGAGCATCTGTTTGAGGCCAGTGATCCTCTTGGTGAGGTACTTCTGTGGTCTTTCCAGCTGTTGCAGGTGTCTTGTAAGATACATCCCATATGAGGCATTGTACTCTATGATGGGTCTGATGAGCGATGAGTAGAGGGGCACAATGACCTCTTTTGATCTGGATGCAAACCCTTTTGTGATAAGGTGGGCCACAGAAGGATTTTCTAACCACTTTGGCAATGTGATTATCAAAGAAGAGTTTACTATCTACCTGGGTCCCCAGATCCCTTATTACATCTTCTGTATTTAGGGGACTACCACCTATGTGGTAGTTTGTGGGTACATTATATTTTCCAAAGGGGATGACTATGCACTTTTTGGCATTTAACTTGAGGCCATGATTTTGACACCAGGTATCCGTCTCAGTGAGACCCTTTTGGAGGATGTCTGTGTCAGCCAGAGAGTCAATTATAGCCCCTAGTTTGCAGTCATCTGTGAACTTGGTCAGCTATAGTCCTCCTGTGCTTGCCTGTACCTCTGAGAAGTATATGACAAACAGAGGGGTCCTAGGACTGAGCCCTGGGGAACGCCACTTGTAACCGGTTTAGAGTCAGACCTAGCTCCTGCAACTCTTACCATGTGGGTTCTGTCCGTGAGCCAGTTGGCAACCCATCTTGTGATGTAGGGGTTTATGTTCAGGCTGGTGAGCTTGTCTATATTACCAAAATGGGAAATGGTGTCAAAGGCCTTTGCGACATCTAGGTAGGCTGTGTGTACCACCTTTCCCTCGTCTATAGCCTTGGTAACTGTCTCAAAGAAGTCCACCAGGTTTAGGAGGCATGATCTGCCCTTAACAAAGCCGAACTGGGTAGGGTCCAGTGTTTGGAGGTTCCCAACGTCTCTGTTAATGAGTTCCATGATAATGCGCTCCATAGCCTTGCAGACCAAGCTAGTCAGGCTTATAGGGCGATAGTTCCCAGGGTCTTTTGTGGCTCCACCTTTGTGGACCGGAATAACCATTGCTGTGCACCACTCTATGGGTACGTAACCTGTGGAGAGGCTGAGTTTGAACAGTGTGTTTAGGTGAGGGGTTAGTTCATCTTTGAGCTCATGTAGGACGCAGCCTGGGACACCGTCCGGTCCCATTGATGCTGTGTTTTTGGCTTTGGAGAGGGCTGTTTTAACCTGAGTGTCTGTGATTTCAGGAGCTCTATATTCTTCTGGTATGGATATGGGCCCTTTTGGGGGTGAGAGGGGAGTGAGGTTTGCGCTGAATCTGTCTGCCAGGATGTTGGCAATATTGGTCAGTTCAGTGTATTTTGTATCATTCTGCACTAACTTCGAGCAGATCTGAGCATTGCCACTTAGATTCTTGACATAGCTAAAGAATGCCTTGTGGTTATCTTTGGAGTCCTTGGCAATTTTTCTTTCGAAACTCACCTTGGATGATTTTATGAGGGATCGTAGTTTCTTGCTGATACTGATCAGGGATGTCTTCCCTTCTTGGGATTTTACTCTTTTCTGTACTAATTTCCTCCTTCTATTATATCGCTTGTTTATGGCAGGAGTCCACCAGACTGGTTTCCTTTTCTTGGAGGAGTGAGTCTTTGTTTTGCTTAGAATAGCATGATCCATGCATTCTTGTAGGTGCCCATAGAATGCATTAGTAAAGGATATTGCAGCTTGGACAATGTTATCCTTTCGCATGGGGACTTTGAAATGTTCCACCTCGGTCTTAAGTAACGTGAAGTTTGCTTTTGAAATGTTTTTCACGGTGGTTTCTTTGTCTGGGGGTGGAATGTGGATATCCAAAGTAATTTGTTTATGGTCAGATCTAACCAGGGAGGGGATGACCTTCGGTGTGGAGCACCGGTCACCCATGTTGGTGATGACCAAGTCCAATATGTTGTCACCTCTGGTGGGAGTGTTGACCAGTTGATCCAGGGCATTTGAGTTTATAAATTCTAGGAAATATTGGGCAAGGGACTTAGTACTTGAGTACATACCTTATTGTTGGTTGTGACTCTCTAATGGCAGAGGCATATTAAAGGCATAATAATGTGGCGAGATTGCTACACTAGAGATTGTGCAAACATTATGGTATCAAAGTGGCTGAAAAACACTGGAAACATAAGCCACAGAGAATCATAGAAAATGATGAAGTTTTCATCACATGGGGTCACCCATTACCAACAGTCCAAAAGATAGATGCTAGCAAACTGGATATAGTGATCCAAGAAAAGAAGACAAAAGTACCATTGATCATTGAAATTGCCACACCTAGTGACTGCAGTGTCTTGCATACAGAGAGACACAAAGTCATAAAATACCTCGATCTGCAGGCAGAAATGCGAGCCATGTGGAAGAAAGATACCCAGACAGTTCCAATAGTAGTAGGAGCAACTGGTCTTACAAAAAATGAGTTACAATCGTATTTAGATATGTTACCAATTCATGTAACACAGTACAAATTGCAGAAGGAGTCATTACTGGGCACATTGCGGATGCTGCAAAGAGCACTTTTGGCTAACATCAAAGAGTGAAACAATACTAATTTCATGAATTTTAATCATACTTTGACTTAGGGATGGGGTCCATTCCTGTCATGGTATTAGAAACCCAAAAGACTTGGAGAAATTAGACAAAGCTGAAAAAATTATAGTGTTTTTCCAGAACAGTGCTACAGCTTTCTAACTATATGCTTTTCATAACCTGCTAACATCATACTTAGATCAGGTACCCCACTTCTGCCTGTACTTATGTAACCCTTACACCACTTGTGTATGTTCGAGGAGGGGGGTACTGTGCTACTTCCCTGAGGCACTTTTCTAATCACATATATTTCATGTCCCTGGTCACCAGGAAGCAATTCATTTGTTGCAAGATGTGTATTCATAACAGACTTGCAATGGTTTTGGGGCAATAGGGTCAGTATGACACGGACCAGGATTCTTCTTTTATTAATCTCCTGACTAAATGATTATATGGTCACTGCTAGAAATCACACCTCATAGGATGATAGCAAAAATTCTGAATTGCCCTCCAATTCCATGTGATTATCCATTCTGTATCCATTCTGTAACTGTAACTTCTGCCACTCCTGGCAGATAAAAATGTATAAATGTCTGGAGGTATCTATTTTAGGGTCCTGATGTGAGTTCACATTTTTTTTGATGGGCTTGATTCAAATATGTTCTTTGTATCTAAGGTGTGAGTGTGAAAAAGAGTGGGTGTCGGAAACCACAGAAGTTGTGCTGGCAGGTATCTCAGTACTTAAAAACTGCAAACAGACTTGCTAAGATTTAATCCCAATAGAGTGAGAATATACTTGGCAATTATGAAGTTATTAGTTGAGTAAAAGCAATGTATTTCAGCTTTTCCTGGTTAGGGGTTACCACAGCGGATCACCAGTTTGCAGTTTGATTGGCAGTGGTGTTTTTATGGTGTTGAGTTGCCAGTCTGGCACCCAACCATCACAGAAGGCCCCACACCACATACACACACGCGCCTACCTACATGTCTTTAAAACTCACTCAACTGCAGAGAGGGCATACAGACTCCACACAGAAGAAGCTCCAGCCAAGAATTGAACTGGAGAACCTCTTGCTGTGAGCCAACAATGCTAACTGCTGCATCACAGTGGTTAGTAGCTGAGCATCTGTTTAATTTAGGGTGCACAGCTGATTATATTCAAGTGTTCCTTTAATTTCAAGATAAATATCCTTGTTATAAATGAGAACCACACCCAAAGCGGAAGGCAGCTCGAATAAATGCTGCCAATCCAGATGAATAAAATCCAAAAGCTAGATAAGTGAGTGCTTTCTCAATGATTAACATTGCTTCATCAGACAACATACCCTCAAACAACTGCCTTATATATACATATGACAAAATTTAAAATAACCAATCTGTTCTCAGAACAAATTAAGCATCAATCATCCCATCCTAAAGGTACAGATACATAAAATAATATAGTGTTGCTGAAAGTAATAAAACATTCACAGTATACTAAATATAACGTAACAGTTCATACAATGGCCAGACAAAAACATAACATAACATAAAATATTTATTTTAACTCTCTAACATTTGGTAATAACATGAAAGTGAAAAAAAGGTGGGGGGGGGGCTTGTTATAAATGTTCACAACGTTCTGTAGTAATACTATAAAATCAGAAGTTAATTGACTGCAGGTTTGGATATGTGTACTTACCAAGCTCACTGCGTCATATTTCTCAGCATGCATGCATGACTCAGTGATAAATCACTGGCCATTTCTGCATGCCTGCAATTAAACTTTGATGGTGCAATCTAATCCAAATAAATGGCTAAAAATGATACAGAAATGGCAAAGGAATGTTCCAGAATACATAACACAAAGAAACAAATACTATATGGTCTGCATCTTTAACACTGTGGTTCAATGACTGCCTTTAGAAATAGATATTTTATAAGGTTTGGGAAGGTTCCTGAGCTTAGCGCTGACAAAATCAGTAGTATATCTAGTCAAGGACAAGTCGACGGAGTAACAATGGTATAAAACGCTAAATGACTAAGATAAGCTGAGGCAAAATTGCGATCAGAATAAAACAGTGGCATTTTACTTGCATTTTTTCCATTGGTCTAAATGGGAAGCATGGGCTTCCTTTTTTCTATCTGACCTCATTATGTAGCGACTACAGTGCCCATCAGGTACATTAGTATTTTGTTTTACTAAACTTAAGAAGGTGCATAAACTGCACATTACTGCCCAGTTTACTTAACAAAGTCTTATGAAATATACTGCATGCATTTTTGCAGATAAATTAAAAAGGTTAAAGTCAGTGATATGAAACCACTAAAACAGTGAAATCAGCATTTAAACTTAAAGCACATAACTGGAGCTATGATATCTGCAGCATCACGTACACTCTCACGCACACAGACACACATATTATATATATAAACATTATTATATACTAATGCATTATTACAATATATATTTTGGTGAGAGTGTGTGTGTGTGTGTGTGTGTGTGTGTGTGTGTGTGTGTGTGTGTGTGTGTGTGTGTGTATGTTGTGACTCTGAGGTTTAAATCACAACCATGAGATTACTTTTAACTGCTAAAACTCTGCTGCTTCATCTTGCTGATGGGAATTTATAATTATAAAGGTGGTAGTACATCCTGGCAAATACCACAAGCTATGAATAATTCTAACTTGAGGATTTGGGTTTGATTCCTATAATATACAACTTCCTGCTCCCTGAAGCTGAGAAGACACTTAACCAGATGAAAGCAGCAGCTGGATTTACTTATTTAGTTAGTTAGTTATTTGCTTTGCGTTGTGTGCGACATCTGTTGTGATAGCACACAGCTTCTTCCTTAAGTCCTCCTCTGCTCAATCCATGTGTAATGAAGCAGGTTGTCTAGTATGTATATACCACATCAGATCTTGGGGTATCAGACACCCACTGGTTGGCATATGTGGTACGTAACAAGTGAATGGCCACATACAGCCACCACTGCTGTTCTCTGTGGCTTATGTTACTTTGCATAGATGGCTCTATGCCCTTGTATGCAGATATCACCTAGAGGCTGACACTTGCAATGAGGTGTGTTTACTGGGAGCAGACCCTGTCCAAAGGAATGCAATTGTTTTATGACTTCCAGCATCTGCCAAAGATCTAAGGTCTATGTATTTTCACAGCTAGATGCTAAATACTGCTAGCTTCCAGCAGTGTGGGTTTCACCTGGGAATTGATGAACAGATGACAAGAAGTGATGTCATTCTGCAAGTTATCCCAGCAGTAATATTTGAGATATTAATTTGAGAATTTTCTTAGTGAGACAGAGCATCCTGCATTTTGTCTTGGACCTGACAACAACTAGAAGATCCATTCACCACATCTGCCTTGCTCTATTAGTAAGTTCTTTTGTATTCAATAATTCTCATAGATATAGTCAGGGATACAGCAAAGCTTAGTTTAGATATTTTTCTTTATTTATTTGAGACTGTCCTGCAATGTTGTTTTATATATTTCCTGTGGTTTTGAACTCTGGTGTCACTGTGAATATATATTTAGTATTGTGTTGTTCTTTTATTATATATAATTAAATATATTTAAACATTTCATTGTGGCTGATCTGTGTAGAGATATTTAAGTTTTGAGATTGCTTGCATATTTATTTAGTGACACTGTGTGGGCCACTGCTAATAGCCTTGCTCATTGTTAAACTACCATCTGTGTTAATATTAATATTACACAGTAAGATTGGGCACCCTTTGTTAAGGGCCTTAAGGTAGCTGGCAGGAGTAACTGGTGGCAATAAAAACTATCTTATAGTTTTGGGAAAAAGTGGGCATAGCTAGTAAACTTGTGCCAGCCTTTCCCAGGTGTGTGTGTGTGTGTGTGTGTGTGTGTGTGTGTGTGTGTGTGTGTGTGTGTGTGTGTGTGTGTGTGTGTGTGTGTGTGTAAATCAAACCTCAAAGAGTGTGTGTGTGTGTGTGTGTGTGTGTGTGTGTGTCAGCTACTTGGGCAGGGACACATAACACTGGTGGGACAGAGAGGGTGCTGGCAATCTTGGTTTGGTCACTCAGCTGAGATCTCAACTCTATAGCTGTGACAGTGGGGAGTCTTACTGGGGATCTGGAGAAAGAGTGTGAAACCAACCCTGGACTGACTGTGGTCTCTGTGTGCTGTTAAGGGACTTTGCATTTGATGCACAGAGCTGCATTTGGAAATATTGTGTGTGTACTTGTCATCCTCCCAGTATACATACCCCACTGGTGCCAATGGTGAGGTTTGAGGCTCCTTGATTACTGGTCCAGTGGTGGGGCATAAAATATTGGCTGGCAGTAGTGGGATCATCAAATCACATATTGGTGAACAGTGGTGTGGATATTGAACTTCTGTTGCCTGTAAACAGTGGCCACTAAATAAGGTGTCTGTACTCTCAAGCAGCCACACAGTGAACATTCAGAGTCTCATATCATAATAGTTTTATTTATTTTTGTTAGCTTAGCTAGTCAGGGAGAGCAGGCAAGGATGTCAGCAGAGGAGTATGGCAAGCTGACAAGGAGCCAGTTGGCTGAGATGTGCCAAGCCAAATGACTTGTCCATGCCAACCTGACTGAAGTAGAAATGATTGCAGCCTTAGCCACAGTTGCATGACAGACCCGCAACCAGGAGGGCAAGCAGAGTGGCCCTGTGGATGGGCAACTCTCAGAAAATGGATAGTTCCACTTTGCCTCAGGGACTTAAAAATCCATCTGGAGTTAAAGAGACTTGAAAAGGAGGCCATACATTTGAAATACCATCAGCAGAGAGACTGTGGCAGGAGAAACAAATGGAATTAGAAGCAGCAGAGAGACTGAGACATCTGGAACCTGAGTAAAATGAGAGGCACAGGCAACACGAAAAGGAGATGCTGACTCTTTACCAGGGTCATGGAGGTAATGGGGAAGGAAGTAACCAAAACACAGAAGTAATAAAGGTCAGTAAATGTCTTCAACAATTTGCAGAGGGAGATAATTTTGATAGTTTTAGTCATGTATTTGAAAGGGTATGTAAACAGGATAATGCTGACCAAGGACTCTGGGTATGGTTCCTGACCACCTTACTCCATAGTAAAGCTGTAACTGCTAGCTGTAAATTGTCTGGTACTGATTCCTTAAATTATAATACTGTTAAAAATTGTTTGAGCATTTTACGTTAACACCTGAAGTTTATAGAAAAAAAGTTTTGTGAACATAGACTCAAGAAAGATGAAAGTGCATGTGGTTATGTTACTGAGGTAAATATTTATTTTCTTAGGTGGGTGAGTGGGTGTCAGGTCACCACTTTTCAAGAGCTGGCAGACATTTTGGTGAGGAAACTAAACCTTGGCACTTTGCTTAAGGAGATAAGAATTTATTTGGCAGATAGGGAATGCAATACCATAGATAAGTTGGGGAAAAAAGAAGACCTATACCTAGCAAGCAGGGCATCACTACACATGACAGGGATACGCAGTGCTGCACATGGGTCTAATGGAATGCATGGTGGGCAGCCTAACCCCCTGCAACAGTGTCTGCCAGTAACAAGGGAAGCTACTAGTTCAGGTACATGGGCAGCATCAAGCATTAAATGTTTTAAATGTAACCAGTGGGGCCATGTAGCATATAGATGTCCATGGAGGCAAGGTAGGGATCCAAAGGTGGGAGAGTCAGTAAGTGGGAATGACATAATGCCAGTGATAAGTTGTCTGGAGACAACAAGGGTACCAAGCTATCACAAGATGTTATTTCCTATCTTAGTAGATGGAAAACAGGCCACTGCTAAGGTAGACACAGCGTCTGACCTAACCATTGTGAAGCATGCTATGGTTAAAGAAGAGCACTACTTGCTTTGGCCATCTACTCCAGTCAGAGCTTTAGGAGGGACCCCATTCCAAATACCTTTAGCTAGGGTTCACCTTGACTGGGAAGGTGAAAAAGGAAGCAAGCAAGTAGATGTGTTTGAGGATATCCCTGCAGATCTCCTGATAGGGAATGGTTTTGATAATGCAGTACCTTGTGTGCATGCAGTTACACTCAGTCAGGCTTTGAGGCAAACATGTGGGTCTGGTAGCCTGGGTGGGGCCCAGACAGACTGCACACTTGAAGCCAGGATTGGTGTAGTGGCTACTTCAGGGAGGGAGCTACCCTGTAGCAGTGAGACTGAAGGTGAACCACAGCTGCTGGTGGGTACCGATGTTCACTTGGACAGAGTGACTGCAAGGGCAGAGGTGAGTAGTTGTAACCAGGCTGACAGTCAGACACCACTGTCAGAGGATACCAGACTTCCTGTGGAAGGGGATCTGGGAAGGGTTACAAAGAGAGAGATGATACAGGCTCAGCTCTCAGACCCTACCTTAGCAAGGCTTGAAGGAGGTAGCCAGGGAGGCACCTGATTCTCAAGGAAAAGCAGAATCTGTATACTGGGACAAAGGGTTACTGCATAGAGAGTGGATCCCTGAGGGGAGGGCTTGAGGGTGAGAGAATACAGCAGTTGGTAGTGCCCAGAGCCTACCATCTGGGACTACTAGCCATAGCCCATGACATTCCCTTTGCAGGTCATATGGGCATAAAGCGTACAAAGAGACGTAATATGCAGAACTTTTATTGGCCTGGGATTTCCAGGGATGTAACAGGGTACTGCAGGACCTGTGAGCAGTGCCAAAAAGTAGGCAAGGTAAGAGACAAGGGGAAAGCTCCTTTGATGCCTTTGCCTGTGATTGAGGAGTCATTTCAGAGGGTAGCTATGGATATTGTGAGGCCTCTGAATATCCCAAGTTTCACAGAAAAGAAATATATCCTAATTGTAGTAGATTATGCTACCAGATATCCTGAAGGGGTGTCTCTGTCCTCCATCAAGGCAGAAAAGTTGGCAAATGCTTTTTTAGAGATTTTCAGCAGGGTAGGTTTCCCAAAATAAATGCTGACTGACAGAGGTTCCAGTTTCCTGTCAGACCTGCTGGCTTGTCTGTGGGAGCACTGTGGGGTGAAGCACCTAAAAATTGCCCCCTACCACCCCCAGACTAATGGTCTTGTTGAGAGTTTAAACTCTACCCTAAAGACCATGCTACGAGCATTTGCAGGCCAGTTTAAGAGGGAGTGGGACAGACATTTGCCCCATCTGTTGTTTGCTTACAGAGACGTGCCCCAGGAATCCACAGATTTTTCACCCTTTAAGTTGCTGTATGGGCATAGGGTGAGACAGCCTCTAGATTTGATTTGCAATGAGTAGGCAGGTGAGTTTGAATCCCACAAGGAGTCTGTTGTGGCATATGTCCTAAACCTCAGGACAAGGTCAGGGACTCATGAGCTTAGCCCAGGAGAACCTGGCAGAAGCCCAACAGCAGAAAAAGGTCTGGTATGACAGGAATGCTCATGCTAGAGAGTATGCTGTGGGGCAGCAGGTTATGATTCTCATTCCTGTCCGACAAAACAAGCTGCAGGCAGTTTGGGAGGGACCCTTCAAAGTGGTAAAGAAGGTCAGTGATTTTAACTATATGGTAGAACTGCTAGGCAGGAGGCAGGGGCACAAACTGTACCATGTTAACATGGTGAAACCATACCATGATAGGGAGGCCCTGGTACTAAGTATTTGCAGTAGAAGGCAGGAGGAGTTTGAGGGGCCTCTATGGCTAAAAGGAGCCAGCCAGCAAAATCCCCAATTACTATGGTGGAGCCTAGGGTTGTAGGCATATGATATGACAGTACAACACTGTAATGGGGTCAGCAATGCAAAGGCAGTTGGAATCTCAAGACAGGGAATGGGGTAATATATTCCCAGATAGGGAATGGGGTAATGTATTCCCAGATAGGGAATGGGGTAATATATTCCCATATAAGCTCATTCCTCTCAAGAAATGTTTCTCAAGGGTCACTTGAAAACTAGTTTGAGTCTTTGTAGGGAGGAAGAAATGTCATAAACGGAGATACTACCACCATAGCTAGATGGAATTTTGTAAATAATTATATGTCATTTGTGAATATTGAAATGATTTATATAAGATGCTTGTGTTATAATTGTATCAGAACTGTATGTCATGTGCATATCAAGCTGGTTTGTACAGGCATGTGTGTTGAAATGGTATTTTATAAAGTGTTTATGTTTGAAATGTAACCACAGTGTGGTCTACTGGAAGATTACAGAAATGTACATGCACTATTGTAACTACTTAAATGTACATATTTTAATAGTGGAAACTGGAATACAGGAGGTTCAGTCTAACAAAATTTAAGAAAATAGCTGAAATTAAATTACTGTACAGGATATGCAATAAAGAGGGTATCTTTCAGTTTTCAATGCAGCAAGAGACACAAAGTCTGTGCTGAGAAGCTTTCTATATTGTCTTTAGTGTGAATTAATTACTAATCCTGAAATCATGAAGGAATACATTATTTTATGACTTCCAGCATCTGCCAAAGATCTGAGGTTGATGTATTTTCACAGGTAGATACTAAATACTGCTAGATCCCAGCAATGGGAGTTTCACCTGGGATAGATTTAGATGGCAAGAAGTGATGTCATTCTGCTAACTATTCCAGCAGTAATATTTGAGATACTAATTTGAGAAGTCTTTTAGTGAGACAGAGGATTCTGCATTCTGTCTTGGGTCTGATGATAACTAGAAGATCCATTCACCATCTGCTTTGCTCTATTAGTAAGTTCTTAGGTTATAGTATAATTCTCTTAGATATAGTCAGGAATATAGTGAAGCTTAGGTTCATAGGCTCATAGGTAGGTACTAGGCTATTGGCCCTAGGGCCTATACAAGCCTAGCCAAAAAGGTACCCTGGCTTTCGCCACCCAAGAAAATTATTTTCCTGTGTCCCTGTCAAGCAGAACCACAGAAGTGATTCCCGGGGTGAATTTCCTATTACCCATCCAATCATCAAGATTTTTCTTGAAGAGTGCTAATGAGGAGCTCTGTTTGACATAGATAGGTAGTCTGTTCCAGAGTATGGGAAGTCTCTGGGACAGGAATCTATCCATCCAGCATATTCTGTTTATTGTGGTGACAAGGTTTAGGTCCCTAGAGTGTGTAGCTCGGAGTGGTTGGGATTTCTTTAAGTGGAGGCATGGATATCCTTAATGAATATAGACATGCCTCCACCTTTAGTGTTTCGGTCCAGGTTAGGTGGCCAAAAAGTGTGGTATGAATTATAGCCTGGTAATGCAGGGGTGCTCTCTGGAGCTTTGAACCAGGTCTCTGTCACTGCACAGATATTGATGTTCTCCATTTTAAGGAGTGCCTTGAGTGAGTGCATTTTGAGGTTTAGACTTCTAGCATTGATTAGCATTACCCTCAGGTTTTGCTTGCTTTTACCTGTTACGGTGGTGAATTTGTCATTTGTACCTTGCCTAAAAAAGGCAATATAGGTGTGACAAGAGCCTTTGCCAGTATCAGGAATCCCAAGGGCAACAGGTGCAGGCCATCTCTGGCAAAACATCATGGTCTGTCGATCATGTCATCCCAGATAGACAGATACTGGGTTCTTTTAGAATGACACCAGAAGCTTAGCCAATTGTTGTTGAAGTCGATAATTTTGTCCTTGTACTGTGGTATCATTCTGGGTGATGGCAGGATGCTACTCAGGGCGAGGGTCATACCTGCCTGGGCTACAAGATCAGGGAGCTCCTCCATGTCTCTTTTCATGTAGTCCAGTGAGGTACATCTCAGGTCATTCACACCTACATGGACAATGACAGAGTCATATTTGTATTTGTTGTGGAGTGACCTGAGTGCGTGCATTATGTGGTGGATCCTGGCACCCAACAGGCAGCTGACAGTAACTTTCTCCTTGTTTAGCCTGGTGAGTGGAACATCAGTGTGCCTGACTATAGAGTCACCTATGACTAGAGTGTTGGGTATGTTATGCCTTATGGGTGTAGTTGAGTGGCACACTGAGTATGTGGGCTATGTGTCATTTGGGTTGTGTTGGGGGTGGAGGTTGCTTGAATTTCTGCTTTGGAGGTCTCAGTTGTTTAGGCAGATTTTTACTGAGAGCCTCTGCGAATGTAGGTGTGTGCTTTGTGCTTCTGTGTGTGTGTTTTGGTGGTGTAGGTTTTGAGGGACTATGTGATGAGTGTAGTGCGGTGCAAGTGTTTACCTTCTCCTCTTGACTGTCTAGTCCACTCTTCAGTGAAGAGAGCTTTGCTTCCAGTTTGGCTATGTAAGTGCATCTCTCACAGGTCGTAGTGTTGGGTGGTAGGAGGAGAGGGTTGTCTGTGTACATGAGGCAATTGCTGCACTGTCCCAAGATGCCCAGATTCATCAGGTAGACAGAAGGAAACACTTAGTTTAGATATTTTTCTTTATTTATTTGAGACTGTCCTGCAATGTTGTTTTAAATATTTCCTATGGTTTTGAACTCTGGTGTCACTGTGAATATATATTTGGCATCATCTTGTTCTTTTATTATTTATAATTAAATATATATAAACCTTTCATTGTGGCTGATCTGTGTAGATATATTTACGTTTTGAGAATACTTGGATATTTATTTGGTGACACTGTGTGGGCTTGTATTGTCAGGCTCTGGATTGCATTGCATAAGTGGAAATTCCTTAAGATTCCAAGAGCAGGCTAAGTTATTTCTTACACCTATTTCACTGAATTGCACTTCTGAAATGCTTATAATTGTGCTCTACAGTTGATCTACTATATTTTTGCACTGTTATAAAGCTTTTTTTATTGTTTCACTGCATTTATGTACTGTTTTAAACTGTTTTAACATTACTTAACTGTAAACTGCTTTTTCATACAGAGAGTTGTATTTTCTGTTTGCGAGTGCTCTATCTGAACTTTTCTATGCATTTTTGTCTGTTAAAATCATTCTCAAGTCTGCTCCTTGATCTGTTAGGAACTGTATTTTTTTCCACCCACCCTACCCAGTGTTGTGTGTTCTTATACTTGGTGGCTTTGCAGTTGCCCGCCCATACTGTATATTTGATCTGTGACACTCCTCCCAGTCTAGTGTCATTAGTTCACTCAATCTAATAGAGAACATTTGTGAAGGCCAACCCACTCAGATTCTTAACGTTGAATTAACTTCTGTCCCAGCTTTCTCCATTTCCACTTTACTGAAAAAAAAAAATTCTAAGCTTGCTTCCCCCCTTTCCTGTGGCAGGTCAGATATGGATTTGCTGTGTCCAGGACTGTTTGTGAGCTCCTAAGCCCCCCCCCCACACACACACACTTAACTGGGGTTAAACTATTCCTGGTGCCATAAAGTCTGTCTTTCAAAATTTCTCTTGCAACTAGCCAGCTTTTTATTTTTAGCACTCATCTGTTTCTTTGAGCTCAGCACTTGTTCAGAACTCATTGTAAGCACTAAATAAGTTACAAATTACTACAGCACTCAATTTTCCTCACTTGTCTAGACGAAAACAGTTTTTAGTACTTAATAAATAAGCACCTATTCAGGCATGTCTAAAGGTCAGCTCCCGATGTTTTCTCCTGTTTACCTGATGAATCTGGGCATCTTGGGACAATGCAGCAATTGTCTCATGTACACAGACAACCCTCTCCTCCTACCACCCAACACTATGACCTGTGAGAGATGCACTTATATAGCCAAACTGGAAGCAAAGCTCTCTTTACCAAAGACAGGCTTAGACAGTCAAGAAGAGAAGGTAAACACTTACACCGCACCACACTCATCACATAGTCCCTCAAAACCTACACCACCAAAACACACACACACAACCACAAAACACACACCTACATTCACGGAGGCTCTCAGTACTAATCTGCTCAAACAACAGAGACTTCCGAAGCAGAAATGCAAGCAACCTCCACCCCCCCCCAACACAACCCAAATGACACATAGCCCACATACTCAGTGTGCCACTCAACTACAGCCCATAAGGCATAACGTACCCAGCACTCTAGTCATAGGTGACTCCATAGTCAGGTACACCAATGTTCCACTCACCAGGCTAAACAAGGAAAAAGTTACTGTCAGCTGCCGGTCAGGTGCCAGGATCCGCCACATAAAGCACGAACTCAGGTCACTCCACAATAAGTACAAATATGACTGTCATTGTCCATGTTGGTGTGAATGACCTGAGACGTACCTCCCTGGACTACAGGAAAAGAGACATGGAGGAGCTCTCTGATCCTGTAGCCCAGGCCAGTATGACCCTAGCCCTGAGTAGCATCCTGCCATCACCCAGAGCGACACCACAGTACAAGGACAAAATGATTGACTTTAACAATTGGCTAAGCTTCTGGTGTCATTCTAAGGGAATCCAGTATCTGTCTGCCTGGGGTGACATGATCAACAGACCACGCTGCTTTGCCAGAGATGGCCTGCACCTGTCGCCCTTGGGATTCCAGATACTGGCAAAGGCTCTTGCCACCCCTATAGTGCCTTTTTTAGGCAAGGTTCAAATGACAAATTCACCACCGTAACAGGTACAAGCAAGCAAAATCTGAGGGTAATGCTACTCAATGCTAGAAGTCTATACCTCAAAATACACTCACTTGAGGCACTCCTTAAAATGGAGAACATTGACATCTGTGCAGTGACAGAGACCTGGTTCAAAGCTCCAGAGAGCACCCCTGCATTACCAGGCTATAATTCATACCACACCTTTCGGCCACCAAACCCAGACCAAAACACTAAAGATGGAGGCGTGTCCATATTCATTAAGGATATCCACACCTCCAAGCTAGTTGCTCAGCATAATGCATCCGAGATTATCCAAGTTCAACTAACTCTGGGCAAAACCACAATCCAGATTGTAGCTAGCTACAGACCCCCCACCATGCCCCAGGATTCCCACTCCCCTTTTCTTGATACACTAGAAAATATTAAGGTACAGCCCAACACTCTAATAATGGATAATTTCAACTACCCTACCATTAACTACTCATGTACCAACTCTTTTGCTCAACGTTTTCTGGAAATCATCAATTCCAACGCTTTGGATCAACTTGTCCACACCCCCACCAGAGGCAGCAATATCCTAGACCTGGTCATCACCAACATGGGTGACCGGTGTTCCACACCAGAGGTCAGCTCCTCGTTGGTCAGATCCGACCACAAGCTAATCTCCCTAGACGTACACATCCCGCTCCCACCCCACCCCCATTAGGAAAACAACTGTAAAAGATTTCTCCAAAGCCAACTTCACGCTTCTTAAGACAGAAGTGGCAAACTTCATGACACCCATGCAGATAGACAATAGAGGTATGACTGCTGAATTCTACACAAATGCACTTTATAAGCACTTACACGAGTGCATGGATCGTGCTATCCCTAACAGAACCAAGATGCTATCCTCCAAAAAAAGGAAGCCAATCGGGTGGTCTTCTGCCATAAACAAACTCTACAACAGAAGAAAGAAACTGTTGCAGAAAAGAGTAAAATCCCATGATTGGAGGAACTCCCTGGTCAGCCTCAGTAAGAAGCTGAGATCCCTCATGAAATCCTCCAAAGCTAGTTATGAAAACAAAATTGCCACTGATTCTAAAGACAACCACAAAGCATTCTATAGCTATGTCAAAAATCTCAATGGCAACATTCAGATCTGCTCTGAGTTACAGCACAATGACACTAAATATGCAGAACCAACTGATATTGCCAACATCCTGGCAGATAGGTTCAGTGCTAACTTTACCCCCCTCTCACCCGCTAAAGGGCCCATCTTTATACCGGAAGAATGCAAAGTTCCTGTAATCACGGCTGCACAGGTAAAAACTTCACTCTCCAAAGCCAAGAACACAGCATCCATGGGACCTGACAACATCCCAGGCTGCCTTCTACATAAACTACAGAATGAACTGGCACCCCACCTAAGTATCATGTTCAATCATAGCCTTACCTCAGGCTTTGTGCCCATTGAATGGCGCAAGACAACAGTTATCCCATTCCACAAAGGGGGGGCCACAACAGACCCTGGGAACTACTGCCCCATTAGCCTGATGAGCCTCGTCTGCAAGGCCATGGAACGTATCATCATGGAACTCATAAACAAAGACATTGGAGATCTCCAAACCCTGGACCCCACACAGTTTGGGTTTGTAAAAGGCAGATCATGTCTCCTAAACCTGATAGACTTCTTTGAAGTAGTCACCAAAGCCATAGATGAGGGTAAGGTGGTTCACACAGCCTATCTAGATCTTGCCATGGTGTTAGACACCATCCCCCACTCTGGAATTATAGATAAACTCATTAAACTAGGTATAAATCTCTATGTCACAAGATGGGTTGCCAACTGGCTCACGGACAGAACCCACACTGTGAAAGTAGCAGATTCCAAATCCGACTTCAGACCAGTGACAAGCGGAGTAGCACAGGGTTCAGTCCTGGGTCCTCTCTTGTTTGGTATCTACTTCTCTGAAGTACAGGCTAACACAGAAGGTCTTTGGCTAACTAAATTCGCAGATGACTGCAAACTAGGAGCCATAATTGAAACTCCTAACAATGTGGACATCCTACAAAAGGGCCTCACTGTGACAGATGCCTGGTGTCAAAGACATGGTCTCAAGCTCAATGTCAAAAAGTGCATTGTCATCCCCTTTGGTAAAAATTCTGTACCCATGAACTACCACATAGGTGGCAGTCTACTTAACACCAAAAGTGTGATAAGAGACCTTGGGACACAGGTGGACAGTAGTCTCTCCTTTGATAATCACATCACCAAAGTGGTCAGGAAATCCTTCTACATGGCACACCTCATCACAAAAGGTTTCTCATCCAAAAAAAAAGAGGTCATTGTTCCCCTCTACTCATCACTCATTAGACCCATTATAGAGTACAACACCCCTTTTGGTATGTACCTCACAAGACATCTACAACAACTAGAAAGGCCGCAAAAATACCTCACAAAGAGGATTACTTGTCTCAAACAGATGCCTTACGCAGACCATCTAAAAAAACTCCAGCTTTACTCTGTCGCATATCGCCTACTCAGAGGTGATCTCTCCCTAACATACAAAGCTATGTCAAACCCAGAGCTGTTGGACATGCTCCACTTAAAGAAATCCCAATCCCTACAAGCTACACGCTCTAGGGACCTAAACCTTGTCACCACAATAAACAGAACATGCTGGAGGGATAAATTCCTGTCCCAGAGACTTCGCATACTCTGGAACAGACTACCTATCTATGTCAAACAGAGCTCCTCAGTAGCACTCTTCAAGAAAAATCTTGATGATTGGATGGGTAATAGGAAATTCACCCCGAGGATCACTTCTGTGGTTTTGTTTGACAGGGGCACAGGAAAATAATTTTCTTGGGTGGCTAAAGCCAGGGTACATTTTTGGCTAGGCTTGTATAGACCCTAGGGCCAATAGCCTAGTACCTACCTATGAACCTATGAACCTATGAACTTCTAATAGCCTTGCTCTTGGGCAAACTACCATTTGTGTTAATATTACACAGAAAGATTGGACACCTTTTGTTAAGGGTCTTAAGGTAGCTGGCAATAAAAACTACCTTATAGTCTGGACAGAAGGGGGCATAGCTAGTAATCCTGTACCAGCCGTTCCCAGATGTGTGTGTGTGTGTGTGTGTGTGTGTGTGTGTGTGTGTGTGTGTGTGTGTGTGTGTGTGTGTGTGTGTGTGTGTGTGTGTGTGTGTGTGTGTGTGTGTGTGTGTGTTTGTAAATCAAATCTCAAAGAGTTTGTGTGTGCCAGCTACTTGGACCAGGGCACAAAGCACTGGTGGGACAGAGAAGGTGCTGGAGGCCTTGGCATGGCCACTCAGCTGAGATCTCAACTCTATAGCTGTGCCAGTGGGGAGTCTTATTGGGGATCTGGAGAAAGAGGGAGAAACCAGCCCTAGACTGACTGTGGTCTCTGGTTGCTCTTAAGGGAAATTGCACTTGATGCAGAGAGCTGCATCTGGAAATACTTTGTGTGTACTTGTTATTGTCCCAGACAATGTTCCCCCCTGTTGCCAATGGTCAGGATTGAGACTGCTTGATTACTGGTCCAGTGCTGGGTTGTCACAGAGGGTTAGTAATTACATTGATAAGATGAATAAGGAAATGTCAGGGACAGACAATGACAGTGTAAGGTGGGAAAATAAGCTGCTGATTAAAGAATTTAAAGGGCAGGTAAGAAAAGGGCAAAGAGAAGTGGACACATAGGAAGGATGTAAGAATATGTGCAAGGGAATCAGAGATGAAAAAAAGGGTAGAACACTGTTAATGAGTAAAAAGTGTGATGAGTGTGCAGCTTGGTAAAGGAATATTGGTAAGAGCTAGTAAGGAGTAGTGCACATGGGAAGGTTAAAGGAGTTGTGCAATAGTATCGTGGGAGTAGTGCACTTGGGAAGGTTAAAGGAGTTGTGCAATGTTATCATGGGAGTAGTGACGTGGGAAGGTTAAAGAAGGTGTGTAAGAGTATCATGGGAGTAGTGACGTGGGAAGGTTAAAGAAGGTGTGCAACAGTATCGTGGGAGTAGTGCACGTGGGAAGGTTAAAGGAGTTGTGCAACGGTATCATGGGAGTATTAACATGGGAAGGTTAAAGAAGGTGTGTAAGAGTATCATAAGAGTAGTGACGTGGGAAGGTTAAAAAAGGTGCGCAACAGTATCGTGGGAGTAGTGCACGTTAGAAGGTTAAAGGAGTTGTGTAGCAGTATTGTGGGAGTAGTGACGTGGGAAGATTAAAGAAGATGTGTAAGAATATCATGGTAGTAGTGCACGTGGGGAGGTTAAAGAAGGTCTGTAAGAGTATCATGGGAGTAGTGCACGTGGGAAAGTTAAAGAAGGTGTGTAAGAGTATCATGGGAGTAGTGCATGTGTGAAGGTTAAAGGAGTTGTGCAACAGTATCGTGGGAGTAGTGACATGGGAAGGTTAAAGAAGGTGTGTAAGAGTATCATGGGAGTAGTGCACGTGGGGAGGTTAAAGAAGGTCTGTAAGAGTATCATGGGAGTAGTGCACGCGGGAAGGTTAAAGAAGGTGTGTAAGAGTATCATGGGAGTAGTGCACGTGGGGAGGTTAAAGGAGTTGTGTAACAGTATTGTGGGAGTAACACAGGTGGGAAGGTTAAAGGAATTGTGTAAGTATATTGTGGGAGTAGTGCACGTGGGAAGGTTAAAGAAGGTGTGTAAGAGTATTATGGGAGTAGCGATGTGGGAAGGTTAAAGGAGAAGGAGTTGTGTAAGAGTATTGTGGGAGTAGTGCTCTGTGGACCATTTGTTATTTATTTATTTATTTATTTATTTATTTATTATTTCCTGACTGTGGTCATGGTCTGGTGCAAGACCCTTTTCAGCCAGTAACTGGGCCACACGACAACAGATAAGACAATATAATACAATGTATTAAAAAGTCAGTTGGATACAGTGTGTGACAAGCAGTGTTATAATCAGTAGGCATTAAAATACAAGGAGAAAACATACAGAGAGTTGGATATAGTGCATTACAAGCATTAGAAATACATAATGAAAATATATCAAATTACTTTGTAGTTAGCATAAAATATAGAATTGATGTGAATTACCTATAGAAAATCCTCAATCTAGACTATAAGGAGTGAATCTATAATAGTTAAGCTTACTCACACATTGGGAAACATATTCACGAAAGAATTTGAGAGTAATGGAAGAGCCAAAGAGAAAACAGATAAGATGGAAATGCAAAATATTAATATTAATTAGAGCTAAATGCAGAAGCCTTTAAAGGATGTGGGGAAACACTTCCTAAGGAGAAGATAAGGCGTGTAAAATGCCCAGTCAGCATTTGAAACTTTAAGCTTTAACCTACACCTCTGAAACTTTTGCATTTGTTTTCTTCACTTTGACCTCTATTTGTAAGTTTGCAAATTATCTACATCTGTTAATACATTTATTAGAATGCCCCAGGATGTGGGACAGTTTTGAGAAAGGACATTTCATAGGCGGAAATTGTAAAGTGGGGTCCTTTTAATCTTAAAGAGAAATTGTTTCTGAGTGGATAATAGGATTTGTGTACCACTAATTTGCTGGGGAGTGGGCAATAACTACATTTAAGTAACATAAAGGTTATAGTTTTCAGTACTAGGTATACCTTGGTGGACTGGAAGCTATTTAGCCTTTTATGTTGTGGTACAGTCATACTCTTTAAAGTGAAGTAGGTGTATAAACCAAAGGATTTTATTTTCGTTGCTCTGAATTTTCGTGTTTTTTGATAGCAGACTGTGTTATTATGATGATTACTCATTACTGATAAGTCTATATGCAACAGTGAGTCCAACATGTTAGGAAACTCCACCCTCTCTGTGTTTCAGAGGGCAGAGCACTGGAGACTTTTGATACTTTATGCTACATACTATAAACATTGTTGCACAGATTGTTGAGCAAATGATGGCCATAGAGAAGTTTGAGTAGTGTAGTGTGAAAGCAGGGGATAGAGGATAAGCTTGTTTAAAGTCATTGTTTGAAATGAGTTGTTTGAATCAATTGAGTTAGATGAGATATTCAATTACTTTGATAATGGATTTATAGCTCTGAGTATCAAACTTGAGATCCTGGTCATTCAGATTCCCAAGTACTTAATAAAGCTTACAGTTTCTATCAAAGTTACATTACCAATGTTATGGTACAAAGACTGGAATAGTTTTACAGTTGGTTAAAGGTGAAAATAACATAGCCTTTGATTAATTAGCATTCAGCATTAGTTGGGAGTATTATAAGCCATGGCTGGTAATTGCTGAAATTTTATTGGAAATTGTTTTAGCAATGGGTATTGCAGAGACCACTGAGGGTAGCATTACCAGTTTATTGATAGAGGAAGGTAGGGTGGCTTGAAGCAGTCAAAAAAATGTTGAAAATAAGTGACCCCAGAACACACTGAGGGACTCCATAAGGTGCAAGAACTTAAATTACTACTATGTTTTTTTTCATTTTAAAGCCTGGTAGTGGTCATGTAGATAGCTAATATAACCATCGATGTTGTTTTAGGCTAACACCTATTTGCATTAGTCTTTTCATTTGGTTGTGATGGCTTATCACATCAAAAGCATTTAATTACAATCTATAAACAATGCAATCACAGTCTCATTAAATAGAATAGTGACAACAATAAAGCTACGCCTCTCATCCTATGCTGTCATTTAGCAGCCTGCTGGCGTTACTGTGTTGGAATATTTGTAAAAAATTCAACAATGTTGGCAAATGGCATTGGCCTGATATTTGGAAAGAGCAGTAGATGCATCCCTTTCATGTAACCAAAGGACCAAAACTTGATTACAGAGCAGTGTTACAATGTTATTCTGCATTACAGAGCAGTGTTATAAAGTTATAGTGCATTACAGATCAGTGTTACAATGTTATTCTGCATTACAGAGCAGTGTTATAAAGTTATAGTGCATTACAGATCAGTGTTACAATTTTATACTGCATTACAGAGCAGTGATACTGTATTGCAAGTAACACTGTTGCTAAAAAGAACAGTTACTGGAAATTCATGTTTGATGCACCTAGGTTTAGAAGATTTGCAGTATCTTGTTCATTGCAGGAGGGCCATATGGTCTTATATATTTTTTTATTTTTTTATAAGGAGATGGAATACCTCTAACCTGGTTTGATTGGGGTTGATAGAAGATTTGGATATAGGTGTAATTAGCTGTGTGAGTACGGATTCACTGTGAATCATCGAATGTTCAGAACATTGACATTCTGATCATCGAGACCAGAACATTGAAAATTCAAAATGAACCGTAAAAAAAAAAAAAAAAAATCTAAAACTATGTTATGCTTTGCCCCCCTGCACCCCCCATGTGAGGAGCTGTGCCCCCACACTCCCCCTACTTTAATATTCCAACTTCGAGATCGCACTACAGTGGGGTATGGGAAATCTCCCATTTACTGCTATATGCAGTAGCGCTAAACGGGAGATTTCCCATACCCTACCTGCAATGCCAACACTCAGATGGCACACACAAACACACACACACACACACACACAAACACACACACACACACACACACACACACACACACACACACACACACACAATATGCAGGGCACCTTGCTGCCCTGCATACACACTCAACATTCCACAATCTCACTTACCTGGCACTTCCGCTTTAAACCTTCGATGTTCTGAACATCGATGTTCTGGTCTCGATGATCAGAACTTCGATGTTCTGAACATTCGATGATTTAAAGGGAAACCCATGAGTACTGTATAATTTTTATGGACTGGTCACAAAACTATCGAACTATGACAGCAATGGGGAAGATGGGGAGAAGATTGGCACCTATAATTTTCCTATGTGAAGGAGTTCATTTAAGCCTACCCAAAACACTTGGGGGATAGACTAGAAGAAGTTGTTTCAATGGAATGCAATAGTTTTCAGATGTTTGCTTATTTTTTTTCTTGTACATGGAATTTCCTAAGTTTGTCTGTATCTCACATTCATTTTCTGAGTTCTAACAAATTTGATTGTCCCCAGGATTCAATAAGCTAATTTCTCCATGCAGGGACAGTGTAGCCGCTCTTGCATGGGATATGGCCGCCAAGCAATCCAGTTCATAGGTTCATAGGTTCATAGGTAGGTACTAGGCTATCTGCCCGAGGGCATTTATAAGCCTAGCCAGAGTGTGTCCATTTTTGCTGCCCCATTGATTAATTAACTGAGCCTCTGTCAAGAAGAGTCAATGAAGTGATCCCAGGGGTGTATTTTCTGTTACCCATCCACTCGTCAAGGTTTCTCTTGAAGAGTGTTAGTGAGGGGCTCTGCCTAATGTAGTTAGGAATTTTGTTCCAAAGCATAGGGAGTCTCTGTGACAGGAATCTATCCCTCCAGCATGTTCTATTTATTATTGTGGCAAGGTTTAGCTCACTAGAGCGAATGACTCGCAGTGACTTGGATTTCTTTAGGTGGAGCATGTCCATCAATTCTGAGTTAGACATGGCTTTGTAAGCCAGGCAGAGATCACCTCTGAGTAAGCGATATGCCACTGAGTACAGCTGAAGTTTTTCCAGTCGGGCTGCATAGGACATATGTTTGAGACCAGTAATCCTCTTGGTGAGGTACTTTTGTGGTCTTTCCAGCTGTTGGAAGTGTCTTGTGAGGTACATCCCAAATACGGCATTGTACTCTATGATGGGTCTGATGAGTGAATAGTAGAGGGACACTATAACCTCTTTATTTCTAGATGCGAACCCATTAGTAATTAGATGGGCTACATAGAAGAATTTCCTAACTACTTTGGCAATATGATTGTCAAAAGAGAGATTACTATCTACCTGGGTCCCCAGTTCTCTTATTACCTCTTCTGTATTAATGGGTCTGCCACCTATGTGGTAATCCATGGGTGTTTTGTTTTTCCCAAACGGGATGACTATGCATTTTTTGGCATTTAGCTTGAGACCATGACTTTGACACCAGGTGTCCATCTCAGTAAGGCCCTTTTGGAGAATGTCCATGTCAGCCAGCGAGTCAATTATGGCTCCCAGTTTGCAGTCATCGGCGAACTTGGTTAGCCATAGTCCTCATGTGTTTGCCTGTACTTCTGAGAAGTATATGCTGAACAGTAAGGCTCCCAGGATGAGCCTTGTGGGACACCACTTGTAACTGGTTTAGAGTCGGACCTGGAACCCACTATTCTTACTGTGTGAGTTCTGTCTGTAAGCCAGTTGGCAACCATCTTGTGACATAGGAGTTTATGTTCAGGCTGGTGAGTTTTTCTATAATTTCCGAGTGGGGAATGGTGTCAAAAGCCTTGGCGAAGTCAAGGTAGGCTGTGTGAACTACCTTACCCTCATCTATGGCCTTGGTGACTGTCTCAAAGAAGTCAACCAAGTTTAGTAGGCATGATCTGCCCTTAACAAAGCCGAACTGGGTCGGGTCAAGTGTTTGGAGGTTCCCAATGTCTTTGTTAATGAGTTCCAGGATGATGCACTCCATAGCCTTGCAGACCAGGCTAGTCAGGCTTATGGGGCGATAGTTACCATGGTCAGTTGTGGCCCCTCCTTTGTGGAGCAGAATAACCGTTGCTGTGTGCCATTCTATGGGCACGTAGCCTGTGGAGAGGCTGAGGTTGAACAGTGTGTTTAGGTGGGGGGTTAGTTTGTTCTGTAGTTTGTGCAAGATGCAGCCTGGGACACCATCTGGCCCCAATGACGCTGTGCTTTTGGCTTTTGAAAGGGCTGTTTTCACCTGTGCATCTGTGATTTCTGGGACACTACACTTTTCCGGTATTGTTGTGGGCCCTTTTGGGGGTGAGATGTGGGTGAAGTTTGCACTGAATCTATCTACCAGGATGTTGGCAATATCAGTGGGTTCAGTATATTTTGTGCTATTTTGCACTAGCTCAGAGCATATCTGTGAGTTGCCACTTAGATTCTTGACATAGCTAAAGAACGCTTTGTGGTTATCTTTCGAATACTTGGCTATTTTTTTTTTCGAAGTTAGCCTTGGAGGATTTTATGAGGGACCTTAGTTTCTTACTGATACTAATCAGGGATGTCTTTCCTTCTTGGGATTTGCATTTTTTCTGAACTAGTTTCCTCCTACTATTGTATAGACTGTTTATGGCAGGGGTCCACCAGACTGGATTCCTTCTCTTAGGGGAGTGAGTCTTGGTTTTGCTAAGGATGGCACGATCCATGCATCCTTGTAGGTGCTCATAGAGTGCATTTGTAAAGGTTCCTGCATCTTGTACACTGTTATCCTTTAGCTTGGGGGCTGTGAAACTTACCAGCTCTGTCTTAAGTAAGGTGAAGTTTGCTATAGAAAAGTTTTTCACTGTGGTTTCCTTGGTTGGAGATGGTGGTGTGGTGTGGACATCCAGAGTGATTAGTTTATGGTCTGATCTAACCAGTGACTGGCAGTGGCAGCTGGTGACTTCAAATTAAAGGGGGGCTACAGGAGACAGCTGAATGGGTGGGGCCAATGGGAAGAGGTGTGGCCAACTAGAAAGGGGTGGAGCTATGCTCAAAAACACAACTGGAACTTTAATTAAATACGCTGCCCTGGGTGCCAAACCATTATTACGAGAGTCCAATCAAGACAAAATGAAGTGTAGAAGGAAAAAATATTTCAATGCATTGGCTACATGACAGCTTACTTAATATTTAGATGGAAACAAAAAGGTCGTGAGGCATGAAAAAATAAATTACTTTTTAACTACATTACTGGAATACTAGTCAAAATCAAGTATTAAAAAAAAAACAAGCTTCTCCTTGCACTGCAGTTCTAATTATAACTTATATTCAGCTTTATAAAAGTACCAAGTAACATGCTGAAAGTAGAAATCCCTGTGATACCCCGACTTGTAAAAATGTTTCTTATCCAAAAAAGACTTGCTGCCTGATAACTATCTACTTATTTCATGGGGAAAACATGATCAAAGTAAAAAAATGAACAGCAAACAAGAAACAAGCTCAAGATAAATTGCTTAAAGGTTTACTGCACAAGTTATGGACTACACATGATAGATTGGCATTCTGTTTAGTTTACGGGTAAAGCCTGCAAAGATGACTGCAAGTCTCCAACAAATGTAATGTGCTTCTGAAAATACTGTAATCCTGTCCTTTATTACCAATACTGCCATATGCATTTCAATACCTAAGGCTTGTACATTATCTAGTTATGTAAATATTCTCTGCATGGCAACAACAAAAAAGCTTTCAGTGTTGGTAATTATTTAACAGTATGCTTATTAAAGGTTACTTGCATCTTACAATCTCAGACAAGCTTACCCGATGGTCATTAAAGCATTGCTACTTAAACACAAAGCAACAAGGCACTGTGACAGCATGCATTTTCTGAATAATAAGAAGCATAAATCAACAGTATAAAAATATGACAGAAAACCAGAACATTCTGCAAAATCAAGGACAGATGAAAAGTCACTGTTGTACTTGTGCCTGCTTTGGATGGGGGAATACTTTGCACACTTACACTGCATAACTGCACCTTGCCTTGCTTGAACACATCCAGAGTCACTACATGGGGGAGTGGGGTGCAACAAGTATGTCACAATTTGAAATGTCTCTGGCTGGTGGTGATGGCTCTGACACATTTTTCATACCTCTCAACCTCAGAGCAAGAAATCTGGACAAAGCCATACATAGAAGTGGGACAAAGACCCAAAAATAAGGACAATTTTTAAATATTGCTCTTATAAACTTAGAAAGATAATAGAATAAACTTGCATGAATCAATAAATGAATGTGAACATTGGATGTCATGGGATAAAGTAAAGAAAAACAAACACAAATAAATAAATATTGTTGCAGAAGCACCAAACATGTTTCTTATTTGACTGCTTTTGATCTTTTTTATTCATGAACATTATCAGAGAAAAGGTTAAAGTCAAACTCTCTACTTTTTAAATCGCTCCAGGTATGCAACACGTACAACATGTGATCAGAAAAACACAGGCAGAAATCATTTTAACTTTCTTAAATGCTCTTTAATCTCACTGTGTCATTTATACAAAGTGGAATAATAGCAGCAAATGCCATTGCCAAAATAATTACTCAGCTCCCGACACATTACTAAAAATGTCCCCTTTTAAATCCATTTCAGACTTCACAATTGCTAAAGATGTAAAGTGCAACAAAACAACAATTCTGTTTGCTTCTCTTCCCATATTTGTTTTCCCCCTATCTTTTCTGTACTGTGTCCCTCCCACCACCCCTTAGCTCCTTTCCACCTCCTGTAGGGCTTATTTTATGCCCTAATGCTAGTTCGTATAACCAGTTTAGCCACACTGACTTCCGTCACTTTTTTTGCTATACTGCCTCTTCTTTGCTCCAGTGGCACAGCAGATAATGATGTTGCCTCACAGCAAGAGGATCCCACATTCCATTCTTGGCTGGGGTACCTTCTGTGTGGAGTCTGCATGCCCTCCCTGTGTTTTTGTAGGTTTCTTTCTAGTGCTCCGATTTCCATCCACATTCCAAAGGCATGCGGTATCTGGACTGGACACTATAAATTGGTCATAGGTGTTAGCATGCATGCAAGTGTGTGGTATGGAAGAACAGCCATGCCCGGGTTAGCCACCTGGTAGTGTAAACCTTGGATCTTGATGACTGTCACTGTTGAAGTGACACCCTGACCCTCTATGCAAAAAGGGAAAAAGGAATTATGGATAGATAGATAGATGTCTCTTCTTTGCTCCCTTGCCCATAGCCCTGAGGACTCCATCACTTTCCCATCCCTTAACTTCTTTTCTATTGATTTGTTCCCAGCCTCCTAACTTATCCTTGATTACTTCCTTCCACACAGCATAATCCATTCTTTTAATGTCTCTCAACTTTGTCATTATCTTTTCCACATAAGTCTAATCTTTTTAAGGAATTACAAATGTTTCTATACTGAAGTTCAACAATCGAGGCTCTGGAGTCTTAACTCCGGTTTTGTCACAATCGTATTTGCTTTTGTCCTATTTAGCATTCTGAGTATTAGGGTGATTCTAAATTTGATGATTCAATTAATTACAATAATGTATCACTTAATACATGCCTGCTTTTAAAATACAGTCAAAACCAAAGTAAATCACAAAAAATGCACACATAAAACAAGTGGAGTTAAAATTAACATTATTTCTGAAACCTTTAAATTATTCAGGGAAAAACACATTCTCCCATTCTGTAAAAGCATAACGACTCATGCCATTTAGTACATTAAGCTCCAACATCCATAAAGCCAGCAAAATGCTTATCTCTTCACAACGTATTCTAGAAAAATGTTCTCCACCATTGCATTAGCACGCACAACCACATCAATTTAGTACATAATCATACGGATGAATACATTCAAAAGTGTAATTTTTACAGAAGCAGGAAAATGAAATCTCCTATAATATATCAGAAAAAAAGCACATCTCTGTGAGATGCCACAGAATGGCAATAGGCACATTTAAAATTCATTACAAGGCTTGGACTACTGGTGAGGCCGTGTATGTTTCACCAATGCAGATGTGAAGAAAACTGCCTTTTAAGTACAGGAACACCAAGCTTGTTTCTTTTTTACATCATATTCTTAATTTCACTGACTGCAGACACAACAGCAGGGACCACAATTATTGCAACAAGCATTGCAGCAATCAAAGCAATTTACGCCAGAATCAGCAGAATTACAAACTAGTGCAAACAGAAATGTTGCAATGAACCCAAAGTTCAAATTAATTACAAATAAATGGAAAGAATGCTAGGTTACCAAAAAGTATTCTGAATGCATTGTAAAAAGTGGCAGAAGAGCAAACAGAAGATGGATTAGTCCCTGATCTCGTGGTGAAGTCCTCCATTGCTGTATAGCTCCAAAGTACATCCCCGATAAGTCCTTCCTTCCTGCATCCCCAATAAGTCCTTCCTGTGAGGCCAGCCTGTGGACGTTGCAGTCTGATCCCTTTCTCAGTCTATGCAGTTATAACTAATTGCATAGACTTCTGGGATGCTCTTGACTGCTGTGTTTCTAATCCGGACTGCTGCTGAATCAGTCTTGAGCTCTGCGCATGTTCCGGACTGGTTCAGCAGCAGTCTGGGTCAAAAATGCAGCAAGTGCGAATGCGCAAAGGTCCGTGATTTTTGTCCTTTTTTGTTTTATTTTCTTTCTTCGTATTTTTTCATTTTCTTTTTTTTTTTTTACAGCTGGGGAGGCTGCAGTCCTGCAGTCCAATAGCACAAGCCACCCCTGATGACTGATTGATCTCTGGTGTGGAACACCTGTAGCCCATGTTGGTGATAACCAGGTCCAATATGTTTTCATCTTTGATAGGGGAGTTTACCAGCTGATCCAGGGCATTTGAGTTGATAAATTCCAGGAAGCGCTGGACCTGGGAGTTTGTACTTGAGTAGTTTTCCCAGTTAATGGTAGGGTAATTAAAACTGCCCAGTATCAGGGTGTTCGGTAGGACCTTCATGATGTTCATCGTGCATACAGCTGCAGTCATAACAGATGGGTTTTCCTGCCGTCAGGCGGGTCCTCGGTCGGCCGAATTCCAAAGTCTAGGTCCGGCGTCGGTTGTCGTTGCTTCTTCCCTGACGTCAGTGCGCCAGGGGTATAAAAGAACCAGCCGACGCCATTTTCTTCAGTCTTTCTTGCTGCGCGGTGCCCGAAGCAGAAGCAGTTCGCAAGTGCTGGTTGGCCAGCTCCTGAGATTACGAATATTTTTCAACTGAAGTCTTCTTGAAAGCTAAGTACCCCGTTGGGGAAACTTTTCTTGCCTCAGACCGATGTCAGACAAAGTTAATAATTGTATTTCATGTGGGAAGCAAATACCGCATAAGGATTTTCATTCCCTCTGCATTCCTTGCTTAGGCCCAGACCACGACGTCTCGGCCTGTCGTTTTTGTGCTACATTCAACAGACGCACTATTAAGCTTCGGGCGGAGTTCACCCAACACTATTTTGGCAAAAAGTTTAATTACATTATGTCATCGGATACTCCGACTCCGGTTTTGAATAAAAGACGCAAAGATAAGGACCGACATACGAGGTCCGCGACTTCTACCGACACCACGCCAAAGCCGACTACAGGTGGTCCGGTTCTCAGCGAGGTGCCTACACAGCCCCTGACTACCGATAACACTTCATTGGCGGTGTCTTCTGTGCCCGAGGTCGCAGGCTCTTCGGCCCACACCCCAACTACAGATACCGAAGCCACTCTTGGCGGTAAAACTCAGAGTTTAGACAGGCCTGCCACTTCTCAAGGTGTCTTCAGGCCTTCCTCTTCTTTTTCCATCAAGGCTTTCACTAAGTCTAAAGCAGCCATGCATACTAAAAGACAAGCTCCACAGGGCCCCTCTCAAGGCCCCATGCCCAAAATGCAGATGCTCAAAATGGCTGAGAATTTAATTACTCTTATCAGGGGTTGTCAACCCCCCCCCCGGACAAAAGGCCCAGAGTGGAGGAAGAATCCCCTTCCTCGGACCAGGCCTCCATTATTTCAGAACATTCTGAAGACCAGGAACATTCATACTCCCCTTTTGAAGATTCTGATGCAGAGGAGTCCATTCCTTCTGTCTCCCCCCTGAGGATTACTCTTTTGGGGAAACCTTACATACCTTAAGGGAACACTTCCACTGGGAAGGCCAAGAGTACTCAGACTCCAAGAAAAGGCTTAGGGATTTCCTCTTGCTCCCTCAGCACAGGCCTCTGGCTATACCTCCTGTCTTAGACATACTAGATGATGTGTATTCGGAGGCCTGCCTTAACTCAGATTCTTTACTTCCAGCTCCAGTCAAACCTGACATTACTGGGTTCCTGATTCACACCAATTCCTATACAAAAGCCATGCTGCTGACCCAGAAACTATTTCACAGGGTCCCAAGGGAATTAAGGCCTCCACTGCTAAAAATCCATTACCTTCAGAGAGAGATTCCAGAGCTTTAGAAAGGTGGGGGAAAAAGGTATACACCTCGGCCACCTTAGCCATGCGGGCATTAAACTGCCAGTTCCATATGTTAAAGTACCAACAGTTTCTGTTATCACAGTTGAAAAGCAAAATGTCACAGCCTGAACAACCAGACTTGAAGGAGTTGCAGGATTTGTTACATAGTGCAGAACAAGTGGGTAAACATACCTTGCAATGTGGTTTTGATGCTTTAGAGGCAGCATGTAGAGCTGCTATTACAGGATCAGTCATATGTAGACATGCTTGGCTCAAAGAGCAAACCTTACCAGATCATGTCAAAGCTAAATTACTAGATGCACCTCTGCAAAAAGATGTATTGTTTGGTGTTAAAGCTGAGGAGGTATTAAAGAAAATGGAGGAAAAGGCAAAATCAATGCAAACAGTGAAAGATTTCCTACAGGTACAACCTCCACGTTTCAGTAGAAATTGACCTTCAAAAAATTGGTCCTTTCCAGCCACGGACAGACCCCAAGGAGGTAGATACAGGCGCCCAAGGGGTAGAGGGCAATCTCAAGGATCGTTTAGAGGCAGACAATGGCAAGCACCTACTCAAAGAGGTGGTGAGGATAGTTCACAGCCATTCAGAAAGTAGAACCAATGACTTTCCCCTTTGCATGCCAAGCAAGGCTCAAATGGCAGCACCTTTAGGCGGAAAACTGGCATTATTTTCAAAAAATTGACATATTGTCACCAAAGACAAATGGATCCTGAACATTATAGACAGAGGCTACAGATTACACTTTCACACCCTTCCAAAAATGAGAGGCATGCCAAACCTGCCACACAATCAAAGGGCAGAGGCACAAAAACAAATTTCAGATCTCATGGACATGAAAGCTATTCAAGAGGCACCTGCACAAGAACAGGGTCAAGGTTTTTATTCCAGACTATTCCTGGTACCAAGGAAGGGCAAAGATTGGAGACCTATTTTGGACCTATCCATCCTAAACACATTTTTACTCGTGCCAAAATTCAAGATGCTCACATTGCAGCAGCTTCTTCCCATGCTGGGCAAGGAGTCTTGGCTGGTAACATTGGACCTCAAGGAGGCATACCTGCATGTCCCAATCAGACAAGATTGCAGAAGATACCTCAGATTTCTTGCAGGTTCAACACATTATCAATTCTCTGCATTGCCCTTTGGCTTATCTACTGTGCCCAGAGTGTTCACGAAATGCCTGGCATCAGTAATTGCCTACTGCAGACTTCAAGGGATACAAATATACCCATATTTGGACGACTGCCTGATCCAAGCGGACAGCAAGCACATACTTCTGAAACATCTGGCGTTTGTAATACTGTTGTTGAATTCTCTGGAATACACAGTCAACCAAAAGAAATCAAGGCTAATACCCTCTCAAACAATAATTTTCCTGGGTGCCAGCTTGGATACCAACACCCAGATGGCCTACCTCACACCAGAGAAACAAGGGCAACTGACTCAATACTTCAGAAAACTGGCAACTTTCACCAGGCTGACTGAAGGGAAAATCCTGCAGGCTCTGGGATTCATGGCATCTTGCATCCTACTAATCCCATGTGCAAAGCTGCATATGAGGACATTTCAATGGTACCTAAAAAACCTATGGTCTCAACACAGCCACAGTTTGGAAACAATAATACCACTGATTCCATGTCTTCAAAAGGAATTTCTGTGGTGGGCTCAAGCATGCCAAAGAAACACAGGTCTCCCATTCTGCAAGCCTCAAGCAAATCAAGTCATCACAACAGACACCTCGGACTACGCCTGGGGGGCGCACATGACAGATCGGTGCATTCAGGGCATATGGTCCCAAAAAGAAAAGCACCTACACATCAATCAAAAGGAAATGCTAGCAGTAATAAATGCTATTATAGCTTTCAAGGACCTACTGCATCCAGGCCAGCTATTGATAAGGACAGACAACACCACAGTAATGTGGTACATAAACAAACAGGGAGGAACCCATTCATACCCCCTATGCAGGCTAGTCATGTCTCTTTGGAACATGGCTCTGGAATTACAAATCGAACTTCAAGCACAGTACCTGCCAGGCAAGGAAAACACACTGGCAGACAACCTAAGCAGAAATATGACAGACCCACATGAACGGAAGTTGCATCCTCAAGTTTTTACAAAGATAATTCAAGCATGGGGAAGGCCAGACATAGATCTCTTTGCCTCCCACAGAAATCACCAATTGACAAAATTCTGCTCCAGGACCTTTCATCCACAGGCCTGGAAAGTGGACGCACTCTCTTTCAGTTGGACAACAATGACAGTTTATGCCTTTCCACCTCTTCCTCTGCTGCCCAAAATTCTATTAAAAACCAGAGCAGACAGACCAAAGATGATTCTCATTGCTCCAGACTGGCCAAGACAACACTGGTACCCACTCCTGAGGAGCCTGACGCATTCCCCACCATGGATCCTGCCTCTAATGCCTCTTCTACTGACTCAGCACAACTTCAAAACTCTTCACAGTCAGCTGAAAACACTCAATCTAGCCACATGGAAGATTCCTTAAAATCACAACAGACCCTACTCTCTAAGTAGGTGCAGGACGTCATCTTGGAGGCCAGAAGACCTTCTACTAGAAAAGCCTACTCCGCAAAATGGAAACGTTTTTGTGCCTGGAATGAGAAAAAGGGCCAGAATCCTGGAATACTGAATTTACCTCAAACATTACAGTACCTAGCTGAGTTGCTAAGCAGTGGACTTTCATTCTCCTCCATCAAAATCCATGCCTCAGCCATTTCTGCAGAATACAACACTGATCCTCCTTTATTCTCTCTCCCCCTCTTAAGACAATTCCTCAGAGGGGCTAAGAATATAAAACCCCCAAGGAAACAACCAGTACCTGCTTGGGACCTCAATTTCATTCTAGAAAAACTGACCTTGCCTCCTTTTGAGCCAGCTGCTTCAACAGAACTGCAATATTTGTCGTGGAAAACAGCCTTCCTGCTGGCTATCACCTCAGCTCGCAGGGTTTTGGAACTACAAGCCCTCATGGCTGTGCAGCCTTTCATCATTTTCCATCAGGACAGAGTTTCCTTACGAACCAATCCTTCCTTTATGCCAAAGGTAGTATCCAGGGTAGCCTTGAATCAGGCTATCCACTTACTTACCTTTTACCCTAATCCTCAAAACAAAGGGGAGAGACTACTACATTCCTTGGACATTCACAGGCAGCTATGTTATTATTTGGACAGAACAAAGCCTTTCAGAAAATCAGAGCAACTCTTTGTGTCCTATACTACAGGAGCTCAAGGGAAGCCTATTTCCAAACAGACAATCTCAAAATGGATAGCCCACTGCATACGCTTTTGTTACTCTTTTCATGGTAAAACTGTACCTGCAGGCATCAGATCTCACTCCACAAGGGCCACAGCTACCTCTTCAGCTTTCCTCAGGGGGGTTCCTACCAAAGATATTTTGGAAGCTGCCACTTGGAGTTCTGTACATACTTTCTCCAAGCACTATCACCTACCATTATACTCCAAATCTAGAGCAGGCTTTGCCACTGCAGTCTTGCAGGGCATCCTAGCTCCTCCGAGTTCCACCTAGTGCCTACCACCCCTTTTTTAGCTTTGGGATTCTACCCATCTGTTATGACTGCAGCTGTATGCACGATGAACATAGTACAGTTTTGTACCTACCATAAATGTAGATGTTCGAGTGCTAATACAGCTGCAGTCCCGGTTTCCCTCCCTCCTACCCCTCTTGGGACAGGCCTAATGGCTAACACCTACTCATACAACCTGATTGGGGTATTCTTTTATGGTGTATTTGCTTGCAACTACTGTTTTTTGATTATATTGCATTTCATTATTACATAAATTTATGTATTGCCTTCCTTCTGGGGGCACCTGACATCTGGGGCAAGAAAAACTGAAGAAAATGGTGTCGGCTGGTTCTTTTATACCCCTGGCACACTGACGTCAGGGAAGAAGTGACGACAACCGACGCCGGACCTAGACTTTGGAATTCGGCCGACCGAGGACCCACCTGACGGCAGGAAAACCCATCTGTTATGACTGCAGCTGTATTAACACTTGAACATCTACATTTATGGTAGGTACAAAACTGTACTTTTTCCAGTGTCTCCAGAATGGCGGAGTGGTGGTCCTGGGTCATGGCGGGTGATCTGTAGCAGGCCACAATTTGCATTGCAGATTTGCCTGATGTTAGTTGCACATGGATGATCTCTGAGGTATCATGCTGAGCCACTAACCTGGAGGTGTAGGTATCCCTGATGAATATGGATACACCCCCCTCCTTTTGTGTTTTGGTCCATGTTCTGTGGCCAAAATGTGTGGTATGAGTTGTAGCCCGGTAGTGCTGAGGTGCTCTGTGGAGCCTTGAACCAGGTTTCAATTACTGCACAGATGTCGATGTTCTCCATACTGAAGAGTGCTTCAAGCACATGCATTTTGAAATTTAAACTCATGGCGTTTAGTAGCATAACACTCATTTTTTTATTTGTGCTGTTTATGAAGGTGGGTTTGACTTTTGAGCCTTGCCTAAAAAAGGCACTATGGGGGCAGCAAGAGCCTTGGCCAGTATTCAAAAGCCTAGGGGTGATAGGTGCAAGCCGTCTCCTGCAAAGCAATGAGGCCTGTTGAGCATGTCGTCCCAGGCTGACAGACACTGGATCCCCTTTGAATGACACCAGAAGCTTAGCCAATTGTTGAAATTGATCATTTTTTCTTTATACTGCGGTATCATTCTTGGTGAGGGCAAGATGCTACTCAGGGTCAGGGTCATAACCGCCTGGGCTACATGATCAGAGAACTCTTCCATGTCTCTTTTCATGTAGTCCAGGGAGGTACGTCTCAGGTCATTCACACCAACATGAACAATGACAGGGTCATATTTGTACTTGTTCTGGAGTGACCTGCGTGCTTGTATTTTGTGGCGGATTCTGGCTCCCAACAGACAGCTAACAGTAACCTTCTCCTTGTCCAGCCTAGTGAGTGGGATGTCAGTGTGCCTGACTATAGAGTCGCCTACTACTAGTGTGTTAGGTATGTTATTTTACCTTAAGTGCTGTGATTGTGCGGCACACTTATTGGCAGTGATTGGGCGGCACACTGATTGGCTATTGTTCTGACGTGCATGAGCCTGCCTACACTATTCCTGTAGGAACACCACCCACTCCATAGTGCTAATTACCTCATTTGCTGGTGAAAACCATGCAAATGTGGTGAATTAGTGATTCAGCAAGCAGGCAGGCATCCATGCAAGAATAGTGTTAGTTGCAGAAATGTATTTGGCTACTAGCCGAATACATTTCTGCAAAAATTAAAACGGAGGCATGACAGCTCAAAAAAAAGCATGTATTATAATCTTTAGGCATGCCAATGGCCAAATATATGGTCATTGACATGGAAAAGTGCTTCATTTTTATAAAAAAAACGTTTTTTTGGCCGATCTCGGCCATTTAAGCAGAGGGCAGCTGCACGCAAACAGGATCGTGTTGAAAATAAAAAAAATATATATGAAAACTCAATTTTAAGGGAAATCTGCATTTTGCCATTATAGTCTATGGCATGCAGAATCAAAACAATAGCAGGGAACAGTGGTTGTTAAGGGGAAAGGCTCTGGGAAAGTGCAGTAACTATGGACAAAGGCAGTTGGGAATGCAAATGAGGGGAAATTTACTGAATCACAAAAATCATCTAAGTGGCAAACTGCACCTAACTGTGTAAGTAGGAGGAGCAACAGGCATGAAAAGGGGTGTGTCATGCATGGTATAAGCGCATTGGAGCCCTATGGCGCCCAAATAAGCTTAGCTAAGCACAGCTAAGAAAGGGGGTATGTCTGAGGCTGTATTGACTTATTCCATGAAATGAAGAGCATGTTCATGTCCAGGGAGGGTGATTTCTTCGTGTTTACATTAGCTAAACAGGTATGCATGGCACACACTGGGTCTAAAAAAAAATAATAAATAAAATGGGCATTAGGTTTGTGCAGTGCACCTCAGGGCTTAAAAGGGGTGGAAATGGGAAGGGAAAAAAGGAAAATAAGTAAAATAGCAGAATAAAAGCAATCAAGAACAAATTACAGAGCTAGCAGGTGAAATGCATCATAGTCAGCCAATCATACAGGTGGAATGCATCATAGTCAGCCAATCATACAGGCAGCATCTGCAGCACAACAGTATAAAGTATGGAAACACCTTACAGTCTGTTTCTTCCCACAAACTCTAAACCATTGGTGTACACATGCAGAGGAATTTTAACTGGAAAAATGTTAGGAGCTGCCATTGCTTTGATCCATCAGTATGTGCTAGAGGCTGACAGTGGAGAGGAGGATAATGCTGACAACCTCCACAGACCAAGGAGGAGAAGAGTGTGCAGACACAGGGGAACTTACCGGGGGCTACATGATCTGGAGATAGTAGAGTGCTACAGGGTGGACAAAGACATACTTCAGCAAATCATCAAGCTGTGCCAGTCTCAACTCAGAGATAGAACCAACAGAAGGGAACCCATCCCAGTGGATACCAAGATATGTGTAGCCTTAAAAATTCTAGATACAGGTACTTTACAAAGACTTACTGGGGACATTGTGGGGGTCTCACAGGCATCTGCATCCAGGGTACTCCACCAGTTCCTGGATGCCATGCTACCACATGCCAGTGAGCACATTTACTTCCCCAACACCCGTGAGGAGAGGACCAGCAATATGCTTCTCTTCTACTATGTAGCAGAATACCCGGAGGTACTGGTTGCGATAGACTGCAAGCACATCCACATCAAAGCACCACCCAGTGAACAGGGTAGGGTCTACATAAACTGCAAGGGATTTCACTCCATCAACTGCAGGTCATGTGGGATGTCCAGGGCATTATCATCAATGTGTGTGCTAGCAGCCCTGGAAATTATCACGACTCCCACATCTGGCATTCATCACAGCTGTACCAGGTATTTGCCAGTGGGGGCATCCTGTATCGCCATCTGGTGGGGGGATGCTGACTATGCACTGGAGCCATGGATAATGACACCCATCAGAAATGCACACACACCAACACAAGAATGCAATAATGAGGCACACTCATAAACCTGGTTCATTATAGAGCATGTGTCTGGGATGCTCAAGTCACGGTTCTGCTGCCTTGAAATATCTGGTGGATCCTTGCAGTATTCTCCAGCCACATGTGCACACATGTTCATAGTATGTGCCATGCTACACAATATGATCCTGCAGAAACAGCTGCAACAGAAACAGCACAGGGAAGGGCCACACAGCCCTCCACCATTGCCAAGGTCCCCACAGGTACAGAGGGACTCAGGGGAGGAGGCCCCTGAGCCTGCTCCTGTAGGCAGATGGAGGCTTGCCCAGTATGCCCAGGCCTTGGGAAAGAGGCAATGCATAGCACACACACTAACACTGTAGGGACCCCAGGGACTGACACCTCTCTCCGACTCACACACACAGTAAAATGGATGGCACACACATCACATTACTTGTAATTTACCATGTATAGGCAGTGTACTGCGTGCATCCAAAATAGGAGGCCCTCAAACACCATCCTCACAATTATTGCAGGCACAAGGTAAGTCAGTCTTCTTAACAATAAATGAATGGATAAGTATGTTTTGCTAGCATATCTATGGTAATGCTGCATGCATGCAAGGGATTGGGGTGGCCTACTGGGATAGCAGCACACAACTGACATCTATGTGGGACACCAGGAAATGTCTGGCCAAAACTGGCCTCCACACACTATGTAGTAGTACCCAAGGTTGCAAATCCCACTGCAGTATATGCGTGGGGACAACTAACTGGGGGTCATAGGTCACAGGCATGGATGTCAGTGTGGGGATCCCATACACACCCCTCACACCCACACAGCAAGTCAGCTGTAGAAAACCAGAGAAAAATATTTGGTAAAGGCACAGAAATGGCAGCAATAATGAATTACCTCCCTACAGACTCACACAGTGATAGCACAGCAGGACTTGCAGTTGCAGTAAGGCTATGAAGGGTAAGAAGTCTGAAACTCAAATGTATGTCATTACAATCTGACTTGTGCTCTTTACTGATATGCCTGTGGTCCCCAAGACAGGGCACAATAGTATGGTAAATGGAACCAAAATGTGAAGCAAATTTCAGGATAGTCTGTGCAAATATGTACAGTTGAAAGGTGCCCCCATATACCCACAGATCAGGACAGTCTGTGCAAATATGTACAGTTGACAGGTGTTCCCCCCATATACCCACAGAAATGCAGTAACATGTATGTTTGCAGGGAAATAGTAGCATAGCACACACACATTGGCAGGGCTATACCAATACACATGAAAACATGTTGCCTGTCCACAATATGCAGGGGTTAATGAGCTATGTGTATGTGTGGTTAATACTGTCAGTATCTGGCCAACACGTTCTCCTGGCAGTCGTCTTGTAGTGGTAGTGCCGTAGGTACAGTGCTGTCTTTGAAAGGGCTATGTGCATGTAACTGCAGTGCCAACTGTTATGCATGTCAGTGACACCCACTGCTCTGACACTGACATACCTGGAAGTCACAGTGCTATGTGGAATATACTACAAATATAATGGACATCCTGAAGGATGGGTAGGCCAGGTGCTAAGGCTTTTGTGAATATAAGTGCTTTTTGGTACTGTTACCAGTGGTTATTCTCAATAATCCTTTTACTTATGTTTCCTTTTACATATAATGGACATGCCTGCACAGTAGAATGCACTCTGCGCCCACACACATAACTCCCAACCTCTGACAGCAAGACGTCCGAACAAGGGCAGAAATAAAAGTGGAACAAAGGCGCAATGATAGGCATGTGTTGTAAATATTGTCCTTACATACTGAGAAAGTTGATAGGGTGAGGGGTTTGCAGTAGTGGGAATTGTCTGAAGGTTATGTAGTTTGAAACAGTAATGTCTGTCATTATTTTGTAACATCACTCTTCAATTATATGTAACTAACTTGCCATAAAAATACATGTTTATGTAGACAAGATGACACTTCTAGCCAAGCACCTGGACAACCTGCCCAAAAATGTACAGGTGAGAGGTATGGCCACAGAAGGATATGACATCTCAGATTAGAAAGATATCACACAAGCAAGGAGATCCCCAGCCAATATATCACTAGGTTGCTGGACTGTTTACACAGCACGTCATCACTCAACTGGCTGTAGACAAACACCTCACAAATGGCCTTATTGGGCAAGAATGTACATAGCTGCCCTCATAATATTGGTCTATGCATCATACAACTAGTATTCCTCTGGTAAAGCACTGTGATGATCTAAGGATGTCTGATACTAGGTAATGACACAATACATTGCAGTATCAAACTACAGATATGTAAGAAAAGGTCTGCTAACCAAGTGCAGTACCCTGAGGAAAGTCCTGTGTACTCCTGAGCGGTATGGCTGTAGCACACAAAACCCTGGACTGGAGTACAACTATCACTGGAATGGAGTCCCGCTCAAACTATAGAAGGTCACACTGGGCATGCTCCTACTCTTAGAGAATCACAGGATATGTTGGAACCCACACTGGAATATATGATGCTATTGTGTATGTATGTCTGTGCATACAGACAGTTATGTACACCTTAACTGTCCCCACACACACACACATCAGACAGGATTACCCTCAGCTAGCTGTAGGTGGTCCATATGTGATACATCTGCATCTGTTGTGTGAGATACACACACACACACACACACACACACACACACACACACACACACACACACACACACACACACACACACACACACACACACATATATATGGGCAACAGATAACATATGTCAAGCATATACACACATAGATGTGGAGAAGTGAAAGACAGACAGTGATATATATAGAGAGAGAGACACAGGGGGACACAGAGTGAATCCCACACACGGATTCCCTAATGGCATACAGTAATGTCCTGCTGTGGACAGTGGCATACCAGTTGTAAACAGTTGCATGGGCCAGCATAAAAGTTGAGCCCCATTGTGTAATAGTACTGAGGTTGGGTTTATAATAGCACATCACTTGCGTGTGTGTGTGTGTGTGTGTGTGTGTGTGTGTGTGTGTGTGTGTGTGTGTGTGTGTGTGTGTGTGTGTGTGTTTATTCATAGGTCTAAGTATTAGGAGACTGTTTACACTCAGTACACTTCACATTGCCCTACTTCACAAGATCTGCTGATCTCATTCACCTTAGAAGTACCATTGGACACCTATCACCCCTATAAGCTCTGTAGCACATGCAATAACTACGTACAAATAACTAGGTAGGTAGGGGTTCTAATCTCAATAGTGGCAACTGTGTGTGTGTGTGTGTGTGTGTGTGTGTGTGTGTGTGTGTGTGTGTGTGTGTGTGTGACAGTTGTGTGTGTGTGTGTGTGTGTGTGTGTGTGAGTGAGGGTGTGTGTGTTTGTCTGCTTGTAGGTGAAACAGTTTTAGCCCATTGCCAGTGCCCCACTTAATCAGTCCTGCTGATGTCATTCCCCTTATCAGCACCTATGGCCAGTTGTCAGCCCAGTAAGCTCCATAGTGCATGTGATAACTGTGTAACACTATAGTACAAATCACTAGATAGGCCGGGATTCTACACTCAGATCCGGGAAATGTGTGTGTGTGTATACATGTGTGTAAGTGTGTATGTTAGTAAGAAGTAATATTTTGATAAGTTCCCCACACAATGCCTCACTTTATCAGTCCTGCTGATGTCATTCCCCTTATCAACACGTTTGGCCAGTTGTCAACCTAATAAGCTCTGTAGTGCATGCAATAACTGTGTAATACTATAATACAAATCACTAGATAGGCAGGGGTTCTAATCTCAATACTGGCATAAGTGTGTGTGTGTGTGTGTGTGTGTGTGTGTGTGTGTGTGTGTGTGTGTGTGTGTGTGTGTGTGTGTGTGTGAGAGAGAATCATATCATGTATGGGTTGTACCATTTTGAGTTGTGTACCACCCTGTATACTTCCCATCACCCAACTTTACAAGGTCTGCTGATGTCATTCACCCTAGAAGTACCTTGGGACAAGGTAAATTCATATAAGCTCCGTGGCGCATATGAGAACTGTGTAGCATTATAGTAGAAATAACTAGATAGGTAGGGGGTTTTAATTTCAATACTGGCAACTGTTTGTGTGTGTTTGGGTGAGAATCATATCCTGTGTGGTTTATACCAGTTTGATGTGTGTACCATCAATGCCTGTTTACCAGTTCCCAATGGCATTACTTTATATAGTGTGTTAATGGCATCTGCATCACATGCAGCATGTTAAACCATTGTACAGGCCATTCAAGTCATCTGTACAGTAGTCCACAGAATATCTGGATGTTTGCAACCCATATGTGGTCTGTGTCCCCTAACAATGGCCATGTATGTGACACTGTTGCCAAATAAGTCACAGTGTACTGACACACATGCCAGCATCAGATATCATACCAGACTGAAACATCATGCTGCTACAATGTCTGTTACCCTATCACTTGTCCAGGCTTATAGGAGCAATAGATGACTCCAGGTGCGATTTCTGGTAGGTTATCTTACCATTCATGAAGGCATTCACAACATTACATGTTGTAAGAGGTAGTGTATGTCCCATGCATATAATCTATGTGGGGCATGTCATGTGTATGTAGCACTATAGTACATTAAAGTGGATATGTAGGTTTATGAATCTGTCCATTGCCAACCGTGTTTGTGTCACTGTATGCACATCCCCTGTGGCAGTCTTTACTGTGTGTATGCAAAGGCTATACCAATTTGTCTCCCTGTTCTACACTATGAACTCAGGAATACATACCACAAACTTGTCATACACAGTGCCATGCTTGCCCTCACCAACTGCATCAGGGTTGAGTGTATGAGAAAGAAATGGCAGGAGTAACAAGTGCTGACACATGAATCTGTTGTGGTCAGTCTAATGTCTAAGCTGGTGAGGGACCTACTGACAATACTCCAATAACCTGTTCCATATGTATGAGCCTGTGGTACTACGCAACACTGAGGTGACATGTCTGAAGGCTACCTGTCTGTGACAAGTGGTATGCATGCCAGGTCACACTCTCTGAAAACAGTGTCCATCACACACTGTTGCATGCATACACACCTGGTAAACATACATATAAAACTGTACCTTGGCTATGAAATGGTCGGTGTATTTCCACTCTGCCATACTCCATGTTGGTAATGTCTGCAGGGCCCCAGCCCGCAGACACACAGACACCTGGAACACAAACAGAATACAGCATGTCAGACTACATTCAGTCAGTGGCACTAACAGCAATAATGCATCATGGCTAATAAGGTACATACACCTTTATGTGTACTCATAACAAATGCAAGGAGACAGCACCTTACACACTATTACATAGCTACATTGTACTATATTCACCCTGTGCATCAGACCCATATTAGCCTGTCCCTGAATCAATGGTATGGGTGACATGGATGCGACACAGGTATCATCATATGCACAAGGTGTGGTGAGGGTTTGCCAGAGGCCTAGGGTGGGCCATACGGTTAACATCCATGTGTGCATGTTTGGAGGGGTAGCCTATAGATGGGCTGTGTAGAGGTGCTGTGTATATCTGGAGGTGACCTACCTGTGATACAGATGTGTATGTGTATGTGTATGTATACACACAGTCAGGCCATGTTGCTGCCATACACAGGTGTATGTTGGACAGCTGTAGACCGTACAAGGGAGGGTGTCCATTTCACCGTCTCCGGCCACCATCAAATAGTGGAGTCATACATTGCTCTGACTATGGTGTACAGGGCCCTGGGTTTGAGACTTGGTGGATGATAGAAACAGAGTGATTAAAGCAGTTTTGAGCAGTTGGAAGCAAGTTTGCATGATGCTAATGTACAGTTAACCATACAGATTCTTAATCTTTGTTGGCTTCACTTATAATTGCGCAGACTCGCTTACACCCACACTAATTCCTTTAGAAGAAAAAGGGGTGATAGGAAAGTGGTGAAAAAGGGGCATGCACAGGGAAAAACAATATGAAAGCTAGCTAGGGATGTGCAGGATGGGTGTATGGAATGTCCATAGCTGCCCATTTCTTCATCAGCAACAGCTGTGCATTTGTGCAGAATCTGAAGGTAAATCTGGACACTCAAACCCCAGAGAAGGGGTGAAGAAAACAGAAATGTGTTGTCAAGCCAACCATACCAGATTACATGAGTCCAGTGGACATGTGTGCGAAATGGACAGCTATGTATGGGGTGATATTTTTGGGGGGACAGATGCCCTTTTCTTTTTTAAGGTGAGAGTGGGATGTTGGGGAAGGATTGTAGGTACATCTGAAGAGGTAGGTTGGGTAGGGAGACAGACAAGACAAACAAGACAGTAGACAGGAGTGGTATATGACACATGAGCGGAGTAAACACATTTGACAGGGAGGGTGGTTAGGAATCCGAAGCCCATGCTCCCCCATATGGTCACATTGGGACTGAGATCCCCACCCATGGGCAGTCACCACTGCACCTTCATGACCCCAAAGGTGGCTGTGCTGGGGGCTGGACAGGAGGGGCAGCCTGACCCTTGAGATGCCTCAGACAACTCTCAATCTGGTGCAGGTGCTCTCCAAACTTGGATCAAAGGCAGCTGCACACCAAACCTCGGACCTGACTGCGGGTGACACCCACCTGTCCCTGCCCACTCCTGGGGGGGATGGGCCCCATCCCCTGCAGCAGTTCCACCTAAAGGTGGTGCAAGTCTAGCAGACAAGGGAGATCCGGGTTGGGTCCCAGACATGCTGGGGCCTAGTGCCATGGCCCGATGAGCTGAGACAGGTGGATCCACTAGGATCTGTCTTCCCAAATGCACTATGGTGTTGAGGTTTTACAAAATATGTTGGTTAGTCATGAAAAACACATTACAAGATTAGTTATAACAACATGCATGAGTGTTCCAATTAACCACATAAAACAGATCTGAGCAGTTGCATAACAAACATAACACATGCATAAATGGAACAATAGTATGCATCGTAACAGCATGCCAGTAACATTGACGGCAACAGGACACCAACAATGGCATTTGAACAAGATATATAAACATGGAAGCAATCAAACATATTAACAATAAAATAACACAAGTCCCAACATTAGGGCTGGAGCACAACATACCCGTAGTATATGAGTAATATTTATTGATGCAGATGGGGGGGGACAGAAAATCCATTAACAACTGTTTATGCTGCTATTTTCCACAACAATACTGCTCAATACTCTATGGGTCTGCCCTCACTTTACATCTACCTATATCAATAGCTTCTGTAGTACAAACATACCTATTAAACTGTCAGCCTGGAATGATGTGAGGCAAACTGTGACAACTCTGGGTACATGACTAGAGGGGACTCGTACATGTCAGGGTTACATATCTGTCACAGGAGTGGTACCCTGAACTGCTGTTATGTGCATATGCTACAGGCATACATCATCTGGTTTCCTATCTGTGTCCAAGATTATTTGCAGCAGTGACCACTAGCCACAACAGTGTGACACTTGAGAGACATGTATCGGAAACATACCTCTCAACCTCTTAGAGCATGAGATCTGGACAAAGCCATACATACAAATGGGACAAAGGCCCATAAATATGGGCAATTTTTAGATATTGCTCTTACAAACTTAGAAAGCTGATAAAATTACAGGTACTACATTTGTATGGCTTTTCTGATGGATATAACATCTGACAATTCTATGTCTATCATTATTTTCTAACTTCAGTCTATAATGGTTTGCCACTGATTTGCTATGACACCACTACTTTATGTAAAACGGCCCACAAATCTGAGACAAATATCTGGACATTCACTGAATATCTGTACAGTTGAGAAGTTACGATTTTGGGAAGAGTACGTATTGTATGTACCTATCCTGCTGTCATTTGCAGGCATGTGGTGGGACAATCGAACAGTTGTACACAGTTTATTAACATACGCTTCATACATCTACTGGCAACATTTACTTACCTGTACATCCTGTGGGGAAAATATCTGTTAACATTACCTGACTGTTTGTACATTTATTTCTGATTCCATGTGTGCAGATATGCACACATCTTAGTACCACTCCCTGGATTAAACAGTGCCTGGGTGTGCAAAAGTTACAACTAAGCTATTTGTCATCACACTGAGCTACTGGGGAACTGCTATTCCTTGTTTTAATGGTTTCTGCCTATTAGTCTCTTGGTTAGGCAGTCTAAACGTATAATTCTGTGATGCATGCATGACAAATAGTTACTATACTGTGCATTACTCATTTGGAGTACTACAACCTGGAAAGCAAACACAAGGCAATGCTGGATGGAGCACACTGTGAAACTTGACATATTATTATTCAGGGTTCAGAGCTTAGTGCATTATATATTTCACATTTCATTTATATCTCGTTTTACAGCTACACCATTTACAGTTTCTCCTAACAGCTTGTTCACAGATGCACCTCAGTTAATGTATGCTGTCACAGCCATATTTGCTGTGAAGAACCTTTATACATTCAATATATGTCTAGAACAACATACCAGAATAAACACAACAGTTTTTTAAAGGTCTTTATTGTGCTTCAATATTCATCAGTCATACTTTTTTATTTAAAGTAAAGTAAAATCCACTGCTCAGCAAGCAAACGCTGTAGTTCCATGAGTTAGATATAATGTAAGTCACAAAGGAAGCGGAGTACAGCAGAAGTAAGAACAAAACACCAAATTTAATTCCAAGAATGTGCACTTATAACATACGGATGAGCGCTTTCACCATTACAGCTTCTTCAGATCCTTGTATAAAAGTCACAGTAGACCTCCCTTTATATAAGCAGCTCAATTAATCAATTAAAACAATTTAAACAATTAAAAACAATGCTGGAGAATTTACAGAACTCTCCCATATATAAACATGTTAATGTAAAGTAAGACAAAAATATATAAAACTTGCATAGTGACCTAAAAACATGTAAATAAACATTCTGATAAGTTAATATTGATAAAATACATAATCAAGAACATATACAAATAAATGATAGTTCATTTTATGTGCCTGCGTTGTCTCAGCTTAGGTTTTATAGAAGCTCTATCATTCAACCCATGCCCCCTATCAGCTTTCAAACGAATGATCCAGTCAGTCTCCTTAGATTCAGTAAGATTCATAGTATTACCACCCCTCTTATTCACAACAATTATCTCTAGGACCCGGAACAAGAAAGTATGATCATTGTCATTGGTGGTTATATGTTTTGCTAAGGCATTGTGTAAAGTGCCCTTTCTCATGTGGTAAATATGCTCTCTCATTCTATCCCTTAACGGCCGGTTAGTTTTACCAACATAGAAACTCGGGCATGCCTGACAAGTAGCTAAATACACCACATTAGGTGTCATACAATCTGCATCTGCCTGGATGGAAAAAATGGTGTGTAAATCCGGATGTATAAACACCTCACTGTTATCAATAAATGAACAGAAGTTGCAGTGACCACAGGGTTTAGTGTGACCAGTGTTCTTCATAATCCTATCATGTCTGGGGTGACAAAGCAATCGCTTTAGGTTGCTCTTATTCCGAAATAGGAAACTTGGTGTCTCCCCCACAATGCGTTTCAAGTCATCATCAACCAGGAGAATATCCCAATGTTTGCTAATAATTTCCTTTAACTGATATTGATCAGAAGTATACAGAGTAGAAAATTTAATAGATCTATTTAACATATGATCTCCAACGGTTTGATCTTGGACCCTGGGTCCAAAGTATGGTGCACCTGAAGTGGTGCGTGACATGTATGCTTCCTCCATGTATGGTATAATCTCATTATCCTTGTATCCCCGGGTCAGTAATCTATTTCTCAGATTGTCTAATTCTGAGATAAATCCCTGTTCAGTGGGGTTCAATCTCGAGGCTCTAATGGCCTGTCCTTTCATTATATTCTTAAAAACAAATTGTGGGTGCATACTAGACCTTAATAACAAGGAATTGCAGTAACATGCCTTGCGATAGACCCCCGTATTTATCATATCATCTGTTAATCTCTCAATATATAGGTCTAAAAAATCAATTCTGTGTGGAATAGTTCATGGTAAAAGTAAGGAATGTAGTTAAATCATTCATAATGGATAGCATTGATTCCAGCTGTTCTGATGTTCCATTCCAAAGAACAAAAGGTCATCAACAAACCTTCTGTAGAACACCACATGTTCACAGAAAAGTGCATTCTTAAATAAAACATGTTCCTCCCAATATGCAAGGAACATGTTGGCGTACTATTTGCACATGGAGTGCCCATAGCTACGCCATCACGCTGTTTATAGATCTGGTCTTGGAACATGAATAAGTTGTTCTCCAAGACCAGTTCTAAAAATGAACTATGAGGTCTATCAATACTGCAGTGTAAGTACTGTGTGCTTTCAGATAATTTAACACATAATCAAGTCCTATATCATTAGGTATTACAGTAAATAGGGATTGAATGTCAAAAGTCACAAAAGTACAACTAGAGATTCTATCATGGTGTCCAATACATTCATACAGATCAATCAAAAATTGCTTGGAATCCTTCAAGACTGTAACATTGTCATTCAATACACATCTCAGATGTTTCTCCACAAAACTGAAAGGTGTTCAGTTACCCAACCACGCCAGAAACTATGGGTCTCATGGGTGGGTTCTTTATATTTTGTGTTCCTTGGGGAGACCTTGTATAATCGGTATAGTGGGTGTATAAATCATAAGGTATCCATATAGCTCCTTATTTATTAAATTACTTCTAAGAATATCATAAAGCATGTCATGAATATATCTGACAACAGAGTGAACCTGTTCCATGGAAGTAGGTTCATAGAACCTGTCCTGTAACATGGAGGACATAGCCTCCGTATAAAATGACATATCCAATACTACAACTTTCCCACCTTTATCAGCTGGTCTAATTATAATGGTAGGATCATTCTGCAATTTCCTCAGACACTGACGTTGCCGAAAGCTCAAGTTATCCCGCCTCTTCTGTTTTTGGGGTCCCAGTTAAGTATTATAGTAACTATACAATTCCTCCTCTGTTAACTTAAGGAATGCTTCAACTAATGGGTGGTGAGTTGGTACAAAATCACTTAAATTCTTAAAAGCAAACTTCCTGCTCTGTGCTGATTCTTTCTCAGAATCATTATAAATGAATCTAAGCATTACATTCCTACAAAAAAGTTTTAAGTCCACCATTGTATCAGTCAATTTGCTCTGGCTTTTAGGAATAAAATTCAAACCTTTGTTTAATAAACTGGTATCATCATCTGTTAGAGTAATGTGAGACAAATTATAAATTAACGCTTGTTGTTCCACATTCTCTTTAAAGTCTGATGGGGCATAAAATCCCCTGATAATTTCCTCTTCTGTCTGCCCCTGCTCATGGAGCGAGGTCTGCGAGGACCTTTCTCCATGCGCACTGGCAGAGGAAAAGTCAAATCCAAACTTGAGAGCTTGCTGGAATCAGTCAAAGTAGTAGTTTTCTTAGGTTTAACAACAGGCTCTGATCCTTCTTTTGTAGAAACAGGTCTATTCTTAACCACATGTACTTCAGGATATAAGTTGTTTCTAGTACATGTACTGGGATGTACAATATGAATAACATCCACAGAGTCCTTGCAATTGTCTGTGGTAGTCCCAGCGACAGGTGGTATTTCTTCCAAAATACATGCATCATTACTGATGGTGATCCCCCAGTACAAACTTGGGCAGAGTCCATCTCCACAGGAGTAATGCTGTTATGTCCATTCAATTCAACACCCACATTCATGTCCTTTGTTACACTATTACTTGTAACATCGTTGATAAAATTAAAGTGTGTAGATTCCTTTACTTTCCTAGGAGGCATGGGGGTAGAAGGATCCCTATGCATCTGAGATGTTGTAGAGGAATCCTGCCTTGTTCTGGGCCATAAGAATACATTGCCCAATTTAAAATCATTAATATCCCTGGTGGCTTTGTGTTTTTTCTGCTGTAAAAGTTTTCTTTCATACGCTAGCACACAATCTAGCAAGTTCTCAAACAATGGTGCAACCACCTTATCCGAAAAGTTACTAAACAGCTCCTACTGTTTGCGCTTAATATTATCTGTTAACCTAACCTCCTCAGGGAGGAAAAAGTCGATTAGTAGTTGCAAATACCTGCGACTCACCTCAATGTTTAGGCGTTGCCATTTCACGAATAAATCTGGATGTTCCTTGCCTTGATTCGGCATATTAAGAACCCTTAAACCTCATGGAATAATATGTTGTTCGAGGCAGAACTGGAAGTGTATCCGCTCTGTTTGTAAGCGTTTAAGCCTCATGAAATCCTTCTCCATGCTATCCAAAACAGCATGTAGTCTTTCTGAATTCAAGGTCGGCGTCATGACATCATCGGAGGTCGGGCGAGACTCAAAAACAGAGATGCACTGACAGTTTCTTTTAAATACTGTTGGAAGCGCGCCTGCAACGCTCCAGTCCCACGGTCTTCACTTCTCGGGACATAATCCAGTTCAAGATTCGCCATTACCCAAAAAAAGAGGTAAGGTTGGTCCTCTTGATCAAGAATGAAACCCAGGGCTGGTTTTGTAAATGGCTTTAGGCTGCAGTTATCTTTATTAAAACGGTCATATCTTGCTTTCCTCTTAGGGAGTATGTAGAAAAACAAATTTTATTTATTTATTTATTTATTATTGTTTGTTAACCGGGTTAGTCCAGCTGGGCTTGTGGCCCATTTTCAGTGGAGACCTGAGGAGAAAAGCTCCGATACATAGTATAAAATCAGAGATTTGGAACATTACAAATATAAAATTTTAAAATACAGACATTTGCAACATTATAAAATATGAATAGAGTTTTGTAAAACATGGAAAAGGCAAAAATAAAGAAAGTTGCCACATTAGTAATAGATAATGTGAGTATCTTATGTCAAAATTATTATGTACAGGAAATAACAGTTTTACATTAATATATACACTGCTTTGCAATTAAGAGGGTGTCAGTTTGAGAATATGTGTAAGGCAGGCTAGAGGGTGGCATGCAAAAGAAATTGAAAAGATGTATAATAAGAAGAATGTATATTATAAAGAATAATTTGGAAAGATGTAAAGAGAAAGACCTTTGACATATTGTTACATTTAGCAAAGAACAATGATTTAGGAATGTAGTTAGTGGTGTGGGTGTTTTAGGTGGGAGCATGTGAAGGACATTCCCATTTGGAGGCGAGATAGGAGAGAAGCATGGATTTGTAGTTGTTATGGTTTGGTATGTTACTTAGTGGTACGGGGAGAGTGTTCCACAGTTTGGCTATGGTGTAGCAATAGTTGGCCAGGTGGGTGTAGGGGTTTGTGTACATGTAGGAGGTTTTGGACTTTGGATCTCAGGGTGTGTTCAGGTGTGTAAGGTGTTAGAGATTTGGAAAGAGAGGGGCATTCTGTTGGTTTAAAGATGAGTTTGTGGGCTGTTGTAAGTTGTAGGTATTTTAGGTGATTGTGGAGTTCAAGCCAGTTCAGGGTGTGAAGGGAGTGGCAGTGATGGGGGGAGTTCTTAGAATTGGTTGCAAATTTGCAGATTTTATTGTAACAAGCTTTGAGTTTGGAACTGAGGCCAAGTTGTAGTTTGGAGAATAGGGGAGCACCGTACAAGAGAGAGGGGAGAAGGAAGGTTGATGCAAGGGTTTGATGGGAGGAGGGAGTTAGGTAGCAGTTATGTCTGTAGAGGAGACCAATTTTCTGGTTGTTTTTCTTGATTGCAGAGAGGATGTGGGAATCAAATTTTAGGTTTTCATCAATAGTAATGCCAAGTAGCTTGGTACTAGGTACGATTTTTAGAGGGGAGTTATTGTGGCTTTTGATGGTAAATTGGTCCTTTTTGAATTGGGAGGTTTTGGTAGGAGTGAAAATCATTAGTTTTGTTTTGTTGGCATTTAGGGCTTGGTGATGAGACTGCATCCATGATTCTGTTTTGGAGAAGGCTATTTGGGTATTAAGTAGAGGTTTGGAGGGGCAGGAGGCTGAGCAGATGATGGTGGAGTCATCAGCAAATTGGATGACTGAGGTGTCAGGGATGGAGTGGTGGAAATTGTTGATGAATAAGTTAGATGAATGGGCCCAGTACTGATCCTTGAGGAACTCCAGTGGGTGTAGGTAAGAAAGGGGAGGTTGATTCTTTCCATTGTACAGCCTGTTGGCGTATGGAAAGGTAGCTGGAGAACCAGGCTAAGGTTGAGGGAGATAGCTGCAAGTGTGAGAGCTGGGAGAGGAGTAGGGAATGGGAGATTGTGTTGAATGCCTTTGAGAGGTCAAGAAATAGAGAAGATACATATTTGCCACTGTCATGTGCTAGGTTGATTGTTTCAAGGAAGGAGAGGAGGGCTGTCATGGTGTTGTGGCCGGGGTGAAAGCTGTGCTGAGGGACAGAGAGGAGTTTGTGCTGGGTTAGGTAGGGCATTAGCTGAGAGTGGATGGTTTTCTCGAGAATTTTTGAGAGAGGAGAGAGTATAGCAATGGGTCTGAAGTTGGTAGTGTCTGTGTTCTTACCACCTTTGTGGAGAGGGATTATGAAAGCATGACGCCAGATGGTAGGTACATAGGATTCCTGAATGGATCTATTTATGAGAATGGATATGGGATAGGCTATAGATTCAGCTATTTGAAGAAAATTTGCTGGGAGGCTGTCAGGGGCATTGCGGCATGGTTTTAGCTTTTGAAGTAGTCGTTTAATAGTGTTGGTGGAGACAGGTTTAAGGGAGAACAGGGGGTGAGAAGGAGGGTGAGAGGGGAGGTTAGGGGGGCAGGGTGAGGGGGTAGCATTGTTGGGTGGGTTGGGGAAAGTGGAGGATAATTTAGCTATGCAATCTATGAAAAATGTGTTGAATTCAGTGGCTGTTTCAAGGCCTGAGAGGTTAGGATTGGGGCAGGAGTTGGTATTATTACCAGGGTTGAGTATTGAGGAGATGGATGCCCAGAATTTCTTTGCGTTGTTTGAGTGCTTGGATTGCAGGTTGCAAGAGTAGTTTTTGCAATTTTTTGTGATTGATTTTTTGGCTAGGTTACATAGATGTTTATATTCTTGGAGGGTGCTGGTGTTTTTGTGCTTTTGGTATAGTTTCCACTTTTTGTTTCTTTGATTCATTATTAGTTTAGTTTCTTGGGATAGCCAAGGGCAGGGATTAGTTTTGATGCATTTGGTTTGGAGAGGGGCTAGTTTATTAAGTAAGGTAAGGAAAGTTTGGTTAAAATATGAGACAGCGTTGTCTAGTGGGAGGCTTTTTAGTGAAGACCAGTTAGTAATATTAAGACATTCAGAGAAGATTTTGGGGTTGAAGGAAGCTAGGCTACGGGATTGCTTAAATAGGTATTGTTTTTCTATGTGAGAGGGTAGGTGGTCTATGAAGGCTGGTAAGTGGTCGCTTAGGGGGTTTGGTATTAAACCAGCTTTGGAGATATTGTTGGGGTGGGTTGTTAATATCCAATCTAAGATGGTACCAGAGGTACCTTGTTTATTTGGCCTGGTTGGGATGTTTATTAGTTGGGTAAAATTGTAGAGGTTGATTGATTGATTGATTTGGGGTATCTAAGAGGAAGGGGGCCCAGATAATATTTATGTCACATAGAATGTAGGTTTCCTTTTTGATGTTTGAGCTAAACCATGAGAGGATGTCTTCTAGAGTTTTGGTATTGTCTCCAGGTGGGATGTAGATGGAGCAGATGCAGATGGATTTGTAGTTGTTAAGTTTTAAGAAACCCACGGTCAATTCTGCATTAGCAAAAGTTGGGATGGAATTGGTCAGAGGAGTAAAAGTGAGCGTGGAGGGGTGGATAATAGCTATGCCACCTCCTTTTCTATGAGACCTATCATTGCATATGATATGATAGCCTGGGGGGAGGATTTCATCATCTCTGATGGTGGGTTTTAGCCAGGTCTCAGAGACTGCAGTTATGTCTGGCTGGTTGTGATAGAGCCAGGCATGTAGGTTGGGGATTTTATTACGGAGGCTTTGTGCATTTAGGGTCATGAGGTAGACAGCCTTGAGTTTGTGTGGATTTGAATTTGGATTAGGATGGGTAATGCTGGGGCTTGGACCTGGGTTAGGGTGGATGTCACCTGAGAGAGAGAGTGAGATATGGGGGAGGAGCTGCCTGAGGAGGAGTAGAGAGATTTTGGTGGGAGAGGGTTTTCTTTGATAAAGCAGTTAGAGTAGGGTGAGGTGTTGGTGGCATGGGGAGTATGGTGGGTTTGAAAAGATGGGATGGGTCAGAGGAGTAGAGTTCTGGGGAGATGTGAGAATATGGGTGTGATGTATGTGGAATGCTTGAGATGGTAGTATGTGTGGTTCATCTGCCCTGCACTTCAGATGATTGTCCACAAAGATGTCCTGTATAATGGGGCAAATCAATTAAACATGATATAGACAAAATTTTGCTGATATTTGGCATCAGAAGACTTTTACTATATTCTTAGAAGAAAAGCATAAAGTGAAATATGATTTACCCATGGAAAACTTAGCAAGTTAGGTCTATCTACATAATATTGTACATCTTTACTGGACAGAGGTTGTGGTACAGGGGTGACATTAGTAATTTTATGGCAGGTTTGGGGGGCATCTTCTATTGCAGTGGTGTATACAATATACTTAAGTCACAAAAGTTAATTTTCTGTAGCTTCAGCAAGATACTAAGATGCTAAAGCTCCATTAATCATGAACAAAAGATAAGCAACCAGAAACTGTTATTTACACTCACTATGACAGAGTTTACTTCATTTAAACATTGGTGGAAGCGTTCCCACAAATGTTGAATCTGATTATTTCTGATAATTCAGAGAAATGTTGGTTCTGTCCTTTCATGGAGGTGAATATTTTAATATAGTTTATGCCTATTGCAGAGTTACTTTATTATAATCCTTAGTGGAGGATTATTCTAAGCTTCCCTCTGATCCAGCGATAATGCTCCTATGTCGATCTCCTATCTTTGTTGTTATAAATATTTCATCTAAGGAAAGTAAATTAACTGTTTTTTTCTGCTGCATATTCCTGTGTATCATATTCAAGTTTTGAAAGATAGATTGTTTTCATTTTGAGGATCGGCTTAAAAATAGTAACATTAAAATGTATGTGTTCAGAAAACTGGTGATTACAAAAAATACTGTATTTTTAAATAAACAATTAATGATTAATTATTTTCTTACCTCACACGTATGATATTTATAAGTTAATGTGTTATAAACAAATGTGAAAAGTCTTAAGAACTGTATTGTACTTTTGGGAAGTGTTTTGATTTGTTGATATCTATATCTATATATCTATATATATATCTACATCTATATCTGTATCTATATCTATAGCTATATATATCCTGATGTATTCATAATTTCTGTATCATACCAATACAAAGCTTTATAAAGTAATGTTACATAAATGCATTATTTTATTCACTCTGACTTAATATAAATCCATAATCATTTTACCAAAGAGAAAAAGACAGTTTGAATAATTGTGGGATGGAATGTTTACGGTATCGAGGAAAGGCAACATGAAAAAACAATTTATATGATAAGGCCAGACTTTGTTGAAGTACAGATGTGTTAAACGCTGCTGTGATGGAAAGTAAAGAGAGGCATGTCCATAATACCGCATCTTTAAAATAGAAATGAGGAAATGTTGGATAGTACAATTTAAGAGGAATGCAACTGAAGAAGAAAAAAGTTACAGCGTTATAAATGTTTCATAAGAGTGATGTCACAAGGAATTTAAAGTTATTGTCACAAAATGTTAAAGCATTTTGATAAGAAGGTAATGAGCCAGACGTTATCTTATAATGAAATGAGGACAATGTTTAATTACCAAGCTGCACAGTCATCACAGAAGTTGAAATGGGCATGACTAGTCTGGGTGTTGAGGTACAAAGGATGGTCAGACTCGGGGAGTGGCAGCTGCGATAAGGAATACAGAAGTCATAAAGCAGTGGATGATTTCTAAGCTCACAGGACTGATAAGAATTCAAAGACATCAGATTTATTGTTTTAATCTGACTCTCACGTTGGACCATCTTACCACAGCCCAGTTGCCCAGTCTGACACATTAAGTTCCTTTGTGTGGAGACCCTTTCAGCCCATTTCAACTACTCCCTCATTTCCTAAAAACAGCTGCACAATCCATCCATCGCCTACCCTGTGTCTATTCTTATTAACCATTCCATCTCAGATGCCCTGGTCCCTGACATTTGGAAATCCTTCTATACTGTTCCTCTTCACAAAGGTGGCTACTCTACAGATCCTTCTAACTTTAGATCAATTGCTATCCTGTCTCCCCTATCCAAAATCTTGGAAAAGTGAATCCATGTTCAGCTACTCAAACACCTTCTTGATAACAGTCTCCTCATGCTTACCCAACATGGCTTTAGACCCCAACATAGCACTTCTACTGCATTACTGTCATTTACCCAAATAATGGCTGAAGCCCGTGACAAAAACCTCCTCGTCTCCAGTCTTTTCCTCAATCTTTCAAAGGCCTTTGATACTGTCCTCATTCTAAACTTCTAACTAAACTCTCAGACCTACATCTCTCTACTACCTCCATCAACTGGTTCTCTAGCTATCTCTCTGGCAGGCAGCAATCTGTCCTCTGGCAAACTATCCTCTCTCCATTCCTCCATGTTAATACTGGAGTTCCCCAAGGATCAATTCTGGCCCCCCTCCTGTTTAATATATTCACTAATAAACTTCACTCAGCTATCAACATCTCTATACTTTTTACAGCATGTTGATGACTCCATCCTCCTTACCTCTGCCCACAACATCCCTGATCTACTAGCTCTCACTCAACAAACCTTTCCTCTGTCGAAACCTGGCTCTCTGATAACCAACTTATACTAAATCCAAAAAACAAACAAGCTCCTCCTCTTCCTCCCTAAAACACTTGCCCAGCACAAAGCCTCTTTCTCTATATCCTCTCTCAACAACACCATTATTAAACCTGAACCCCATACTAAACTACTTGCAGTTATCATTGACGATGAATTCAAATTTGATATTCATATTCAGCAAAGTATAAAAAAGACCCACCAGAAACTTGGACTTCTTTTTCGTAATCAAAACTTTCTGTCACCCACCTCCAAACCCTCCCTCAGTCAGGCCCTACTCCTACCCTGCCTTCTTTACTCTGCCCCTGTTCCTACTCATGTTCAAACATCTCTTATCACTAAACTAGAGCAAACTTATAACACAATTGCCATATTTGCTTCCTTACAAATCTCACCACTATCTTGCCCTTAAGTCACTCCAATGGCCAGAATTCTCCAAACAGCTACTTATACCCCAGCTACATATTGCACACACACTATCCTATATGAACCCTCATCCTGTCCCTCTATCTCCAATTTAGTCTCCTTCTATAACCCCGCCTCCCCGTCACCTCTGTACTGCCAAGAAATGTTTTCTTCAGTTATACAAACCCAACAAAAACATTGGTAAGACCCATTACAAATACTCTGCAGCCCATGTTTGGAACTTCCCTGTCAACATAAGAAGCCTTCAGCATAAATACCTGTTTAAGAAAGAACTTCACCTTCTCCTGAAGACTTGGTCATGCTCTGGTAAAACCCCTACTTGAACTAATCCCCCCTCTTCTCATCTTATCTGCTTTTCCCTGTAAATCTTTTTCCTCTTTGTACTTGCTCTAGCAAACTGTTTTCATACTGTTCTCAGTGTAATATTCTCTGAACCATCTAGTTATTTGGCCTATGCTTATAAACTGTTCTCATATTTTGGAAATTGTACTTGTTAACTGTTATCTTACCTATGCATTGCACTGTTGTGCACACATTTTTGACTTGTACTAGATTTCGCTGACCCTACTTTAACATTTTGTAAATATCATAATTACTTGCATTATTTCTGGAGCTTTTCTCCTCGGATCTCCACTGAAAATGGGACCCTGGCTCAGTTGAACCAACCCGGTTAACAAATGTCAATAAATAAAAACATTTGCCCATTTAGGACAAGAGGCAGGTGCTGGCGTTATTGTGCTTTAGAGGTTTTTTCAGTCAGCCTCATGCTCAGTTAGTATTCCTCTTTGAGGAATGCAAAAAGCATGCAGTTTAGCAGGACACCATTGAATAGATGGAACCTTGTACTAACACGAAAAAGACAGAGGAGAAAGCTGTCATTAGTGAGCAACTAACAATGTTAACATAGGCCTGACAGAGAAAAGAAAATATAATAGCAACGGTAGCGTAAAAAACAATACAAATTAGACCTGATGGTAAAATGAGGCGAATAAAATTATTGGGAACGACAAAACAGGTAAGATAAAGCTAATAAGGGTTAAGTACGGCTGGGAGGAATGTTTAGGTGTATAAGAGAAAATAACAGTATAAAATGGATAAGATAAAGCTAATAAGGGTTAAGTATGGCTGGGAGGAATGTTCAGGTGTATAAAAGTAACAGAGTAACAGCATAAAACCAATAAGTGAGCTGATTCGTAAGTGCATAAGTACTTACTATGCTGTTCATCTGCGAGGATCTTATGAAGCCTGGCCATAAATTCCAGTGGTCAATTTTTATTAAATTTTGAATATGAATAACACAAAGGTGGACAGAACAATGATATATTGGGACATTTGTTTGTGACCCCTATCCACTAGGAACATGAGTGTTGAACTGGGAGAAATTTGCAGTTTTTCATTTATTCATCCAATTTACATTTCAATAGAGTAAGAGAAGTGCTTTGTTTTATTTGGACTGGAAGACAGTTCCATAGAGAAGGTATTTTCTATGATACATTCCTGTCCCTCCACATGTTAGAGGGATCTTCCACTCCAAACCAGAACATGTTGGAGGGATTCTCCCCACCAACATGCTCTGGTATGGACAGGAGGATGATCCCTCCTACACATTCTGGTGTAGACAGCATGATCCCTCCAACATGTTCTGCTCTGGAGGGGAAAATCCCTCCAACATGTTCCACTGCAGAGGGGAGGATTCCTCCAACATGTTCTGGTGTGGAGGGGAGGATTCCTCCAACATCTGGTGTGGTGGGGAGGATCCCCCCAACATGTAGTGGTGTGGACGGGAGGGTACTTCCAACATTTTCTGTTGTGGAGGTGAGGATTCCTCCAACATGTTCTGGTGTGCAGGGGAGGACCCCCCCAATATATTCTGGTGTGGAGTGGAGGGTACTTTGAGGCTGTTAAGATATTTGCAGCAATTATTTTCTGAGTAAAATATCTATCCTAATCATTTAATGGGGATGAAGATCTATCCTTTGTAACAATTGATAGAGCAGATATTAGGTTCACTGCCCCCATGCTAAAGGACAATGCTGTCCAAGCTGCTGAAACCTTTACAAAGGCACTCTATGAGCATCTGCGGGAATGCATGGATCGTTCTATCCCAAGTAAAACCAAGATTCACTTCTCCAAGAAAAGGAAACCAGTCTGGTGGGCCCCTGCCATAAACAAGCTACACAACAGAAGGAGGAAACCAGTACAGGAAAACAGTAAAATCCCAAGAAGGAAAGACATCCCTGATCAGTATCAGCAAGAAACTATGATCCCTCATTAAATCATTCAAGGCTAGTTTCGAAAGAAAAATTGTCAATGACTCCAAAGATAACCACAAAGCGTTCTTTAGCTATGTCAAGAACCTAAGTGGAAACTCTCAGATTTGCTCTGAGTTAGTGCAGAATGGCACAAAATACACTGAACCGACTGATATTGCAAACATTCTGGGAGACAGGTTTAGTGCAAACTTCACCCCCCTGTCACCCCCTAAAGGGCCCATAACCATATCAGAAGAATGTAGGGCCCCGTCAATCACCGACACACAGGTTAAAATAGCCCTATCCAAAGCCAACAACACAGCTTCAATGGGACTGGACGGGGTCCCAGGCTGTGTCTTACAAGAGCTCCAAAATGAACTAACCCCTCATCTAAACACACTGTTCAAACTCAGCCTCTCTACAGGCTATGTACCCACAGAGTGGCACACAGCAACAGTTATCCCGCTCCACAAAGGTGGAGCTACAATGGACCCCAGGAACTATAAGCCTGACTAGCCTGGTCTGCAAGGCTATGGAGTGCATCATCATGGAACTCATTAACAGAGACATTGGGAACCTCCAAACCTTGGACCCTACCAAGTTTGGCTTTGTTAAGGGCAGATCATGCCTTCTAAACCTGTTGGACTTCTTTAAGACGGTTACCAAGGCATTAGATGAGGGAAAGGAGGTCCACACAGCCTACCTAGACCTCGCAAAGGCTTTCGACACCATTCCCCATTCTAGTATTATAGAAAAGCTCACCAGCTTGAACATAAACCCCTACGTCACAAGATGGGTTGCCAACTGGCTCATGGATAGAACCCACATGGTGAGAGTTGTAGGCTCTACGTCCGACTCTAAACTGGTTACAAGTGGCATCCCCCAGGGCTCAGTCCTAGGACCCCTCCTGTACGGTATATACTTCTCAGAGGTACAGGCAAGCATAGGAGGACTATGGCTGACCAAGTTCTCAGACAACTGCAAACTACGGGCCATAATTGATTCTCTGGCTGATACAGACACCCTCCAGATGGGCCTCACTGAGACGGATACCTGGTGTCAAAATCATGACCTCAAGCTAAATGCCAAGAAGTGCATAGTCATCCCCTTTGGAAAAAACAAAGTACCCATGAACTACCACATAGGTGGTAGTCCCCTAAATACAGAAAATGTAATAAGGGATCTGGGGACCCAAGTAGATAGTAATCTCTCCTTTGATAATCATATTGCCAAGGTGGTTAGAAAATCCTTCTATGTGGCCCACCTAATCACAAAAGGGTTCGCATCTAGAACAAAAGAGATTATTGTGCCTCTCTACTCATCACTCATTAGATCCATCATAGAATACAATGTCCCATTGGGGATGTACCTTACAAGACACCTGCAACAGCTGGAAAGGCCACAAAAGTACCTCACCAAGAGGATTACTGACCTTAAACAGATGCCCTATGCAGCCCGACTCAAGAAACTCCAGCTGTACTTGGTTGCATACCGCTTACTCAGAGGTGATCTCTGCCTGACATACAAGGCCATGTCCAACCCAGAATTGATGGACATGCTCCACCTAAAAAAAAACAAATCCCGGAGAACCACACGCTGTAGGGATCTAAACCTCACCATAATGATAAATAGGACATGCTGGAGGGATAGATTCCTATCCCAGAGACTCCCCATGCTTTGGAACAGGATTCCAATATACATCAGGCAGAGCCCCTCACTAACACTCTTCAAGAGAAACCTTGATGGGTGGATGGGAAACAGAAAATTTACCCCGGGGATCACTGCAGTGGCTCTGCTGGACAGTGGCACAGGGAACTAATGGCTCTGCTGGACAGAGGCACAGGGAACTAATCTAAGGGGGTGACGAAAGCCAACACATTCTGGCTAGGCTTATAAATGCCCTTGGGCAGATAGCCTAGTACTTACCTATGAACCTATGAACCTATGAACCTAATACTGTATTAGAAGCTGAAGATTCTTCAGAGCTGGTCAGCAAAGATATTCTTGTAATTGGAGATTCTGTTATTAGAGGAACTGATACTTATATTTGCAGAGAAGATAATCAACATAGAATAGTGTTATGCTTGCTAGGAACAAAAATAGAAGATGCGAGACAAGCCTTGGAACACCTTAATATAAGGAGGTACGGAGTTGCTTTTATTCATGTCAGTACAAATGATGTCATCTGCAAGGATTCTCTCACTGTTAGTAGGACATTGGCAGCTCTCTTAGATAGTATAGCTCGTACTGTTGTTAGGAAGCATTTTTCACAAATCACCTATAGAAAGGATACTTAGATCAGTGTGAATGAAAATATTTTTTGAGTAAATACCTACACGGAAAAAAATGTCCTGTTTTAAAAAATGGAAATGTGTAGAGCATTTAAGCCTAGGTTCAGGCACACACATGTTCAGACAGGATGGTGTGCATTGTCAAGATCAGGGAAGAGAATTTTTGCAGCAGATAATTTGCAATATTTGAAAAACACTAGGCAGGATTTTTGTCAGATCAAAATTGTAAGAGTTTACAGACAGCAACATTTGATGCATCTCTGATGGTTGTTAATGCTAGGAGCATTAATAATAAAGTTTTTATTGGAAAATTTGCTAAGTTTCCACAAGATTGATGTTCTTATTGTTTGTGAAGCATGGATAAAGAACAACTGGGAACCAGTTCTGTCAGGGTATAAATGTTTTTACTGTAACAGACATTTTAACAAACAATCAGGTGGAGGTGTTATGATGGGGATAAAAGATAGTTATGAGACCTGTGATTATTACATGTTCAGTGATAACACCAATACTATAGACTGTGTAACTGTGACATAAAGACAACCCTGGAATATATAACAATTGTTGGGGTGTATAGACCACCAAAGTCAAGTGCTGATGATGGAATTCATACATTTTTTGCATGAAACACAGGAAGGAAGAACAGTATTAGTTGGGGACTTAAATTTACCATAAACAGACTGGAATAACATTGATTCAACAATGTTACTAAAGAAATTATTCACAACATAAATTCAGGAACAACATTTCTTCAGATTGTAAAAAAAACTACCCGGGGACAGAACATACTAGACATTGTTTGAGTTCCTAAAGAAATTGCTGTTTCTTCAAATAAAGTTTTACTTGATATGCAGTGACCATGGAGTTATAAGTTAATTTGTTGCTAGATAATTCTGCCAAACTGAAATCTAAACCAACGCACAGAAGGTTAATTACAAATTATATGGAAGCAAAACACTCACTGTAAAACCAAATGGAGTGAGGTGTTCTATGGAAAAAACTGCAGCTGGAATGTGGAAACTTTTGAAAGAAAATTTGTTTGAGTGCAAATAATCAAAAAAATGTTTAACATCAGGATCTAGGCAGGGGATATATTTCCATAAGAACAAGATATCTGATTAAGGTAAGTGACAAAAAATATAAGAAATGGAAGAGAGGTCAAACTACAACTTTGAAAACTGAAATAAAGAACCTGGGCAAACAGGTTAAGCATAGAGTGAGACAAGATCAAGAAAAATTTGAAGAAAATTTATATAAAGATATTGAGCACAACAGAAAAGCTTTTTACAGATACACAAGATGTGGAAGGAGTAAAGACATACAAATTGATAAACTGTGTGCAATTTATTCTCAGGCACAACATATTATAAATATATTTAAAAAAATCTTATGCAAAACAGTTTGGCTCCCCAAAGTGAGTGATAAGTTGTCATAGTGACATCCAGGTAACCTTAGATACTGGAATCAAATTAGATTATATTGAAAAAGAAATGCGCACACTGGATCCAAACAAAGCACAGGGAGGAGACGGAATTAGTAACAATGACCTGAGAACACTTCAGCAAGAACTTATAGTGCCATTATAGCTATTATTCACTAGGTCATATAAATATGGGAAGATTCCTCAAGCCTGGAGTCATGCACTCATTAAACCTCTCTTTAAGGGAAAGTGGAGGAGGACAAACCCAGAGTCATATAGACCATTAAGTTTACTTTCATGTTGGGGAAAAATAATGGAGAAGGTAATATTGGATAAGTTATTGTCAGAATTGGATAAGTTGGGACTTGAAACCATATAGCAGCATGAGTATGTTGAAAACAGATCTATTGTCACCTGTAACATAATGTTCTATAACAATATAACAACAGCTATGAATGAAAAATTGTGCTGTGATGTAATTTATGGTTTACCTTCATAATAGTGAAATACAGTGGTGCGACTGTTCATATGAGCGAATCGTAACCATGAAACTTACAACAGCGACAGTTGTAAATGTTCGAAAATCAGCAAATCGAAAAGCTGATTCGCTGATTTTTTAACATTAATGTCGAAAAAAAATTTGATAAAATCTAATGCAAGGAGGCAAGCCTCCCTGCACTCTCCACACCCCCTATTTTATTATTCTAACTCATAGATCACACTACAGTAGGGAAAGGAATAATTTTCCGATCCCCACTATATTGCAATCTGCCCCAGTATGTCGAATGTGCAATGAGCGAATCTCACTGTGCATTCGCTCATTGCACATTTGAATCATTTTCTGTTTGGCGTTTGCAAACTTTGCAAACTGCCTTTCGGAAAATTGCTGTTCACCCTTGTGCAATACGCACATGTAAAGGTAACCCATAATTTATATAGATTTAAATTCAGCATTTGACAGAGTCATACACAAAACACTGATCAATAAATTAGAATAACTAGGTATCAATGTACTCTTGATAAGATGGATAAGCATGGCTTACCAATAGGACATGGCAAGTATCATACAGCAAATGAACAGGTGAAATCCTTGGTTAGAGTCAGGGTGTCCCACAGGGCTCTGCCCTTGGCCCTTACTTGTTTAGTTGTATCTTTCAGACCAAACTTTTTCATCTGAGTTGTTCTACAGTCCATATGCAGACAACCTGAAATTGGGTAAACTGATTACATGTGTTATAGATATGGCATGTCTTCAAAATAACTTGACTAAATTGACCATTTGGGCACTAGAGAATAATATGCTGTTAAATACATCAAAAACTAAGCATATGAGATTTGGGAGACATAAATTGAAAGGTAAATATTAAATACAGCACACGGTGATTAAAACTGTAAACTCATTTAAAGACCTGGGCATATAGGTAGATCCAGCTATGAGTTGTTCAAATCATATCAGTAGAACTATAGGTTGTATAAAAAGATTTATAAAATCTAGGAAATCAAAAATGATGACATTATTGTTAGTACATTAGACCCAAACTTGACTATTGAATAACAATATGGAAACCATACAAGAAAACAAGCATGAGTAAACTGGAAAGAGTACAGTGAAAATATACCAAAGGCATCCATGGATGAGAAAATTTAAGTTATTATGAAAGGCTAAAATATTTGAACTTCTACAGTATCTCTTACAGATATCTTAGAGGAGATCTTATTCAGGTATATAGGGCATTTAGAGATAACTACCTCTGGGAATGTTTGGGGTTATCAAAGAGAATCATCAGACAACCTATGTAGGAGATTCTATAGGGATGAGAAGTGTACTAACTGGTTCTCTGAGAGATCAGCTGATGCATGGAACAGACTACCAAATTACCTTAAAGCAAGTACTAGTTTAGATACTTTTAAGAACAGTGTCAACATTTATTATGGGAACAAGTGTATTTTTTATATTGGCAAGCTAGAAGGGCATTAATGCCCGTGTTTGAAATATTTGTATGAATTGTATGTATGTATGTATTTTATTTACATGATTTTTGCCATCAGATTTGACTTGTGTCATTTGCTCAGCAAAAAATATTGACTTCCTGCAACAGCTGACTCAAGAATCTTTCGCCTCACTGGAAAACTAGCTGAACTCCAGCCAGCTATTCATCTCATAGCAAATCAAAGTAACTTGTCTTCATTCCAAAACACCTTGCAATAAAAAAGTCATCCTTCTATGTTACCTCTTCTAACAACACCAAAATACAATGGCACCTGTACCAAATTACTAAGAGTTTAGATAGATAAAGCCCTAAAATTTGTTGTCCATATACATCACATAGTTAAAAAAATATCCAAAAACTTGTTACTCTCTCTACAGCTGAACCATATCTGTCTAACACAGCTAGAACTCATATTGCCCCAACCCTCATCCCTGCCACCCTTATATAGCAGCATCGAACAAAGCTATCTAAACAAGCTCAAACAATGCTACAACAAGGTCACAAACTGTGCAGCCAACATCCCCCATAGGTCACAGCACTCAGCAGTGCCTAGCACCTCCCCTAGGTCACAGCACTCCTTAGTACTCAGACACCTCCAGTGGTCAAATAGCACACTTACGCATATACTCTCAATTCCCTTTTGTCCATAAACTACTATGTAAACCAAATGTCTGTCCATCTCTAACAAACCTAATACAATTTTGCCACTTAATTAGGACTCTACACTCATCAAGTAAAGCACTACTACTTATATCCAGTCTTAACAGCTTTGCTAAATGTTCCCTATACTCTCACATAATGTCCAAAACCTGGAACTCCATCCCGCTAACAGCTAGAGCAGGCCCATCACTAAAGTCTTGCATGCTTCAACTAAAAACAAACTCATCTCATGACACTGTAAATGTTCTCCACCTGATTAAACCATTCTTCTCTCCTGTAACTGCTGTCCTTGCTAAACTCCTTGTCTCTTCTAAAACACAGTCCCCGGGATTCATGAAGCTTGCGCCAGGTGCCGGAGTAGCATTGGCGATCTAGGGCCAAATATGTCCACCGAGTGATTCAGGTACGAGCTGTTTCCACGTGCACTACCAGCGTACGCCAGAGCTGTACAGCTCCCGGCACATGTATGCTAATTACCCCATGCACAGCAGTGTAGCAAGCAAATGAAGGTATATAGCGATTCATGAAGTGGTGCAGGTGTAGCGTAAGCATGAAGAAATGTAAACAAAAAAAACGGTTTACATTTTGTCAAAAATAAAATCGGAGCCATGAAAGCGGACCAAACTTACGTATTATAATGTTAATATATGCCAATGGCTAAATATTTAGCCATGGCATAAAAAAACATGCACAACACATAAAAAATAACATTTAATGTCATGGCCACACTAACGCAAAGTAAAAACGTGCACAAATGGGATCACAAGGAAAATATATTTAGATGTCATAAAACTGCAATGTAACACAATTCATGAATTCCCCATAATAGTCAATGGCAAGCATGCTACACCACAACCATGGCACAAGGGTTGCTAAGGGTCTGTGACAGTGTTCTGCATGGTAAAAAGGAATTAGTAGTCAATGCCATGCAAATGAGTCAAGTAATACTGAACCGCAAATGCCCCGCCGGTGTAAGGATGTACCACACAGCGTAGTGGTACAATACCGAGGAGTGGCCTGGAGGTAAACATGACATCAAGAGAGGGGTGCGCCACCGTAGCTGTAAGACATTGAATCATTTCTAATCCGGGTTGCCTGTTGCTAAGCAAAGCCACAGGATAGGGGTGTGGAAGTAGCCATAGCTTTGCTTAGCTGAGAGCACACAAGATAACCAAAAGTGCATGTGAACATGGATGAAAACGTGCTCGAAACCCGGTAAACGGCTGTGCGCGCCTGAAACAGGAAGGATACGGGAAGACAATAAGGAAATGCTGCAGCATGGTAATTGGAGTACAAATGAGTAATTAAGACCTAGGAACTCACAGTGGGCCATTGACAACAGCTAACAAGGCTGCTAGCAGCTACCTGCAGAACAGGAAAGGGGAGGTGCCGTACAGCAAAGAAAAGAGAACTGTCACAGCAGAACAAAGCAAACTTGCAGTAGATCAGCTACATAACCCATTTCCCAACACAATCCTAGGTTGTGAAAGTACAAAACAAGAAAGCCGGCAGCTGGATGCATGCCTGACAATGGGAGGGGAATCGGGTTGAAAATTGAAGTAAAGGGCAATAGATGAATCATGGCAGCCAAGCGTAAGTCAACACCAAAGGTGCCACAATAGCAGTACCTGATGTAAAACCAATAATTAAGATACCCCGCAGCTGGAATTGCACAAACACACCCAATTATACCAGCATCATCTATTGCACAATAGTATAAGGTGTGAAAGCCCCACATACACACTTGTGTATTCCCAGACACTCTGCACCATTGGTGTATACAGACGGGGAACATTTAATATGTACATGTTAGGGGGCTACATAGCTTTGATTCACCAGCATGTGTTGTAGACTGACGGTGGTGTGGAGGATGAGGCTGACAACCATCTCAGGCACTGGAGGAGGAGAAGAGTGTTCAGACCCAGGGTAACCTACCAGGTGCGACATGATCTGGAGATAGTAGAGAATTACAGGGTGGACAGGGACATCATACAGCAACTTGTTGAGCTGTGACGGCCAAACCTCAGAGCCAGAAGTAACAGAGGGGAACCCATCCCAGTGGACATGAAGGTATGTGTAAGCTTGAGAATACTAGCCACAGGTACCTTCCAAAGGCCAACTGGGGATATCATGGGAATCTCACAGGCATCAGCATCCAGGGTACTCCACCAGTTTCTGGATACCATGTTACCACATGCCAATGAGCACATATATTTCCCCCAAACGCAGAAGGAGTTGGCCAGCAATATGCATCTCTTCCACCTTGTAGCAGACTATCCCGAGGTACTGGGTGCAATATACTGCATGTACATACACATTAAGTCACCACCCAGTGAGCAGGGTAGGCGCTACATAAACCACAAGAGATACCCCTCCATCAACTGCCAGGTCATGTGCAATGCCCAGGGCATTATCATGGATGTGTGTGCTGGCAGCCCTGGAAGCTATCACGACTCCCACATCTGGCATGCCTCACAGCTGTATCAGGTATTTGCCAGGGGGGACATCCCATATGGCCACCTGGTGGGGGATGCTGGCTATGCATTAGAACTGTGGATGATGACTCCCATCAGAAATGCACACACAGCCACGCAAGAATGCCATAATGAGGCACATGCAGAAACCAGAATCATCATAGAGCGTGTGTTTGGGATGCTGAAATCACGGTTCCGTTGCTTGGACATATCTGATGGAGCCTTGCAGTACTCTCCAGGCATGTGTGCCCACATCTTCATAGTATGTGCCATGCTACACAATATGATCCTGCGGAAACAGCTGCAGCAACGACAGAATGGTAAAGTCCCTCACAGCCCACCACCATTGACAAGGGACCTACAGGCACAGAGGGACTCAGACCACGAACACCCTATGCTAGCCCTAGTAGGCAGACAGAGGCGTGCCCAGTATGCCCATGCCTTGGCAAAGAGGGAGCATATAGCACACACACTGACAGTGTAGGCACTCATGGACTGACACCCTTCTCCACCTGCACACACAGCAAACATGGATGACACACACACACGACCACCTATATATTGTCATGTATAGGTGGTCTGTGTGCATCCTACATAGGTAGCCCTCAACTATTGTACACACAACCGCCATTGGCACAAGGTAAGTCAATACCTGAACAGTAAATTAAGCTATCAGCATGTGTCCATACTGTATGTAGAGGTTCATAGATACATAGGTAGGTACATGCCCAACTGACAGAGGCCACTCATAAGCATAGGCAAAAAGTGTCTACTGTCACCACCCCATCGATTAACTAACTGTCCCTCTGTGGAGCAGAGCCAATTGTGGGATCCCTGGGGTGTATCCACTGTTCCCCACCCACTCTGCAAGGATTCCCTGGAGTGTTAGTGAGGGGTTTTATATAATGTAATCAGGGATGTAGTTCCAAATAATGGGGAGTATCCCTGACAGGAATCTTCCCAGATGTTTACATGTTACATAGTATACCTTAAACACAGCTTGCATATATAGGTAGTATTCCACAGAATAATAAACGTGTGGAACACACAACCGCTGATATGTGTGTTAATCACCCTTGCGCTGCCAGTGCCTGCTCTGAGAGGTAAAATACCACTGTCAGGATTAGAATACGCAACCATGTACACAATCTTCACAATAACATAACAATAAGCTACCTGAGATGTACCAATGGCAGTTGTGTATACTGAGAGGATAAATCACAAAAGGTAGGAATGTGTGGAAATAGGACAAACCGGCATGTACCCAATGAAAGGTGTATGTTATATATATATATATATATATATATATATATATATATATATATATATATATATATATATATATATATATATATATATATATATATACATCATCATATATATATATAGAGAGAGAGAGAAGGAGAGAGAGAGATATATCTCGATATATGGGGATATACATATATATGTAGATATATAGATGGGTTAACAACATCTACATAACCATGGAGGTACATATAAATGGGATACCTACCACATACTGACTGCTTTACATACCGACGCGCGTAATCTCGAGGCTTAAGGTCCGAAAGAACACAGTACCAAAACACCAGATGCGCGAGGTTTAAAATCACGATGTTAAGGGACAGTTAGTCAGTGCTTCTGGTGTTGCGGTTCAGGTAGGTTACTGTGTGTAAGTGTGTTTCTGAGGGCTGTAGTGTGTGTAAGTGTGTGTTCTGAGTGTGGTGTGTGTTCTTGGGGGACTGTAATGTTTGGGTGTGGGTTAGCTTTGTGCATCTGTTTACGCGATTTAGGAGGTAGAATATTAAAGTTGGGGGGTGCGGGGGGCACATACACCTACATGGGGGGTGTAGGGGGGCTTGGCCACCTGCTCATAAGTAGTGTAGGATGGTTTGTTTGGATGTGGTGGGTAGCAGTGTGTCTGTGTGTGTGTGTGTGTGTTCCATGTTTGTGTTACTTTCATGAGTTACTGTCGCTGTCGGTAATGTGGGTTAATGGAGTCTGGGCCCGGTACTGTGGGTGTCAGAACTGTATGGTTTCGGGATTCCATAGGTGTCCCGTATACAGCAGTTGAAGTGTTCATATATGAGTATAACATGGACCATAGCAATCACACATTCCGCCACGACCAGCCTTTATGAACAAAGGATATGGAGAATATATGCCTATACACTATTACAAATATGTGCTATGGACATGAGCCAATGATAGTGTTACCACCTGTCCCACTTTGTGAGGGACAGTCCCTCTTTGGGCGGTTGTGTCCTGACCAAATATATTAAATGTGGCAAATGTCCTGGGATTGTAGGACATAATTATGTCCCATATGTAATGTAATAGTTGCATACAATAGTTCTTTCTGTATCTAAAATACCTACATGTTACAAGAAACAGGATAATCAACTAAACTGCTACAAGAATAAGCTTATATTTAGGCAAGAAAGGAAAGTTCTATCCCTTTTACTGACCATGGGTTTGTGTCGGCCTGTAAATTCTGATGTGTGTCCCGAAAATGTCCCACTATGGCCATATGAAAAGGTGGCAACCCTAGCCAAAGAGGGTCAGTCACTAACACAACTACAATAACTGCAAATACCTATGACAGAAATACACAGCTTTCATGTAGCAACACTTTATTAAATTCTGATGTATTGCCGAAAGGATTCAAGGACTACCATCACCTGCATGCTATACAGGAACCACTTAACAGAGCCTTAATGAATCAGCCTGCAGTTACCATAGTATTAGTCCACTAAAGGATAGGTGTTCAAATAGGGAATGAACACTCATGCACATATTGATTATATATATAAAAGCAGTTCCTACACACCTGCATCTGCTATGCACACCCACCAACATCACCCCCACATCCAAACAAATTACAATACAAACTGTAATAACATCACAAATCATTCACTCACTGTACAATATCTGCAGAAGCCTTAACATACCTTGTCAGAGACACACTAACATGGCCCTATGTGAAATAGTTGCTGTTATACAATGGAACAGCTGCTGATGTTACAGGGTTTGTTTGCACTAATCCGATTTCAGAGGGTTGTGTGTACACCGGGATGTGCTACCAATTACTGAGTAACAGCACAGTATGATACACATGTACACTAAATCAAGGATGTCTGGTGAGCACACTATAAACCACATAACAGTTCATGCATAGCCATACAGCCTTGAGCTGCCCAAACATCCTTGCCAGACTTAAACATCTGCAGAAGTATCAGGTACAAACAAACCCTGCATAAGTAGCAATGTTCTGAAATATAACAGCTGTACTCACATGTAGAACAAAATCATCTAGCCATTACACACAATCCACGGGAGTCATGAAGCTAATATATCTCTGTCTTTCTCCATACAGCTGTTGAAATACATCACAAACAACACATCCAAGCCGTCTTTCTCGAAAGTAAGGCAAACAGATAGCGCCCAAAAGGAGTACTCAGTTATACACCACCGTTGCTATGGTATCGGCTAATGGAGTAGCTGCACAGCTGATGTGCATCTAATTAACTACTTTGGAACACCAATTGGTGGTCAGGATGCCACATGTTACCAATATTTAACTAGAAAAGGATGGCTTATCACACATTCAAACCATTCGTATATACCAGCAGAATGTTACAAAGAAGATTGAAACACAAACTGAAAAGGATTGAATCAACAGTCAACGACACCTTGGGTTACTAATAAGGTATGTAGAACAGTCAGTATATCTGTGTATTTAGTACCTGTTCTGTAATATTTAAAATGTACACAATCCATATAGTGGAAACAGTTATCTTGTAGTAATGTATTATTGAGCATAGTAACGCTTGTAGTATTTGTGTGTACTGCTGTAGGTCACAAGGCAAACACTGCATACACCACAAGGGATGCTATATAAGGGCTTTGAACACAAATATTCCTCACCAGCCACTGTCAGTGGCAGGGCTGGTCCAACAAGTATGTGCTATAACAGGGGATAGTATATGTTGATATATTGTAACAGTAGCCATATGTATGGGTGTATTACTGAGAATAACATGTCGAAGGTTGGCCCACTGTGCAATTATGATTTGCATTGTGGGATATTGTGCCAATAACTGTGTAATGTACAGTATTGTAGCCAGATATGTATTACAAGTTACATAGCATCACTGTTATGTTAGGCAAACATTAGTTATGTCTATTGGCATTTACAATACACAATAACAGGATACATATGACTTGTAGTCACCCGACAGTTTATCAGCATGATAGCAAAGTAAAATGGAAGAGCTAGTTAACTATCCATGCACATAAGACATGTAATAAGTGCAAAGGTAGGTACTAGGCTGTCTTATCAAAGGTATTTATAAGCCTAGCTAGAGTGTGTGGGCTTTTGCCACCCCCATAGGTTAGTTCCCTGTGCCTCTGAATGGCAGAGCCATTAGTTCCCTGTGCCTCTGTCCAGCAGAGCCACTGCAGTGATCCCCGGGGCACATGTCTGTATCCCATCCACACATCAAGGTTTCCCTTGAAGAGTGCAAGTGAGGGGCCCTGCCTGATGTACATTGGAATCATGTTCCAAAGCATGGGGAGTGTCCGGGTCAGGAATCTATCCGTCCAGCACGTCCTAGTCATCATTGTAGTTAGGTGTATATCCCTAGAGCATGTGGCTCTCAGGGGCATCTGTTTAGGTGGAGCATATCCAGCAATACTGGGTTGGACATGGGCCTTGCATGTCAAGCAGAGATCACCTGTGAGTATGCGGTATGCAACTGAGTACAGCTGGAGCTTCTTAGGTTGGGCTGCATAGGTCATCTGTTTGAGGTCAGTAATCCTCTTGGTGTGGTACTGTTGTGGTCTTCCTAGTTGTTGCAGTTGTCTTGTAAGGTATATCCCAAATAGGGTGTTGTATCCTTTAATGGGTCTAATAAGTCATGAGTAGAGAGGCACAATGGCCTCCTTTGATCTGGATGCAAACCCATTAGAGATTAGGGGGGGCCACGTAGAAGGATATTCTAACCACCTTGTCATTATGGGTATGGGAGGAGAGATTGCTATCTACTGGGGTTCCCAGATCCCTTATTACCTTTTTTGTATGTAGGAGACAAGCACCTATGTGGTAGTCTGCGGGTAATTAGTTATATCCAAAGGGGATGACTATGCATTTTTTGGCAATCAGCTTGAGGCCATGATATTGACACCAGGTATCCATCTCTATGCGACCCTTCCAGAGGGTGTCTGTAACAGCTGGGTAAACAATTATGTCCCCTAGTTTGCAGTCGTCTGCAAACCTTTTCAGCCAAAGCCCTCCTGTGCTTGCCTGTACATCAGAGAATTATATACTGAACATGAGGGGCCCTAGGACTGAGCCCTGGGGGTCGCCACTTGTAATTGGTATACAGTTGGACCTAGGGTATGCAACTCCCACTGTGTGGGTTCTGTCCGTGAGCCACTTTGCATACCATCACATGACGTAGGGGTTAATGTTCAGGCGGATGGGTATGTTGACAATACTAGAATGAGGAATGGTGTTGAAAGCCTTTGAGAGATCTAGGTAGGCTGTGTGGACCTCCTTACCCTCATCTAATGCCTTGGTAACTGTCTCTAAGAAGTCCACCAGGTTTAGGAGGCATGGTCTGCCCTTAACAAAGCCAAACTGGGAGGGGTCAAAGATTTGGAGGTACCCAATGTCTCTGTGACTGAGATCCATGATGCGCTCCATAGCCTTGCAGACCAGGCTAGTCAGGCCTATAGGGCAATAGGTCCCATGGTCCGTTGTGGCGCCACATTTGTGGAGTGGAATAACTGTTGCTGTATGCCATTCAGGAGGCACTAAGCCCGATGTGAGGCTATTATTGAACATGGTGCGTAGGTGGGGAGCCAGTACATTCTGAAGTTCATGTAAAACGCAACCTGGGATGTTGTCCAGTCCCATGGATGCTGTAATATTAGCTTTAGAGTGTGTAGCTTTGAGAGGGAGGGGGAAAGGTAGCATTGAACTTATCTGCCAGGATGTTGGCAATATCAGATGGTTCTGTAATGTTTGTGCCTTTGTGCTGTAACTCAGAGCAGATCTGGGTGTTGACATTGAGATATTTGACATAGCTATAGAATGCTTTGTGGTTGTTGCTGGAATTAGTGGCAGTTTTGTTTTCGTAGCTAGCTTTGGGGGATCGTATAAGGGATCTCACCTTCTTACTGAGGCTGACCAGGGAGCTCCTCCATGCATGGGATTGTACTCTCATTTGCAACAATGTCTTCCTCCTGTAGTACAGTATGTTTATGGCAGGGGACCACCAGATTGGTTTCCTTAATTAGGAGTATAGCATCTTGGTTCTGTTTGGGATAGCACAATCCATGCACTCGTGTAAGTGCTTATAGAGTGCATTTGTGTAGGATTCAGCAGTTGTAACAGTATTGTCCATCTGCACAGATGTCATGACGTTCACCAAGTCTGTCTTAAAAAGCATGAAGTTGGCTTTGTAGACATATTATACTGTGGTTCCCTTTATGGGGGGTGGGGGGCGGGATGTGGATATCAACGGTGTTCAGCTCATGGTCGGATCAGACCGAGGAGTTGACTTCAGGTCTGGAACACCGGTCACTCATGTCGGTAATGCCTAGGTCTAGGATATTGTTGCCCCTGGTGGGTGTGTGAATATGTTGATCCAGGGCATTGGTGTTTATGAATTCCAGAAAGCATTGAGCTAATTAGTTGGTACACAAGTAGCCTTCTCAGTTAATGGTGGGGTAGATTCAGTGAGACTATGTGATGAGTGTGGTGTGGTGCGAATGTTTACCCTCTCCACATGACTGTCAGGATCAGGCTTGGTTGGAGAGAGCTTTACCTCCAGTTTGGCTAGATAAGTGCATCTCTCACAGGTTGTAGTGTTGGGTGGTAGGCAGAGAGGGTTGTCTGTGTACATGAGGCAATGTGTACATTGCCTCAAGATGTCCAGATTCATCAGATAGACAGGAGAGAACACTGGCAGCTGACCGTTGAACATGCCTGAATATAAAACTAATTTCCCCTAAATAAGTGAAGAAAGTGAGTACAAGAGCTATTTTACTCTAAGCAAGTGAGAAAAGTATGTACAAAACCTGTATACCTCTAAGTAATGAGGAAGACTGAGTGCTATAGTAATTAGTAGCTTACGTAGTGCTTACACGTTCTGAACAAGTGCTGAGCATGAATAAGAAATCCAGATAGGGTCTTAGATAACATAAACACACTGCCCCCCCAACAGGTACACAATCATATATCCATGTACAAAACAGAGCCCCTGTACCCACAACTATGCAGGTACAAGCTGCACTCAGACTGCATGGGACCTGTCCACATCACAGGTTGTATCATACACATATGGCAAAACAAGATGCTCTCCATGTACACATCATGTAAAACATAGCTCCATGTTAGGCTGTGTATACACTGAATGGTGCACACCAACAGGTATCACAGCCCACAAAGGGGGAGACACCACTGATAATGGGAAGTACTGCACTACTACCCTGCTGAGTCTGGTCTGAAAGGTCATGAACCTTGATCAAATAATTGATGTAAGCAGTACAGATGTAGATGACAGTAAAGTTGATTTCACACTGCATATCATAATCTTGCCAGGTCATAGGACATCATCACCCATACTGTGTTCCACCTACACTTGGTATAATAGATGTACATTCCTATGTCACAGGAGTGTTTTGCAATGGGACTGCTGGCAGAACCAACACTACAGAAGGTGTCTGAAAAATACATGCTCATCACACCAGTGGCACCTACAGTAAGACAGGGTTAATTAATTGTATTCCCCCTCATTGTAGTCCATACCTCACAGACAAACAGAAGGCATCTGCCTATTGAAGTATGCGAATGACTATGACCTAGGAGCAATAGCCAACTCGAGAGTGTTGTGGACAACATACAGAAGGGGCTTTGTGGATGAGGTGTGTGTGACATATGGCCACAATCTGACAGCTACATATTGCATTGTCAACCCTATGTTAATAACCCTGTACCCATGAGCTACCACCTAGGCAGCGGTCAACATAATGGACACTTGTGTGTAAGGGATACAGCTGGGCAGTTGTCTTTCTTGTGATAGTTATGTCACCACACCTGTCAGTGAGCCAGCCATGAATATAGAGATCATTGTCCAGCCATACACAACACTCAAGTGACCCATATCAGATCACATATTTCCTTTAAGGGGTATTGGCCATGTGCAGATGGCCTGCACCAGCTTTCCCATTCCCCATCTCCACTATGTAGCATGATGCATACCCTGAATAAATCCATGTCCAACCCAGTGATCCTTGTCCCATACACTTTACATAGTCCTGCCATATTATGTATCCCTGTCCGTCAAAGCTGCACATCACTCCCCTCTCAGACATGGTGTGATGACCGCATGATAAATGTATCATTAACCCTGTGGATCAGTAATGTGGCACTGCTCCACCTGGCCCCAGAGACCCGCCTGTAGGCTACTACCAGGTAACCTTTCATCCTAGATTCATACATGGCCCATGGCATATAGCCTACCAGTTGACTTTGACTGTACATGCTATAGTTGATATCCATCCCTGCAAGTACCATCTGGCTAGCCAGTGTCCCATGTGTATCACATGTGCAACACAGGTGATACATGTCAGGATGTTGAATTGCTGTACAGTGCCGTGTAGATGTATATGGCAGAACACATACATGTAAAACCTTATGTGAGCGAGTCTGCAGGGTCACAAGTCATGTCCGTTAAGGCAGTGTATGTGTTGATATGTGACATATACGCAGGATCAAGGTCGACTGCATTAATGTGGACACATCCAGCCATGTGCTGATAGGTAGGAACACCAGTACAGGCAAACAGACATGCCCACATCAAGACAGCATCCACATGGAGTATGAGCAATGTAATCAGGTGACACACACACATATATGGTGATAATATCCACTCACCATTGAGTGTCACATGTGTGTGACACAAACACGTCAGTGTCATGCAGATTTGCAAATACAACTATTTAAATGTAATAAATGTGATACACATGTATGTTCAGCTGTAGCTCTGTACGTCTCTATGAGTTAGTGTGACCTGTCTCCATCATTATGTCTTCCAGGTATGCCACGTGCAAGGCTACCCCCTTTTACCCACTTGGAGGATGAGGCCCTCATACTATACCTACTTGACAATCATGATATCCTGTTCAGCCATGTGCCACAGGATGCACAGCAGCGAGATGCCCTGTGGATGGAACTTCGCAGGAGGGTTAATGATGTGGGTGGCCACAACCGCACATACCAGCAGGTGTGCAGACACTGTACAGACCTCATTAGATGGGCGAAACAGCATGTGAATGCAATCGCCTGGAAACAAGGTGCAACAGGTGGTGGAACATCAACCCAGCCCCCACTCACACATACTGAGGAGCTACTGGCCAACCTGGGGACACCTGCAGAACCTCATCCACAAGCCTTAGCCGATATTATGGAGGTGGGTGTCTCTCAACCATTGAGCCTGAAGTAGCCTGGTAAGTCAGTACTGCACCTATAACAGCTATATTCCATATAGTTGCATGTGTCACTGTACAATATGTAAGGTAACATCATATGCAAGCCATGTATACACACATGCTGCATACTATAGTATGCTACTCTGTGTATGCACGCATGTGCATACACCATAGTATAGTCTAATGTACTGGTATATATGTTAACATGCACATTGCACCCTGTAGCCATCATACAGGTGTGGATAATGCTCATACTGCTGTGCTACTCCTATTTGGGTACCTCTGGCATTCTGCTGTGACAGAAGCCCCTTGCAGATGAGACTGTTATTATTTATCAGGCATCATAATGCACAGATCTATCTGCCATGTGGCCATTTACAACATGTACACATCATGTATGGTCCTGTGACAATATACAGGTCGGACTTGCAATGCATCACAATGCCTACCCATGCACAACACTTGCAAACTATGTGAATCACCTCACCGACATGAATCCTCACAAACTGTCATTGCCAGATGTGTGGACAGCTGTGCATACAATGGTGGAGGTGCTGTTCACTGTAGGGACATGTACTACAGATCAGAACTACACATGTGGGGAATACAAACAGTACTACTCAGTGGGCTGGAGTATGGCCAACCCACAGGATTAACTGGTGTGGATCATAGCCCTGCTATGAATGTCACACAATGTGATGTGCTATCTTGACATGTCCATGACATCTAGTGACCTGGTTGCAACACTGCCTAACTAACCTGAAAACATATCCCACATACCACCCTTTGTCTGCATAACCCTGTCGTCAGTGGAGCATATGACATCTATGGGTGTATGTCATATGGGATAACACAGACATGTGAAATAGATGCCCGTCACAATAATTTAGCCAACACATGTACACACATGGCCATGGAGGATGGCCAGAGACATGAAGCAACACACACAGTAGACGTGATGTGTTTGTGTGTACATCCTGTCATACAATGGCTACACATGGTCCAACTATAGCCTTTGTGTAATGGTTATATTGTAGATGTGGAAAACTAGACATCCTACAGGCCTGTGCACATCTTGCGTAGGTGTGACATCAATCCAGCACTTAAGATGTGTTGAATATCTCGAGGGTGCCACAACATGACAGCAGTCATCTGTACTGTATCTACATCAGCCCACAGATACAGTACATTTCCCTTGCTGGTGTCGGACATCAATGTCATACTTGCTCCTTGTGTGTGCGTGTGTGGTACACAGATGTCATGTGGGACATGATGTACTGACGTGTTTGCCATGTCTGGCCATAGTTGCCAGGCAGCAGCAATATGGTTGCAGAAGTGCAGGGGTGTCATCCGTATATCCTTCAGTGACCTGTGTTACAACTTCCACATCATGGTTTAGTGTGTATACACCTCAGTGACGTGGGTCACATTCCACAGTATATATGTATTGTATCTGAACACAGTCATGGCTATGAACTGTGTCTTTAACTCACACTGTATAGCAATAGAGACACCTCATGATTCCCTGCAATGGCCATGCACATCAGCTAAATGTGCAGTATATCTGTAGGGCGGACAGACAACACTGCATTGGGACACCATTACCCCACTGTATATTTGACAGGACACCATTGCATTAAACATGTATGCATGTCATTGCACACATCAGCAGATCACATGTCATACTACATGTGATTGTCAAGGTCATATGCCACACATCAGGCAGGTGTACTGTTAACCTGTGCTGGTCTACATGGTGTAACACAGGGATGTATGCTAACTACTACTATTATTGTGTAATTTGCATGCCATCTATAACATATGCATGCTGTTGTGTGCAACCCAGGGATGTATGATAACTATCACTATTATTGTCTGCGCTGCATGCCATCTACCGTATCACATGCATGTTGCATGCCTTCTGTCATATCACATGCAGAGATGTATGATAACTACTACTATTATTGTCTGCGCTGCATGCCATCTGCCATATCACATGCATGTTGCATGCCTTGTGTCATATCACACGAGTGTGTGTGTGTGTGTGTGTGTGTGTGTGTGTGTGTGTGTGTGTGTGTGTGTCTATTGTATAGATTGTAATGTACATTTCTTGCCTGCCCTCACAGGTGATGTAGGTGCGTTGCCCTCCTGTGATACATCTGATGTTAGTGTCCCCACAGAGTCTAGCAGTGATGATGAACGTATGATTGAAGAACAGGCAGAGTTGTCAGGGGCTGAAACTGTGCCATTGGTTGCCATTCCAGCTATATTCCCCTCATCCCGGCACACAGATCCCATGCCTGCACATACCCCATCACCAGTGGCCATAGAGGAAGGACAGTTGGCACGTGGTAGCTTGGAACAGGAAAGTATGGGAGTTAGGGAAGGTGTGCCTGCACACCATGGTGTCAGCCCACTGACTGGTGGTGCCCCACACAGGCACATGGCCAATGCTGCTCGTGGGAGGACCTCTGGCCACCATGCTCCTGCAAGACAGAGCGCAGCAGCTGGTGTCACCAGACGAATGTTTCAGGCTGCAATGGAGGCACAGACACGTGCTGAATGGCACAACAGAGAGGATCTGAGGCTTCAGAGGGCTGCTGTCTGTTCTTTAAACAACAACATCCAGGCAATGGTAAATGCTCAACAGCAGATTGCTGAAGCTTTGGATAGATGGTTAGGTGACATGGTTGGAGTTTTTGTCCATGGCATGACAATCCGCGAGCGTGAGCTGTCTGTGTTGGAATATCTGGTAGGAGTGAGGCATCAGGCACATGGACGTAGGCCTGCTACATCACCTGTTTCAGGTCTACGTGTATGAGCTACTTCACATGTCCGCTCCCATAGTGGCGGTAGCAGCAGCAGTGCATCTGGTGCTGTGTTGTCCACACCACGACACAGCAGGCCATGTGCATGTGACCTGGGATGGTCCCAACAGGGACACGGTTCCAGTGGACAAGTGAAATCAGAAAGTACCCAATCTGCACTTCTGCCAGGTAGTGCCCATGCAACCCCTGGCAGGCACAGGTCACATGTCTGTGGCCAGACACCGTGAACTCTAAAACCTGGCTTGTACAGTCTGCAGCTGTCAATAATACCCCTGTGTAGGCCAGACACATGGCAGAAATGTGTGCATACATACACACACACACACTGAAAACATATGTAGGGCACAGCAACGCACACATGCATAACATCCACACATGCCCAATTAGATCAAAGGCCCTAACCCGCACACATGATGTCATCCAATGGTGCAGCCTAGGCCTCTGGCAAACATTATCTCATTGTGCATATGATGATGCCTGTGCCGCATCCCTGACATCCACACCATCAGTGCAGGGACATGCTCATATGGTCTGATGCACAGGGTGAACAGACTAAGAAGATAAGTGTAGTTTACAATTGTTGAGTACTGTTGACAGGCAGCAGACATACCATGTACTACAGGTGTACAATGCATTTCGTACTATTAACAGTATGTGTCTTGTGTAACAACAGTAACTGCATGTTGGTTATGATGTTCTGCTGTCCTCCTTCACGTCTAATTGCGCGTGCCGGTGGATGTCAGTGTTTGCAGTTAGTGTCCCATATGTCAATGTGGACTACTCACAGGTATATATGAATATGCCAGCATGCACCGTATAGCTGCCACATAACTTTGTGAATGTCCCATGTTCCAAACATGTGTACTGATCCAAGAGCATGATAGCTGTGTATTAAGCTACTGTGGATGCAGACATGACATCCATAAGGGGTGACATCACAGGTGCAGTTAAATGGAGTGGTGAGGTAAGAGAGCGGTCTAGCTGATTACAAGGGTAGAGGCCAGTGAAAAGTGTGATGCCTCATTGGGAATCAGTAATACAAGTTCCCATGTCAGGATGCCAACACACAACTGCACCCACACACTCAGGTATTGACACACATGTATTCAGTGACACAGTAACACACCCACACACTCACGAATTCACCAACACAGTAACACACATCATTACAGAACTGTGCACCTACATGATGTGCCGCAGATAATACACATGTACAGGTAGTCAGTACAGCCTAAGATCAGGGACATCAACACAGATAGTAGAATGCATCGCCTGGATGGAGGGAGGGGTCTTATCAGTTCAGTATGGTAACATACATCCTCACTCCAGGGACCAGACAGCCATACATACACACACACACACACACACACACACACACACACACACACACACACACACACACACACACACACACACACACATACACACACTGTGGCATTCAGTATTGAATACACCTATGTCATGCACATACAGATACCTCACATGTGTGAGATACATGCCCCTGCCTATATCCTGCTTTCTACATTGCAGTCTGTACAGATGTGTACACTAGTGTACAGGAGAGTGAGTAACAATTGAGATGTATTCCCCACCATACGTGACATATATGGACACACACGCAACCACACATGCCAGTACTGTGAATCAAAGACCTGCTTAGCTCATGATATGTATGACAGACTTACAGCAGTATTGCACATGTTACAAACTGTACTGATTCTTCCTTTGGCAACAGTGCTAATATATGCACATGGGACGTCTTAACTGTTAACAGGTGTCAAGTGATTTACCTTCACTGTCACCCTGACCACTGTCTAAGTTGTGGGTTGTGTCCTTCAATTAACAAAACCATTGCTTACCAGTTACACAGGTTATTGTAGGACTGCTTGTGACACACCTGTGAGCTGTCCTCAGCAAACATCCATCTGCAAAGATGCCCCACCACTTAGTTATTTTCACACATCTGTCCATACCTGAGGTACATCTTTCCATACAATCAGCATATCACCATATACAGGTGGCACTGTTGAGGCTGCATTGCGACTGCATGATGTACTAGGATACACATCACCTACATACATCAGCAACTGCACATGCATGTTATCTGAATGCACAACACTACATGTACATGTGTGTAGGTCCTACAATCCTGTCATTGGGCATGTTTGTAGGCATTGCAATTGGTGGACATGTGTAATGACATACATGACACATGGACTGATGTATGATATGATAGGTGTAATCGGCAACCGGTACAGAGGGAATGTTACCTCTGTCAACATTGATATCACACCTTATGTACTATTAGCATTCAGAAACCATGGACCTACATTCCATGTGCATGTGTGTAATGGCTGTAGCCACCTGTTTGCACAAAGGACAACAACAGCTATGCTATTTACATGTATGTTGTGTGTATGTGTTTGGCATATACATACCCAGGGCAGGTACATGTATGCCATATCCATACATGAGGGTGTGTACTGGTGTACAGCAACAGTCATCTGCTAATGGTGGAAAGTACTGAGGGCCCCTGGTATTTGTACAGCTGACCTGGTTACAGACAGTGGTATCATTGCATTGCATAACACATGATGCAACTGTGTCGGTACATGGGTACTCTCTACAGTTGATGTAGAGCTTGGTACAGTCCACTGGTAAAGAGTCACATGGTGGTGTACTCTTATATGTCCTACAACATGTATGGATGTGTGTTGGTGGTCCAATGGCATGGTGGTGTCTGAGGTTTACATCCTAGAAAGCAGCATGTGACACTGTGTCTTGCACATGACTCATCTGTGATGCCTTTTGTGGGGGTACCAATCAGTACATGTGAGTGGCCTTTATGTATGTGGGGACACCACCACCTGGAGTGGTCCGTACCTGTGTTATGGCCCACATGTCTGGTTCTGAGGTATATGGTGGTAGTGCTATTGTGCACTACAGAGCCATCAGCCAGGTGTTCCTCACTGCACAGATGTCAGTACTCCCCATTGTTGGATCTACAGTGATCAGCTGTGATTATGGATGTTACACATCTAGCACTGGTTAGCATAAGAAAACAATGCAGTTGTCCTGTAGGAGTCAGGGTGTTATCCTGTGTTTAGGGCATTTGCCTTGGAATGGCACTGTATGGGCAGATGCAACTTGGGTATTATCCCCACTCCCTTGAATCATGGATGCATGTGATATGTGTCAAAGGCCTGTCTACTGTCAGCCATGTCATCCCAGAATGACAGCAGACGTTGTGTAAAAGACCGGTGTCAAATATATGTAGAGCAGCGTTCCTGCTAACAATGACAACTACTAACACCAGAGCCCATTACAATGTGTTCTTTATGTCTACATGTAATAGCATGGCCACTGTGGCCTTCCGTGTTTAGAATCAGAGTGCATCCCAGTCAGCCCTGTGCTACTAAGTGTATGAGCATGCCCAGTATAAACTTGTGTAGATGGACACATAGTGCATTCCGTACAGCCCTGTGCTACTAAGTGTGTGAGCATGCCCAGTGACACCTTGTGTCGGTTATGTGCCTCTGTGTATGGGCATGGCCATTGTAACCCTGTAAAGTGGTAGTAGTCATCCATTCCACAGATGGGCATACTCCAGGTCAGGATGGATTCCTACTTTAAACACACAGGTTCACAGGTATGTACATCTTAACTGCCAGCATCCCTGTTGATGTCCGCATTCCTAGAAGTTCATAATGACAGCCTTGAAATGTGTAGTCTGTGTGGCGCGACTCATAAGTATGCAGTATTGTAATAGTGATCTGTAAATAGGTAGGTGTTCTGTTCCCACCACTGGTGTGTGTGTATGTCTGTCCCTGTTTGCCAGAGGACTGTAAATTGCTTTTAGACTGCTCACACTCCATACAATTCGTATACCCACCTTTGGCAGGGCTGATGATGACACCCACCTACAAATACACCTCTGGGAGTGCTGAGTCCCAGTAATCTCGGTAGCACGTTCTGTAGCTGCTTAATGCTGCAGTGCAGGAAAGTAGTTAGGTCGGTGTTCTAATCCCAGACTTGCTGTGTGTTTCCCCATCTGCCTGAGGACTGAGTAATGCTTTTAGACTGCTCACACTCCTTACATTTCTTATACCCACCTTTGGCAAGGCTGATGATGTCACCCACCTACAAATACACCTCTGGGAGTACTGTGTCCCAGTAATCTTGGTAGGGCATTCTGTAACTGCGTAATTCTGTAGTATAATAAAGTAGCTAGGTTGGTGTTCTAATCCCAGACTTGGTGTGTGTGTGTGTGTGTGTGTGTGTGTGTGTGTGTGTGTGTGTGTGTGTGTGTGTCCGTCTGCCTGAGGACTGAGTAATGCTTTTAGACTTCTTACATTTCTTATACCCACCTTTGGCAAGGCTGATGATGTCACCCACCTACAAATACACCTCTGGGAATGCTGTGTCCCAGTAATCTTGGTAGCGCATTCTGTAACTGCGTAATGCTGTAGTGTAATAAAGTAGTTGGATCAGTGTTGTAATCCCAGATTTGCCATGTGTGTGTCTGTCCCCATCTGCCTGAGGACTGAGTAATGCTTTTAGACTGCTCACACTCCTTACATTTCTTATACTCAACTTTAGCAAGGCTGATGATGTCACCCACCTACAAATACACCTCTGGGAGTACTGTGTCCCAGTAATCTCAATAGTGCATTCTGTAACTGCGTAATGCTGTAGTGTAATAAAGTAGTAAGGTCGGTGTTCTAATCCCACACTTGCTGTGTGTCCCTGTCTGCTAGAGCACTGCGTAATACTTTTAGACTGCTCACACTCCATAGATTTCTTATATCCACCTTTGGCAAGGCTGATGATGTCACCCATCTACAAATACAAATCTGGGAGTGGTGTGCCCCAGTAATCTCAGTAGCGCATTCTGTAACTGTGTAATGCTGTAGTGTAATAAAGTAGTAAGGTTGGTGTTCTAATTCCTCACTTGCTGTGTGTGTGTGTGTGTGTAGTCCCATCTGCCTGAGGACTGAGTAATGCTTTTAAACTGCTCACACTCCATACATTTCTTATACCCACCTTTGGCAAGGCTGATGATGTCATCCATCTACAAATACACCTCTGGGAGTGCTGTGTCCCAGTAGTCTCGGTAGCGCATTCTGTAACTGTGTAATGCTGCATTGTAATAAACTAGTTAGGCTGGTGTTCTAATCCCAGACTTCCCGTGTGTGTGTGTGTGTGTGTGTGTGTGTGTGTGTGTGTGTGTGTGTGTCTGCCTGCCTGAAGACTGAGTATTGCTTTTAGACTACTCACACTCCTTACATTTCTTATACCCACCTTTAGCAAGGCTGATGATGTCACCCACCTACAAATACACCTCTGGGAGTGCTATGTCCCAGTAATTTCGGTAGCACATTCTGTAACTACGTAATGCTGTAGTGTAATAATGTAGTTAGGTCGGTGTTTTAATCCCAGACATGCCAAGTGTGTGTGTGTGTGTGTGTGTGTGTGTGTGTGTGTGTGTGTGTGTGTGTGTGTGTGTGTGTGTGTGTGTGTGTGTGTGTGTGTGTGTGTGTGTGTGTGTGTCTGCCTGCATGAGATAAGTACAGTGCTTTGTAGTATTCGCCATAGCGCATGCCCTAAATGCATATTGCTGCAGTGTGATACGGTAGGGGTTTGTATACAGGACATGGCAAGTGTGTGTTTGTCTGTCAGAGCGTTTGTAGAGGTGGCCGTGATTGTCTTACCATTGGACATGTTTGGGAGAGGATTTGGTAGTTTTCCTATATGGTATCCGTCTTATGACACATTGGCCACTTCATGAGTAGTACAGCTGTCAGTCAGTCACGGGACTGTGTTGGCAAGCCATACCCATGCATATGGCAAAAGGCCTGGTGAACAAAGTATACAGCCCTACTAGTACTCGGTATATGTCCCGCACCCATGTGCCATGCACAAACAAACTTGCCTAGGATATCCCACTATGTTGCTAGTACCATGCACATTGATGACAGATAGTAGGCATGGTGTGAATGCAGAGGCCTGCAGAGGACATGGCACTCTGCACAGCGGTACAATAGGCACATATATGCGGACATTGTGCCTTCACTATGTTCCACACTGAATGCCTGCAACATATGTGGAGCCATCAAATGTGATCCACAGAGGCCAGGCAATGCTGTACACATGTGTCCTGTATGGACCCATGCCACTGACACCATGGAATACCTGTATCATACTATCCATGCAGGTGCAGGGTCAACTTGCTCACTATAAGCAGGTTTCACCACACCAGGCCAGTACTGGCATATCGGGGGCTAACAGGCTGCATACACAACATGTGTCTGACAAACCAGGTACACCTGTATATGTCACTGTACAGTATTGGGGGACATGCACATCCCAGGCAATGTCCATGTTAAGGACTATCAAACACAGACATGGCATGCATCGCAAAGCTATGTCCATACACATTGGTAACCAGGATGTCAGGCCAGATAATGCAGTACCCATCTGTGTGGGACATTGCAGACACTACACCCCTGACTGCACACCATTGTTGGGTGACATGATGCCAAGGATTACCCCTCACCCAGCCTTGTACAGCCATCTTGCACAGACAACCACTACACACCCATGAAGCAGTGCATACTTGCATGCCAGTACTGGCACTCTGTGTCTGTGTGTGGGTTGTGATGCTCCCAACCACAGTCATTCCCAGTATAACCCTCATTGGCATACCGACAGATGTCAAGCACTTTCACATGCCCTAGCCCATAGAACCTCCAGATATCCCCTATGGTGCATGTGGTCCTGTATATTACTGCAGTGTGGCAAACTAAGTAGTTACGTTGTGTATTTGTGGCCCTGGCAAATGTGTCAATGCATGTCCATTAGAGAGTGTGGTTATGGTGACAATGGCATCCATTCACGTGGACAGCCGTGTGTGCCACACTTAATGTATGTCTACTATATCTCTGCTGCAGATGTCATTCACCTACACACATATATGTTCTTACAGCACAGCAACATGTCGCCTTTGTGGCACATGTAGTAACGTCATGCACATGTAATAGTAATGAGTAGTCAGGGGTTTGACCCCTGTACTGTTCAGTGTGTGGCAGATGATGCTTATGGTTAAGTCTCCAAGCCCTTCCCTGCTGTACTTTGCCTGTCCCACCCACACACTCTCTTATGGATGTGAAGCAGTACACTTGCACAACAGCAGCATGAGTATTGTAAAGTGATGGACATGGTCACCTATTGCAGTGCTCCCCTAGCTGATTGCATGTGGTACAGCTGTGATGATGTTCCCATAGCCATCCACATGGTAAACACAGTACACTATCTAGGGAAACATGTTGTTATTTGGCCATGACAGTTGCTGTGAGTGATACCTGGATGTGGTGTTCTGACACAGCATCACAGATGATATCTGGATGTACCTCAATCATTTTCCACAATGGAAAATAGCCTAAAAACAGAAGGGTGATGTGTCACACATGACTACAGCATGTAAATGTAGCTATGCTGCATTGAGACTACTGCCTATTTAACATGTGTGTGGCACTGTCTATTCTGCATGTTATAATACAGACATGAGAGTACTCTGCTCATGAGGGAGCCCCATCTATAGGGCCATCTGTGAACTGGTCAGTGCGTGCAACCATTTGTTTCCTGTGATACACACTGAACACATATCTGTGCACAGCAGAATCATGGTGTGAGGACTGCAGACAGTACATGATGATAGGGATGTGTTACTGCCATCGCATCCCTGACTGGACATGTGTCACATGAGACAGTGGTATGACAGACACTGTGTGGGGTTCCCAATGACAAGCCAATAATGCGCAACTGTTCATAGCTGCGGTCACACATCTACTACACATTGTACAGATGGCATGCAGTATATATGCATGTGCTGTGCTCCCTCTGCAAATGTATACCATCTGTTGTGTTGGGTTGCTGGTGATATCTATGCATACTGTCGTAGGTAATCCTGTATGCTGTTGTCTATCACTAAGCCATATATGGGTTTAAAATGCAACACCATAGGCTGAATGGGTTGGGAGGTCCCGGCAGAACCTCCTGTCCCACTTCAGCTGACCATGGCACCAGGCACTAGCACATCTGGGGCCCAGCCATAGACATCAACCTCTGTTGGCTCTGCACCACCTTCTGGTGGTACTACCTCTGAGGATGGAGCATGTTCCCCCTGGGAGCGGGACTAGACAGGTGCATGTCTGCTGTTGTGCGGTCCCGGACGTGTTGCGTTGGTGGCTCCCTAAGGGGTTCCAAAACCAGATATGCCAGCTCAAGGGTGGAGTGTCACATTTACAGAGTGATGCTGCCTCTCCTGGACAGCCCCCAGCACTGCCTCCTTTGCAGCTGTGTAGGTGCAGTGGCAGTTGCCCATGGCTGTGGACCTCCGTCCTACTGTTCCCATGGGCTTGTGAATGCCGAACACCCATCCCCATCTGGGGTGTATCCCCCCCACATGTTTCATATACCAACCCTGTATGCTGTCTTTTCTGTGATCCTACCTATCCTCCATGGCCATACCTACACTCCTTCCCCAACATCTGACCCTCACCTACGGACACATAAGGACAATCAGCTCCTAGGACAACATCTGCCCTATACATAGCTGTCCATTACACACACATGCCCACTGGACACATGAAACCCTTGTAATATGGATCACAACATACTCCTGTTATCCTCTCCCCTGTCCCTCAGGTGCACGATCCTGGTATGCACATCACTACTACATGGTCCAGGTACACATGATGAGGACGACCCCATTGTACACACAACACTACCGGTCCCTCTATGGTTACCCCATTTACCTTTATCATGATGATGATGTTGCACACAGCACCTTACAAGAGTACTGTTCACACATAATGATTGGACAGGTACTGTTGCCTTAATGTACATTACATGCACAGAGTGATGTATATGGCCAATTTACAACTATTTGCATGTATGACTGACACGTGTCTGTCTGAGGGAGTCTTGAGGTCACATAGAGCAACACCACTACATAATACAGGCATCACTGGTGTTTTCAGTTTCATTTGTTTGTAATGCTTTGTTGCACATGGTATGTTCCTGATACATCTCTATATATGTATGTACCTACATGCTGGACATAAACACTCACATATACATCTATATGATGGGATACATTCCTATACTGTTGAATGACTGCGCTGTATGATATATTTGTGGTACTGTCCGTTGTCTGTATATCTGCCATGGTGTATTGGTAATACACATTAGCTGTACGCACAGGGTCCTGGTTCCGACCCTTGCAAAGGATGTTTATTTGGTTGCAGGGCAGAACAAGCTCATTGGATACGGAGGGAGTAAAGCATATTAAAGCAGCTGGGAGTGGGTGTGCGTGAGTTTGCGCAGTGTTAAGCACTGCTGACCTCTGGTTACAGCCTCTTACACTCAGTTAGCCTCTACATTGCTTTACCAGTGCAATACTCGCATACTGGTAGCCAAACATGCTTACACCCACTCGCTCCCTCACTTGCAAATGCACCAACATTGGTGCTTGCATCTGTCACTCACACCCCTGGGTGGAAGCAAGGACCACAGTATTACCTTGTGATGCCTATTACCTTGTGATGCCTATTACATCGGACTACATGACTATAGTATCGACAATGGCTGCCTATTAGGCAACTGCATGGCGTTCGACTGTACAGAATCAGCGGCCTGTCCGGTGAATCAATCATATTTGTGTGTTCCTCATACAATCTGCTCCCACCTTGTGATACCTATCACATTGGACTACATGACTACAGTCATAGCCAGCCTTAGGCGTAGGCCAACTAAGCGGCTGCCTAGGGCACCGCTTTAGTAGGGGCACTTTTCCAGTATTTATTTGGTGTAGGTAGACCAGGATGGGGGCACTGGGTGTTGTGGTGGGGGGTGCTGTGGTACCCTTTTGCTTAGGGCACCAGTTGACCTAAGGCTCTCCTGACTACAGTATCGGGAATGGCTACCCATTAGGCAATGGCATGGCGTTCGACTGTACGGAATCAGCGGCCTGTCCAGTGAATTAATCATATTAATTTTGTGTTCCTCATACAATCTGCTCCCACCTTGTGATGCCTATTACATCGGACTACATGACTACAGTATCGGGAATGGCTGCCCATTAGGCGATGGCATGGCATTCGACTGTACGGAATCAGCGGCCTGTACAGTGAATTTGTGTTTACTTTTTATTTTGATGTTTGCAAAATTGTCTTGTATGCTTTGCATACATTTCAGTATCCATGGACACAGACAGGAGTGATTACTATTAGAGGCAGGCTGTACTAGTCAGTATTTTAGGTTGCGCATATGCAGCCGACATGTTCACCCCTCCGTGCAGCGCTTGGACACGCCCCCTGCACTTGCACATGTTTCCTATGCACACGGCCGTTACGGCAGCGCACCTTCATTAATATGCATGTGGTGCTGCTGCGCCATCTCCACACCACACGGTCGGCGTAAGGCTAATGCCGTCCTTGCGCCGAGCTTCATGAATCCCGAGGAGTAATTGTATAAAATTACAACCTACAAGATGTCTGAATACTATGTCAGTAATGTAACAAACAATGGCCATTATAAGACTATGCCTGTTTGTATATAATCCCCCTACTGATTTCCTGCTCCCATGTTTATGTACATACTGTATAAAACTGCTAATTCACATGCTTAAGTTAGCTAGATGTCATTGTCAGTCTTCAGTTGTATTGTATTGTATTGTACTGGAACTTTTCTCCATGGGCCTATGCTGAAAATGGGTCTCGAGCCCAGTCAGACTTTCCCAGTAAAGGCAATACTTAAATAAATAAACAACTAGTTTTCATTATACATAATTACGGATATTCAAATATTATATAAGCATATGTGTGTTTAGATAATGAACGTAGCTACGTTTAGTCTACATACATTAATATCTGCGTCTCCATTTATTATTTTTTCATTACCATATAGAGCAGCACTTTAAGGCCCATCTCCACCAATTGTTTACATGTCCACATGAACAACTGCTTTATGTCATGCTTTGTGGAAGATGGAGAGGTTACAGTTAGTAGGAGAATAAGACAGCCAGTAGACGTTAATTGTGATGGTAACAGGATCTACTGTCAGATACAAACTGAATTTGTGAGCATGAGAAGAAAGTTAAAAAAAAGCAGTAGCGATACCCTTCCATAAAATGGTCTTAAAAAGCTACAGAAAACTGCTGAACAGTCAGTTTGACACTGCTTTTTGTCAATATGATGAGAAGATAATGAAGATGAGGCTAGAGAAACATGTCAAGGGTAATGTGGTCATGAATCAGTGGTATTATGGGTTCACAATGAAAAAGCTTTATTACTTGAATTTGCTAACCATGTATGAATATGCTACAAGGAACTTAACAGGAATGGTCTCAGTGATGCAGTGGTTTTGGAGGTTAGCTGGAAAGTTAAGAGATGTGGAGATGAGGTCAGTGTTAGCATTATAAGTTACAATGAGGTCAGAGTGAAGAGGTCGTAAAGTTATGTTAAACAGTTGTGTGATGAGTCGAATGTATTGAGCAGTTCTCCTCGTGGAATTTTCCTAAGATCTATAAGTTTATGCAATGATTTATTTATTTATTTGTTTGTTTGTTTATTTATTTGATAACATGGGGGTGAATTGGTGACAATCTGACACTTTCTAGATGCACTCTTGGTACAAGGCATAAATACACACCAAAACCAAAATGATTACCAGCTAACAGCACAATACAATAGTGAACTGCAAAATACAAATAAAATCAAACTACAATAAATAAAGATATACAAGGTAAAAGAAATGAAAGGACAAAATATTGTACTGTACAGGAACAAGGCTTTGGGAGCAGTGTCAGTTCAGTATAGGCAGACAAGATATACTCATCATGAATGCTTCCAAATCATAATGCAATATAGGTTGATATGGGTTACTCAGACATAAAACACACACACCATCTGCATAACTTCCTGCGGTAGGCAGTGGACTTCATACAGAATTGTCTGTAATTGGAGTAGTGTCCATAATTAAAAGGCAGTAATCCTCAGACTAGGGGTGTCTTAGTGATGAGAAGATTCTATAAAAATGTAAAATACACTGCTGCAGCCAGATCCACAAACACTTCATGTTTATTAAATGTAAATTCCACAAGACCAGATTGAGCACTTTCTTCCATTAAAATAGGGATTTCATTAGAATTCTGAAGAAATCCCTATTTTAAGGTTAGAAAGCGCTTAATCTGGTCTTGTGGAATTTATATTTAATAAACATGAAGTATTCGTGGATCTGGCTGCAGCAGTGTATTTTACATTTTTATCGTTTTTGGTACACTGTTCCGGACTCGTTTTTTTGTAATAATTTGATGAGAAGATTCTACTTCCTGTTATGAAATATCTTTTGTAGGAAACACAAAGAGGTTGATCCATTTGCTGTACATTTTTTTAAATAACAGAAGGGAGCATTTTGACAAATTTACTGATCATATTCTAGGCAACAACTATTAAGCATAAATTACTGTTGTAGCTCTGAGTGTTAAACATGACAAATTCATCTGCAAATGACTATAAGTTAGATGATGTGGTCATTGCTAGGGAGTTTTCTAAAATGTATCTAAAGAAAGCAGACAAATCGGCATGGAGGAGCAACTTGAGCTTTAATATCTGATGGCATAACGAGATGAAGCTCGTATCAGACAGTATAACACGCTGCTGAAGCTCTCAGCATATCAAAGGAAATATGCAACGATTTTAGCTGCAGTGAAAGTGTATTACGAAGAAAATCAGAACGATGGGGTTACAGCATTAACTATTAACTATTTGTAACTATTATTATTATTATTATTATTATTATTATTAACTATTATTATTATATAGTATTACCTGAAATTATGATTAACATGTTAAAGCAATAACAACCAAGGGTAACAGAATGTTAGGCCATACATTTGGGGGAGAAGTGGTTGTAGAGATAGGAAGGAGCTTTATTCTTGCACAGAGCTTTGGTTATTCCACCTCTTGAGTGCTGCATGTATTTCAGGAAATATTATCAAGTAAAAAGAATTTAAACTGTCAAAGAACAATCCAGTCTGATATAATTCAAATATGCTTTATAGTCCCACTTCTTGGATATTACTCAGTGTACCTCTAACTCCTAACCCAGATCCAGAGTAAAGCCCCCACCACCGACCTAACTGCCTGCTGATCGTCTTATTCTCCTCCTAACTATAACCTCTTTGCAACAAGTGGTCTCCTATCAGTCAGACTTACTGCATGTAAATTCACAATATAACTGTGACACTAGACCTCACTAAAACAATCACAGGTCTAAAGCAGATGCCCTATGCTGACCATCTAAAAACCTCCAGCTATACTCTGTTGCATATCGTCTACTCAGAGGTGATCTCTGCTTAACATACAAGGCCATGTCAAACCCAAAGCTGTTGGACATGCTACACTTAAAAAAATCCTTATCCCTCAGAGACACACGCTCCAGGGATCTAAACCTTGTCATCACAATAAATAAAACATGATGAAGAGATATTTTCCTGACCCAGAGACTCCCCAGACTCTGGAATAGACTGCCCATACATGTCAAGCAGAGCGCCTCTTTGGACCTCTTCAAAAGGAACCTTGACGACTGGATGGGAGATAGGAAATTCACCCCGGAGATCACATCAGTCACCCTGTTAGACATGGGTCGAGGGAAGTAAATATTGTGGGAAGAACTAGCCAGGGAATTGTTATGGCTAGGGTTGTATTGGCCCTACGGCTGATAGCCTAGTACCAACCTATGAATCTATGAACAAAAAAATAATACTAAACAGTAATTGTGTACAATGTACCAGTTTCATCTATGCTGTCATCCCCAAGTGTGAAAAATGTATTAATTTTAACTTCTGCTGTGTCATTTCCCTCCTATCCGATGTAATAAATATCATTTTTATTTACTGATATGCCAGCTCAGTTAGTGTAGCGGGATAAAGCCCTATCAATGGCCCAGGTGGCTCTAGTTCCATTTATATCCCTGGTCCATGGTGAAGCTGACATTGAGGAGGAGATACGTGACAATGTTTAATCTACTTACCCTCCTCAGGGTGTGGTGGTACATTCTCTGTGGTCGAATCCCTGATGCATGCTGGGATCACATGTAGGTTCTGTCTACAAGGTGGCTGCAGTTTCATGAATGCAGTGCCATTCAATTACATTCATGCAGAGGCATGTATGTACATTACAGTGGCCTATTATTTACCCCACCCCAGAATACTACAGGTCTTTGCAGAGGGGTGCTACATCTTAAGAAGACAACCCCAATACCCTGCACAAACGATGGCTGCCACACTTACCTTACTTGACTTTCATGTCAAGATAACAAATGAACCAATGAGTTGTTGCCCTGAAAATCAATAAAGTAGTCTTTGAGAAAATATCAATGGTCAGTGGGAAAACAGGCTAAAATAGTTTTCTACCAATGCATACATCCATTAATATTTAATACAACTTTAGTTTGCTCCACTTATTTTCTGAAAACCTACCACTGGCCCAGGTCATGGCTGAAAATGGTCATTCGACCATCCACTCACTCTGTTAAAGAATAAATGAATAAGCTGAAAAGAGAAATCCGAATAGTAAAATGCATGAAGTCCTTTTCTGTGGCACTTAATCAAGGTCCTTGCTAATTTGTAGGGGAACATTATAATTATTTTGAAATATTTTAGTGTGGGAATATTTGTGCTTGAAAAAAAGAGGAAGATATGTGATTTGTTGTTGACACAAATGAATGCAAGCAGAAGACTGTGGGATTGGAGTTTATGAGGAAAACAGAACTAAAACAATGTAATTGGTCCCCACTAAAATTTCTTCCTCTTAATGAAGCAGTAGACTACTTCAATGCCACATTCTTATCCATCTTAGACAATCACGCACCTACTCGTAATATTAGAACCAAAGCCAAACCAGCCCCCTGGCTCACCAACAACGCTAGGCAAAAAATAATCCTCAGAAATAAATCCTGGGCAAAATGGCGCACTACTAAGAATCTAACTGACAGAAAAACCTTCAGAGAACTTAGAAACAGTACAAAAAAAAGACATCATCACAGATAAAAAGAACTATTATCTTCTATTTCAACAAACCTCTAACAAGCAACCTAAAAAATTCTGGACTAGGATTAACAATCTTCTATCTCCAGGCCAATCTGTCACACCCAACCACCAAGGCTGTAACCCTGATAATCCCACACAAACAGCTAATGCCTTTAATTCATTCTTCACAAATACTATCCAAACACTTGCTACTCACCTATCTCCCGATACGTTAAAGCTGCTTACATCCTCTGCTATTCCAACCCCTTCATTTCAATTACAACCAGTTCCTACTTCCTTTATCTCCTCCCTTCTTCATAAACTAAAACCTACCACCCCCTCTGCAGACAAACTCCCTGCTGAGTTCCTCCAAATAGGAGCTAAAGCTATCACCTATCCCATCTCTATCCTGATAAACAGATCTATACAAGAGGGAACTATTCCTACTATCTGGAAAATATCCCATATCATCCCACTACACAAAGGGGGGAACTCCAACAACTTTTCTAACTAGCGCCCTAGAGCACTACTATCCCCTATTGCAGAGATATTGGAAAAATGCATGCATAAACAACTACTAAACCACCTTCTCCAAAACAACATACTAGCTAATTGTCAACATGGATTCAGACCTTCCCACAGTACCACCACTGCATTGCTCTCCTTCACAAACACCGTCAACTATAACCGCAACAAAAATAATCTCTCATCCGCAATCTTCATTGACCTGTCTAAAGCTTTCGATATGGTTAATCACCAACTTCTTCTGCACATACTCAATTCTCTCTCGCTTGTCCTTCCTTCCTTAACTTGGTTCACATCTTACTTAGAAAACCGTCAACAGGCGGTTCTCTGAAAAATTCACTATCAGATCCCCTTCCTATCTCCATAGGAGTGCCACAAGGCTCTATCTTAGGCCCACTTCTGTTTTCCATCTATATTAATGACCTGCAATCAGCCATCCCAACTGCTACCTGCATTCAATATGCAGATGATTCTACCATAATTTGTACAGCCACCTCTCTAACTGAACTCTAAACTATTACCCAGAAAGCTTTTACCATTGTAGAACAATGGTTCTCTCACCGCTGCCTGCTCCTTAACCCCAAGAAAACTAAACTGCTACTCTTCTTACCAACCCGAAAGTCCACCCCTGTACACTTCACTCACTTCCAATAACAATACTCTAATTTCTCCTGACCCTACCACTAAACTATTAGGAATAACAATAGACAACAATCTCAACTGTGATTCTCATATCAACACTACAATAAAATCAGTTAACAAAAAAATTGGATCCCTATATAGAATCAAACCCTTCCTTACACCAGCAGCAAGGACCACAATAGCCAAAATGCACCTAATCTCGACTCTTCTCTATGCCTCACCCATATTCACCAATCTCTCTAAAAACAACCTTAATAAACTAATAACATCTTATAATAATATTGCTAGATTTGCTACAGGTTACCCTTTCAGAACCCATCACTGCTTGAACCTAAAACAACTAGGCTGGCTTGAACTTCCTAACCACCTTGTACTTCAACAGCTCACAATAGCCCACAAGACACTCTACCAACCCTGCAAAACCCCAATACTCTCTATCCTCATTATACCTGATAATAACCTGAAACACCTACGCTCTTCAAACAAACTCCTAATCTGTACTACTAAACCCAATAATTCAGCAAGTGACTGCTTGTTCTCCAATGCTGTTGGTAAAATATGGAACAAACTACCCTCTAATATCTCATGTCTGACTTCTCTTCCACTATTTAAAAGGAATCTAAAACTATACCTCAATAAACACTGGTTATGCTCTTGTACTAACCCAGGCTAATCTGTTTCTTTTCTTTACTCACCTACTCTCCCTATATTTCTTATACCTTCCCCTTAACACTTCAATACACTCTACCAATTTATAATTCTTCTATGTATATACTTTTTGTAATTACTATGTATTAGTCTATAAATATATATTCTTGTCTAAACATTGTATTAGCTTTGCAATTTGCACATCTTATGAATAAAAAAAAAAAAATCCTGTCAGAATAATATCTGTTAAAACTTCTATTGTAACTTCTTTAGAAACATTGTAATTCTTACTGGAGCTTTTCTCCCTGGGCCTCTACTGAAAATGGACATATATCCAGCTACACTAGCCTGGTCAACAAATGTAAAATAAAATAAATAAAATAAAAAAGGTGTGGGCATAAGTAGAAAATTAGTGGTAGACTTCATAAGTGGGCAAGGAAAACATTTTTTCATGAAGAGAGTGATAGACTATGGAAAGCAGAGGGTGGGTAGTGCTGGGGGGAGATGGAGGAATGGATTATGGAGATCCAAAGATAAATGGTGGGGTGACTCAGGATAAATTACAATAGGGGGTTTGTATAATAATAGCATCAGCACTTTTGAGTGATGAGACAGATAGACAGACACTTTGCATGCTTTGCATGTTCATTGCATCAAGTCATTCTGTGCTTTGTTGTTTATACTGCATTGTGTTTTCACCCTATACGTTAATTGTACTGTATTAAGACCGACATTCATAAACTCTCTTACAAGTTCACAGTCCAGTCTGCCAAAAAGCTATGCGCTCTAAAAAATATGAAAGTTATTTTTAACATTTAAGGAAGAATGGTGCTGCCCACAAGGTAAAAGTTTATTTTGCTGTCTCTAGATTTGTTAAGTGCTAAACTTGTCTCATTTTATATTAGTTATTTTATTTGTAGAAGAAAAGCAAACCTTTAATTCTAATATCTGCAGTGCTGTCCTTAACCTCAGGTGAAACAAGGAGAGCACATTTAGTGCTGTGAAAGACCTTGTGTGCCACGTAGAGCAGATCCAGGGCTGTGAATGAAAGGCCTTGTGTGTCACATAGAGTACAACCAGAGCTGTGAAAGGCCTTCTGTGCTATGTGAAGCCTTACAGTTAGAAATCAACAAGACACAGATCACAGCCTTGCTTGAAAAAAACCTAGTTTCAGGTACCATATACTTCATACTAGATGTTTTTCTTTTTTGCGAATGCTTGCTAAATTGGTTTTAATTCCATAAATTCTTATTTACTATTTGAGCAAAATGACTGCATTAGTCTATAAGGACACTGCCCATCAGCTTAAACATGGATGAAAGTAAAAGTGTGTTTTATGAGATGGCGTAACTACATAATGTAAAGCATACTGAAGAAATGTTCATCTGTATATTCCACATTATGAGTGAAGATCAAATTTTTTATTATTGTATGAAAGTTGTTAGAATATAATGCCCTTTTCAACCTGTTGTTACTTATCATATAAGATATTTCTCAAACAGCTAAATCAAAGAATACTGAAACATATTTACTGTTCTAAAGCTATAAAGATCTGGATTTTCATAGCTGCATTACAGTCACTGATACTTATAATCCTTTGCATCTCTAGAACTGTGTTTTTTAATAACTTCTCATTCTTCCATTTGTATTAAACTTCATATTAATAATTAGTCACTAGTTTGCAAAAAAAAAAAAAATACAAGATTAAACGTTTTCTAACATATGACATGTATTATACCAGAGGTCTACCTCTGTGGAGGGCCTGCATTAATTTATTTATCTGTATTTATTGGCCAATAAAGTGCAAGTGTGGTCCATTTTCACAGGACGTCTGAAGAGAAAAGTTCTAGTTCAATATATTCAGGGCTGGTGTCAACATTCTGGGTGCCCCCACTAAGTTTCTGTTTCAAGGTCACTACTAGTGACCATTTCCACAAGGCTATGTCAGTCTCTACTAGTGACCGTTTCCACAAGGCTATGTCAGTCACTACTAGTGACTGTTTGCACAAGGCTATGTCAGTCACTACTAGTGACCGTTTCCACAAGGCTATGCCAGTCTCTACTAGTGACCGCTTCCACAAGGCTATGTCAGTCACTACTAGTGACCATTTGTACAAGGCTATGTCAGTCACTACTAGTGACCATTTCCACAAGGCTATGTCAGTCTCTACTAGTGACCGTTTCCACAAGGCTATGTCAGTCACTACTAGTGACTGTTTCCACAAGGCTATGTCAGTCACTACTAGTGACCATTTCCACAAGGCTATGTCAATCACTACTAGTGACCGTTTTCACAAGACTATGTCAGTCACTACTAGTGACCGTTTGCACAAGGCTATGTCAGTCACTACTAGTGACCGTTTCCACAAGGCTATGTCAGTCTCTCTACTAGTGACTGTTTCCACAAGGCTATGTCAGTCACTACTAGTGACCATTTCCACAAGGCTATGTCAGTCACTACTAGTGACCGTTTTCACAAGACTATGTCAGTCACTACTTGTGACCGTTTGCACAAGGCTATGTCAGTCACTACTAGTGACCATTTCCACAAGTCTATGTCAGTCTCTACTAGTGACCGTTTGCACAAGACTATGTCAGTCACTACTAGTGACCATTTGCGCAAGGCTATGTCAGTCAGTACTAGTGACCATTTCCACAAGGCTATGTCAGTCTCTACTAGTGACCATTTCCACAAGGCTATGTCAGTCACTACTAGTGACCGTTTGCACAAGGCTATGTCAGTCACTACTAGTGACCGTTTGCACAAGGCTATGTCAGTCACTACTAGTGACCGTTTCCACAAGGCTATGTCAGTCACTACTAGTGACCATTTCCACAAGGCTATGTCAGTCTCTACTAGTGTCCATTTCCACAAGGCTATGTCAGTCACTACTAGTGAACGTTTGCACAAGACTATGTCAGTCACTACTAGTGACCATTTACACAAGGCTATGTCAGTCACTACTAGTGACCATTTACACAAGGCTGTCAGTCAATACTATTGACTGTTTCCACAAGGCTATGTCAGTCACTACTAGTGACCGTTTCCACAAGGCTATGTCAGTCACTACTAGTGACCATTTCCACAAGGCTATGTCAGTCACTACTAGTGACCATTTCCACAAGGCTATGTCAGTCACTACTAGTGACCGTTTCCACAAAGCTATGTCAGTCTCTACTAGTGATCGTTTCCACAAGGCTATGTCAGTCACTACTAGTGACCGTTTGCACAAGGCTATGTCAGTCACTACTAGTGACCGTTTCCACAAGGCTATGTCAGTCACTACTAGTGAGGGTTTGCAGAAGGCTATGTCAGTCACTACTAGTGACTGTTTGCACAAGGCTATGTCAGTCACTACTAGTGACCGTTTGCACAAGACTATGTCAGTCTCTACTAGTGACCATTTCCACAAGACTATGTCAGTCACTACTAGTGACCGTTTGCACAAGGCTATGTCAGTGACTACTAGTGACCATTTCCACAAGACTATGTCACCGTCACCTACTAGTAACACTCCCCATCTACCTTCACACTTTTCCAGTCTAAGCTCACCTCACTCTGGCACCCTATTTTTTTTATTACTGATCCCCATCAACAATACCCCTTCATGTCTCAACTTCAGAGACCTCCGTATTCCCTTCCCTCAGTGTACACAGTTTCCTTACTTTAAATATCTCTTAAATAATGGACTTTACTGTCAAATAAACTCACAGAAATAGACTTTTAATTGCAGTGTTGTTACAAAATGCTGTGCCCCATCAAGGTAACCAAATCCACAGAAGGCCACTCTCACCACCATTCTAACTTATTACCAATTAATTGATGTCCTCCTACCTCACTTTATCCTTTTCAAGATCATGGGGAGGGCAGATATAGCTCAGGACCTAATGGCTTGCCTTTGGGATGTGGGAGGAAACTGAAGCATTTAGTAAAAAAAAAAAAAAGAAAGAAAAGCACGTGGTCATAGAGTGGGCTTGCAGATAGAATGAAAGTCCACGCACTGTGAGGCAACACACAAAGCCACGGCACCACAACACCCCCTGTTCTTGTACTTGTCATTAATCCTTTTATAAACAAATCCACAATTTACTCACATGACTGCTCACTCCGAACCACGTACACGTCATGCTGTACGTCTGGCCAACCAAGCTGTCTTAGGCCATAAACAGTCACGTAGCATGAATGGAAAAGATAAACAAAGGATAACAAGCAGATGCAAACTAATCCTTTCTGTGTTCATGCATAGCCAACTGTAATCAGAGACATTAGAATAGACATGACTGTGATGGTCTTTAACTATTACAATGCATGTCAAAAATCTAACATGCAAATAACATTACCCAGAAAAGAATCAGCAAACTGACATGTATAATGTAACAGCCCAAAATTAAGCATACTGATTACCCAAAAATATGATTAATATGCCAACATATCAAGGTAAACATAAATTAATACTGATTTAATGCACTACAAAACAGCCTAAAATCATTACTCCGGTCAGCCTTAACTATCTGCCATGTCAATGCAGTACAAATGTATTAGTTAAAATGACTCATTTATTTATTCATGCAGAAAAAATAAAATATTTAATATGCTAGGTACAAGCATGAAACTGAATAAATAAATTATAATGGTGGTTTTGCATATAATTAATTATGTGTTGTTTTGCATCAGTGAATTCCTAGAGTGAATATGTGATACTGTGATGGGGACAGCTTTATAGTTTCAGGTAATCTAAACATAATTAACAAAGTCAGTGCCATCTGGCACAACTAACACAGCAGAATTAACAGAAGAAAATGAAGCAATTCGTTAACAGGTTCAGGGGCCTACTCCAAGCAGAATTAAAGGAGTGAGGCGTTAAACTAGGGAGTCCAGTTGGTTCAACTTGAGAATCCAAACATACCTACTCTAAATATAAGGAAGTCCATAGCAGATCTAACAAACACAGAATAATACAAGGATTAGCTGAAACAAGGGGCTCATCCAGATTAAAAGAAATAGGGGCCTAGCAGCTGTGATACAAGGGACTCAAAGCAAAAGTTCTTAAATCAGACAGCCAAAAAATGATTAATTAGATCCAGAGGCACATCAGAATAATCCAGTGTCAGGGAGATCGAAAAGGACTCTTTTAAATTAGTTGTTAAATGATCACATCATAAAGATTTTAAGAGCCAAAGACACTGAATTAGAATTAGTGGAGTGATGATATCAAAAGCAGCAATAAAGGAGTCGAGATCTCATTGTAATCAATAGATTGGGTACACACAGCAGTTTAAGTGCAAAGAATGTTATCTCATCTGCATCAAACTGACCAATGCACCCACACAGATTCAGAAGATCCCATTTTCCTAAATATGAAGCCCTACTTCTTGACAAGTAGGCCTCACACCTAAATGAGTCTGCCCTGTATACCAACAATGCACATTCATTCACGAAGGTACTTTAATTTAAAAGACATATCACACATCCTTGGCATTCTTTACAATCTCAGTGTAACTATTAATTGTCTGACTTAGTAATAACACTGCAACAGCACAAACTCATTTTGCATTAGTAATTTAGCAAATATATCAAAAATTAGGAAACCGGATCTATTTATTTATTTTTTTTTGTGTTGGGGCCACCCGAGTTTGTTGTATCTAAAAGTGACTATGAATACATTAGACTCAAGAAAGTCAGGATGTAGAGACATGAACTTTTATACAGTGAGTTAATAAATTAACCAATTGCAAACCTATTAACCTGTACCTGAAGTACATAAATAATCAATTACAGCTCAAAGCATAAAACTGAGAGGCTGTTCCAGTGGTGTAGAGTGATAAAGTCCTGACTACAGCCCAGCCAACCCAGGTTTGATTAGCAGCTCAAGTGAATGACGCAGCAGAGGCATATTTTATATTGGTCTTTAATGCTACTCTTCTGTACTCTATGGCAACATTCTTCAACTTGCCTCGGTAACAAGTCACATTTACTGACAGGAGTTTTAAGTTTATTTATGACAGGAGCCATGCATTGCACAGGCTAGTGTGAGTCATTACAACATGTGCAGTTATCTTGAATGATTAGCTTTCAAATGGTAATGGAAGATTAAAAGCAACAGTAACAGTAATAAGTTTTGATTAGCAAGTGTATCTTCAATTTGATTGGTCATTGCTTTGATTACTTAAGACAGAGTACAGATATAAGAACACATAATGACAGAGTACAGCTATAAGACCACATAATTTAGGAAGTGAGACTGGTTGGACTGGGTTGGAGGGTTGGGGTGGGCAGGACCAGCCCCAGAGGCCTGATTATCATATAAAGAATCCCATAATTTTATATTTTACTATGGTAAAGAGCTTCCTGATAAGCTATGCAGTGGTGCATAGTACTCAAATGCAAGATAAGCCTTGAGAGACAGAGGCAATTGGTGCAGCTGAATGATTATTACTTGGTGCTTCACGAGTTTGGATTTCTACCCCTTTGAATCTAAGTAAAGATAACTTTCTGGATGAAACTAGGCAATTTAATGTCATTATGTTAAATTGCAGACTGGAAAGAGCTAAGTATTTGAATGCTGGCAGAAAAAATGTAATACTGACAAAGAGAAAAACTCAAAACTAGTAACAAAACCAGATCCGTTGGCAGGAAGGAACATCAGCTTTATTAGAACAACCAAACTAACTAACCGCTTTCACCCACAGTTGGGCTTCATCAGAGTCAGTATAAAACAACACTAATAGCATTTATATATCAATTAGTACAAATTAATTAAACAAATTACACTCTAAATTGTTAAAAACATTTAACCCCTTAGTATCCAGTTCCCTTCAACACAGAAAGTTGCCACCGCTTGTACAAAAACTTGTCTATACTAAAGCTACAGCAATATTAAAGTGAGTAATATTAAAAATGAGTTTATTTATTTTTAATATATCTGTAGCTTTAGTATAGGCAAGTTTTTATACACTAGGTGGTAACCTTATGTGTTGACGGGAACTGGATACTAGGGGGTTAAACGTTTTTAGCAATGTAGAGTGTAATTTGTTTAATTAATTTGTACTAATTGATATATAAATGCTATTAGTGTTGTTTGACACTGACTCTGACGAAGCCCAACTGTGGGTGAAAGCACTTAGTCACTTTGGTTGTTCTAATAAAGCTGATGTTCCTTCCTGCCAAACAGATCTGGTTTTGTTATTAGAAAAAAAATGTAAGCCGTAGGTTTTAGAAGATGAAATATGCAAAGTTGAGAATTAAGAGGAGTAGCCATACTCCGTGGATGATACAAGTTAATTTGGCTGAATGTTGAAGAAGTAATGAAATAAATTGGAGCTAGTGACATTTGCCCTGTGACATTTCTCTTGGCTGTTGATTACAAAATTAAAATTTAACAGCGACTTAGGGACAAGTATAAAAATAGGAAACAATACACAGCAAGAGTTCTGACAGAGTCTGTTTATTTGTGCTGTGATACTGAGGGCAAGATTAGGAAGGGTGATGAAAAGAAAAAGGTTTAAGGAATAATGATATGGGTAATATTAGTTTAGTGGCAACTCCTTCATATGCAGCGATTTGATTTTATTAAGTAAGAAAACAGAAATGGGACATGAGGTGACTGAGGTGGTCACACAAAAATTAGGGTGAGGTTAGAAATGAATTTACATAAATGTAAAGGTTTTCTGAGAAATGTATATATCAGGAGTATTAATTCTACTACTGAATATATAAAAATAAAAAAAATAACTATTGAGTGAAGGAATAGTAACAGAGGAATTAGAAATGTATATTCATAGGTGTGTACTAGGCTAATGGCCCTGGAGCCTTTACAAGTCTAGCCCATAGGATTACCCTGGCATCGTGTCACCCAACCTTAGATCCTAGTGCCTCTGTCAAGTAGTGCCACTGGATTGATCCCCGGCATGAATTTTCTATTTCCCATCCACTCATCAAGATTTCTCTTGAAGAGGGCCAGTGAGGTGCTCTGCTTGACATGTATGGGAAGCCTATTCCATAGCATGGGCAGTCTCTGGGTTATGAACCTGTCCCTCCAGCATGTTCTGTTGATTATGGTAATGAGGTTGAGGTCTCTGGAGCATGTGGTATGGAGAGACTGCAAATTATTGAAGATTCTACCACATGACATACAGAGTGAAGGTTTATTTGATAAAAAATGTGTGTTGTTAGGAAATACTTAAGTTTAGATGAATGTGCCCTTTATCAGAGAATCTTGAGGTAGGACTGTAACACATCTTTTTGATGTATTATGTGAAATTAAACTGAATGCAAGAGGGATGTTTAATAAAATCGTTGGATAAAGGCAAGCTCCAGAGGCTCAGCTGTACCGTACATATATTATCTTTAAAACGCATTATATATTACAGGTTTATATACAAAATAAGAGGTGGTATTGGGGTCAAGATGGGACACAGTATAGTGCTTTATATAAATAAAATACGTAAATCAGGTGGGAAGTGCTGGAATGCTCATTATTTCAAGAAAATATGTAGCTGTAAGTAAATGTGGAATTTAAATATAATGAATAACAAAAGTGGTATAATAAACTAACTGAAAAATAATTTTGGTACCAGTATGAGAAAAATTACTGGATGATTATAGGTTCATAGTTCATAGGTCAATACTAGGCTATTGATTCGGAGGAACATTTGCAGCTTAGCCACAATATCCATAATCATGAACACTCATAGATGTAATTATTACCTAGATACAACCCATTTTATTGAGAGCTTGAGAGACAAACCCCAGATGTGCTTTATACCTAACTTTGACCCCTTTCAATGAGGGCTTGAGGAGCCAGATCTTGAGTGTATTTATGATTACGTATCCCTTCATCCAGTTTACACTTAAAGGGAGCTACTTTATTTTACAATCAAGGGAAGTCTATTCCATAAAAACAGAGATTTTCTGGGACAGCAGGTCCTATTTATATTTTGGTGGAAATTTAAATCTCTTGAGCAGGTGTTTAGGGTATTATTTGATTTGTGGAAATGCAGAGGGCCACATAGAAATGGATCCTTTCAGGTTCTGTACACCAGACAGTGATTCCCTATCAAAAGTTTGTAGGAAATATAAAAAAAAAGACAGAGACAGAGAAAAAGATGATAGATTTGAGGCAATCAGTGTAGATCAGGGAAGAAAGACTTTACTAAGAAAGAGTAAATGGGTATAGTGGAATACACCTTTGGGTGATATTTTTTCGGATGGTGGGGCATGATGGATTGCCAGTTAAAGCTCAAATGAAGTATAAATTAGTAAAAGAGGGTTTGTTTTCCAAATGTAGAAGGGGAACTACAGATAATTTTTTTCAAATATAAAAGAGTTTTTGGTACCTTTTCACTTTTGCTTAACTAAAGTATATTTTTACATTAAGAAAACACGGACTGCAATTCTAGTGGGAGTAAAAAGGTAACCTGGCTGTTCAAGTTGAGAAATGCACAGGAATGCTTAAAGTGAGAATTAATTGTCGTAGCTAGTTATTTGATTTGCTTCTGATACATTTTCACTTTTGGCTAACTAAAGTGTGGTTTTACCTTAAGAAGGTTGGGACTACAATTCTAGCGAAAGTAGAAAGGTTGCCTGGTCTGTCTGAGTTAGGAAACCGACAAGGAAGCTTAAAGGGACAATTACTTGTAGCTAGTTTGTACCTTTTCATCTTTAGCTAACCAAAGGGTCTTTTTAAATTAAAAAGACTGAAGCTGCTATTCTAGTTGTAGTGGTAAAGTAGCTGGCGATTCAGATGTAAAACACATGGGGAAGTTTAAAGTGAGAATTACTTGTTGTAGCTAGTAATTTGATTTGTTTTCTGATACCTTTTCACTTTTGTCTACTAAAGTGTGTTTTACATTAAGAAGGCCGGGACTGCAATTCTAGTAGAAGTAGAAAGGTAGCCTGGTCTGTCCGAGCTGAGAAACATACAAGGAAGCTTGAAGTGACTATTAATTTTTGTAGCTAGTTGGTACCTTTTCATTTTGGCCAACCAAAGTGTGTTTTTACATTAAGAAGACTGGAACTGCTATTCTAGTTGTAGTAGTAAAGTAGCTTGGCTACTCCAAGTAAGGAAATGCACAGGGAGGCTTAAACTGAGATTGTTTCATTAGTCGGGGGCTTTTTAAGCACTTACTTGGGTTTTAATCTACACTTGAGAGCTACTTTGCTGTGTTTTTACATTATGACATTCCAGGATCATCCATCTTGTAGCAGAAGTCATTTACCTGGTCTCTCTGAGTAGGGAGGCACTCCAGGAAGCTTAGAGTGTAGTTATTTATTGGCCAGAGGACACAGGAGTTAGTTTTCAGCCTTTTCTGTCTTCTATAAATTAGACACATTTTTGTGGAGATGTTCACTACACAGTGGTGGATAGCAGTACCCTGTATATTAGCAAACCTAGAAAGCTCATACTTAGAACCTTAACTCATATCATACATAGAGCATCAAACAGCACTAAGATCTTAGCACTATCTAACATGTAGCCTTTACCCTAGACACCAGACATGTGACCCCTGTAAAACCAAGACCCTAAGCCATAACAGCCCAATCCTAATACAAATCCTGACAACATGTATTTGCAATTTCCTAATGTCACTGTTATAGCAATTGTCCCATGTACTCAGACAACATTTAATCCTTACAGAAACTAACAAAGTATGTGAGAGATGTACATAGATAACTTCTTTGGAGGTGCTTACAAAATTGTCAAAACCACACACACTACATCTTCCACACATATCACTCACCACACACACATAAACCTTCTTATGCTGAGCCACTTAAAAGAAACCACTCCAAATCTCAAAGACCTTCTAAGCTGTCAAACTGCAACACCCACCATCAGCAATCACTAAAGCACACACCAAAAGCAGCACCTAACACCACACATAAGCCTACACCCAATGATCCTCTAAGAACAAAGCTCATAAGGCAAGCAAACACTTTACCTAGTAGTCTTCTCATAACAGATTCTATTGTACGACAAACAGATGCTACTTTCACCAGGCTGGACAAAGAGAAGATGATTGTTAGTTGCTTATCTGGCGCTAAGTTTTGCAATATCATGCACACATTCATGTCACTGCACTACAGGTTCCAATATGATTCTATTATAGTCCGCGTGGATGTGAATGACCTGAGACATACCTCACTGGATTATATGAAAAGAGGCATTATGGATCTCTCTGAATATTTGTCACAGACAGATATGTTCCTTTCACTGAGCAGCATTCCACCTTCACAAAGGATGGTGTAACAGTATGAAGAGAAAATGATTGATTTTAATAACTGGCTTAGTTTTTGTTGTAACTCCTGGGGAATCCAATATCTATTAGCATGGGAGGACATGGTTAATAATCCACTTTGCTTTGCCAGGGATGGTCAACACCTGTCCTCCCAGATTTTTGGATATTGGTTAAAACTTTATCTATCCCTTTAGAACCTTTTTAGGCAATGTCAAAATTACAAAACTACCGACATATAAAAAAAAACAAAAAAAAAAAACTGAAAGCAACCTTAATGTGTTACTGCTCAATGCTAGGAGCCTGAACAAGAAACTCTACACCCGACGAGATATCCTTTCTCTGGAGAATGTACACATTTGTGCTGCTACTGAGACATGGTTTAAAGCTGCAGACACCACCCTGGCAGTAGAAGGCTACAGCGTCGTCCAAACATTTAGATGAACAGCAGCACAGACAGGGGCTAAAGGTGGAGGTATCTAGATCTATGTTAGCAGCAAATACAACACTAGGTTGTCTAAACAAGATGATGCCCTTTCAGTTTATCCATGTCCAAGTCTCCATAGACAAGGTCCGCTACCATGTACTGGCCAGCTACTGGTCACCCTCTATGACCCAAAAAGTGCACACCTCATACATAGAACTGCTAGATGTCCTCAGCATCCAACCAAATGCCCCATTCATGGGAGACTTTAACTACCCCTCTCTAGACTGGGAAATATACACTGCTTCTAACCCACAGGCACAATGTTTTCTGAATATTATCAACACAAACACACTGGACCAGATAATCTCCTCTCCAAGCAGAGGATCAAACATGTTAGTCCGAGTACTCACCAACATGGGATAGCATTGAACCACAAACCCATCTCCTCCAAAATAAAAGTCAACCTGTAAAACCCAGCCAAACCCATAAAAGCTAAAAATTATACCAAAACAAACTACATCCTATTAAGCAACAGTTTGTCAAAATTCACAGCTTCCCCAAATCCTGAGAATGTAGCTACTTATGCAAAATTATTTACAGAAACTCTCCACAAGCATGTAATGCAAGCCCAGATCTATCACCAAAACAAACCACACTGGTGGAATCTTTACCGTAACAGGTTATATAACAAAATAAAACAAAACGTTATCACCAAAAGCAGAAAAAGCAACTCTCACAGAGGCAAAAGCTGTCTGATTCACTAAACAAGAAACTAAGAGATCTAATAAAGTCCAACAAGGCCAGTTATGAGGTCAGGATCACCTCCGAGGCTAAGGATAATCACAAGAGCTTCTTGAACTGTGGAAGGAATCTGAAAGGTAACACACAGTATGTGCAGAACTGGGGATAAATGGCACGACCTTCACTGATTAGAGTAACATAACAAATCTGCTGATCAATAAATTTAGCTCTAACCTCACCCCCCACTCCTCTCACTACTCTCCTGTGAAATCCCTTCTAGCACAACAGTCACTCTCCTTGTATATCTGAATAAGACAATGAGGCTTGGGTGTTCGTTTAAGTAGTTTATTATATACAAATACATCAGGATGGATGGCAGGAACATTAAACTTAAATGAACTCTCTACCTAACTGACTGACTACATACTTGCATGTTCACACTCTGGCTGCTCACTCAAAATGGCACTCTTGCTTGCACATTTGGGATGTACCTCACAACAGCTGGAAAGACCACAAAAGCACCTCACCAAGAGGATTACTGGCTGAAAACATATGTCCTATGCAGCCTGACTGAAAAAACTCTGGCTGTATTCAGTGGCATTTCGCTTACTCAGAGATGATCTCTGCCTGATTTACAAAGCCATGTCCAACTCAGAATTGATGGACATGCTCCACCTAAAGAAATCCAAGTCACTGCGAGCCACGCGCTCTAGTGAGCTAAACCTCGACACAACAATAAACAGGACATGCTGGAGGGATAGATTCTTGTCACAGAGACTCCCCATGCTTTGAAACAAAATTCCTAACTACATTAGGCAGAGCCCCTCACTAACACTCTTCAAGAGAAGCCTTGACGAGTGTCTGGGTAACAGAAAATACACCCCTGGGATCACTTCATTGGCTCTGCTTGACAGAGGCTCAGTTAATTAATCAATGGGACAGTGAAAGCCGACACTCTGGCTAGGCTTACAAATGCCCTCAGGCAAATAACCTAATACCTACCTATGAACCTATGACATTTGAATAGGCATGCAAATTATCCAGACAATAATAAACAAAACAACAGTCATGTCCAGGTTGCTGTGTATCTGGAACTAGGTCTGGAAATGCAACTTGTCATGTAATGTTATAGTTAGGAATGGGTTTAGCAACAGGGACAGTCATAGGTTCATAGGTTCATAGGTAGATACTAGGCTATCAGTCCTAGGGCCTATATAAGCCTAGCCAAAAAGGTTCCCTGGCTTTCGCCACCCAAGAAAATTATTCACTTTATTAATTTATTAATTAATTTATTGACTCAAATTATTAGTCACTAGGGAATGTTCTACTTTAGGGCTCTCAGGGATGTTTTCAGGAGCAGGGATAGCTGATGGAATACCCTCTGGAACAGGAACATTGGACAACTCACTCTGAAAATTAGAGTCTTTATTATAGGCAAGGTGCTGTAACACTGGCTCGGACACCAGTAGTAAATGCTTCCAATTCTGCCTAAATTCCATTCCTTGTGATTCCATGATGTACGATCTCAGCTCTTGACACAAACTTTTCACAGTTCCAATCTGATCAAAACCTTTTGTTGTCTGTATCCTCACTATCTCCCTTTCTTTTAATAGATTGAGCGATTTGCTGGTCTTATCACAGTAGGACGTCTGGGACAAATGCTTTTTCAAGAGTTGTGCTTTTACTGCTTTGTTGTTCTTAACACATGGAACCAATAAATTGCTATTGATTGGTAATGTGGTTCTGGTTTGTCTCGACATAAGTCTCTGGGCTGGTGGTCCAAGATGATTATCACAAGGAATGTTTCTGAGATTAAGCAAGTTTAGAAAAACATCGGAATTGTCATGTTTAGATCTTTCTAACAGCTGTTTTGCACCCTGAACTGCATGTTCAGCCAAGCCATTTGCCTGCAGATATTCTGGAATACTCATAATATGAACAATGTCCTACGTTTCGGCAAATTTATTGAACTGCTGAGTGACTTGTAAACTGTGCACCATTGTTAGAAATGACTCTGTGCGGACTACCATGGACAGAAAAATGTCTCTTCAACTTAGTAATGACAGTATCGGAAGTTACGTTAGGAAGTAGGTCAATCTTGAACCAATTTCACAAGAGTCTATTAATACCAATTAATGTTGACCATTCCACTTGAAAGTATCTCTGGCTACTGTCGACCAAGGTAGTTCAGGAATCTGGCTTAACTAAAGTGGTTCTTTTTGTTGATTCGGTTTTGTACTATTACATACATAAGATGAAAGTACTTTCTCAATATCTTTTGACATAGAAGGCCACAATACTAGTCCTCTTGCCCTTCTTTTGGTAGAGTCAGTTATTGGGTGGCCATAATGCAAGATCTTAATATATTCTGTTGCAAGGATATTGGAACAATCACTTTTGAACCTTTCATGATGATACCATTGCCTGACAGAATCTTATCAGGACTGCTATTTTTAAAACAGAAGATTATAAGAATGAAATGACCTCCCTCCTTTATAATACTGATTCCTATTCCCCTGTTTCAAAAAATTAGATTACGATAGCCTATCAAAGGTTGGATTTCTACCTAGAGGAATATTATTTAGAAAATAGGATTGATGTGGACACATACATTTTTACAACAGAAAAAGCTAGTGATACCAAATATTTTCTGTATACTGAAGGTCCACAAAAATGTTGACAGACCCCCCTTTAAGGCCTATTGTGACAAGTACAGGGAGTAAGACTCATCCCTTGGCCATCCTTGTGGACAAATGGTGTAAAGAAGTAGAGTGATCAACACTCCCCATCTCCTGAACGACTCTTGGGAATTTTTAGGAAAATTAAAACTGGATTTATGGAAAGAAGGGCTCACCTTCCTTACTATTGATATAGTGGACCTATTCACTAGTATTCCCAAAATTGAGGGGATGGAATTTTTTTACAATACCATGCGACAATTTTCTTCCCTTTCAGAAGACAGGATTAGGCTTCTAGTCGAACTGATGGAACTCATTTTGGACGATAATTGTGTCCATTTTGAAGGTGAATTTTACCATTAAATCAGAGGTGTTGCAATGGGGGCAGCTTGTGCCCCCACCTATGAGGAATATTGTCATGCTGGGATGGGAGGATGAATTTATTCTGAAGAGTTCTTTTGCCAAGCACCTACATCTTTATGTGAGGTTTTTGGGTGATATTTTTATTCTGTGGGATGATACAGTAGATCAAATTGGTGATTTTATGGAACATCTGAATGGTAGCAGTGGTTACTTTAGGTTTACACATTCCTGGGACCTTCTGAATATAAGTTACTTGGACATTAGGATTTCTCAATGTTACAACAAATGTATTTCCAACTTGTACAGGAAAGAAACCTTTTGTAATGCATACTTGCACTACAGTAGCAATCATCCGTAGCATCAGAAGAAGGGATTGGTAAAGGGTCAGGCCATACGGGTGGCAAGAATGACCTCTGATATTAAAGAACTAGAATAGGAGTTTGACATACCAAAGAAAATGTTTATAGAAAGGAAATATCCCCAGAAGATGGTGGATATTATTTTTGAAGAAGTAAGGAAAGGTTGGGGCACTAAGTATCCAACCCTGTTAGGGATGGATTTTACAAATCAAAACAGGAAGAAGGGAGATGATAAATACAAAAAACCTTAGTACTGGAATACAATGTTTATTCCCAAGAAGTTAGGAAAGTTGTAAAGAAGAACTGGAGTATTTTTACGGTTAACAACGAAGTCTCCCAGTTGGTTGGGCCTGAGCCCCTATTTGTTAGTAAAACTGGTAGGAACTTTAACATATTTTAGAAAACGTTAAACAAACAGATAAACATTTTGGTAGTGGTACCACATCTTGTGGTAATTGTGCATATTGCAGGTATATTATTAAAGACAAAATAATTATTTTGGACAATGTCTTACATTCAAAGGTGTCCCTTGTGAAAGGGAATTGTAATACTAACAAACTGGTGTACTTAGCTAAACGTGACAGTTGCTCAGCATACTGTGTTGGAAAGACTAGAGAGAGCTTTGAAATCAAGGATCTACAAGCACCTTTATGAGATCAGGAAGAAAAAGGAAGTTAATGCACTGTATAGGCACTCGGTTGCATGTAGCAATTTTGTTAAGTTTAGCTTTGGCACACTGGAAAAAGTGCAGATTCATTCCAGGGGTGGTGAAGACATTTATTAAAAAGAGAACTTGTTTGACAGTTGCAATTAAATGCATCATCCCCCCTGGTCTGAATGACCAAATATCCCTCAAACCCATACTGAGTGAAAAAGCAGATTTGCTAACATAAATTTTAAAGGAATTTAACATGATTTTTATGTATGTTTATTATTTCCTCATTCTTTATTCTATTTTGAAAAATGTTTTCTATAGGTACTTGTGAGTTGGAATAGGTGCTTTGTACACCTTTAAAACAGGGAAATATTTAATTATGAGCATTTCATGATTGGTTGATGAATTTCACCTAGTTTATAAATAAGATGATGTATGTAAGTGTATTTTATCTGAAGAAGTCTCCATGAGAGATGAAAGCACTTATGTGATGTGTTTTAAGTAATAAAATGAACACTATTTTATTCACGTTGAAGTCCGGTTTAGAATTTACAGTGTCCCATGCACTCATCCAGGTTCCTCTTGAGCAGTGTCATAAAGGTGCTCTGTTTCACATGAATTGCTAACCTGCTCCAAAGATGTGGCTCTCAATGGGAGATAAATCTGTCCCTCCAGCATGTCCTATTTAAGTCTTAGGCCATATTTAAGTCCCTGGAATGGGTAGCCCCAGACCCATTTGATTTATGGATATGCAATAAATTCTATTTAGGAGCTTTTCTTTACAAGAGAAAGAAAGAGAACATATAAAATACTTGCTGATTTGACCCATCCAGCCCAGAATTGGTTCACACAACTTGCGTCAGGAAGGAGGTACCGCAGCTTCCGCTGTAGGACTACCAGATTCAGGGGGTTCAGGTGCCTAGGCAGTGAAACATTTCCCTGTGGTACATTTGACTGGGGACACATGGCTGAAGTGACATTCAGCTGCAGAGAAATATGGCTGTTTGCAAATTCCCTGTGGGCAAAGAGAAGCATACACTGCCATGCCCACAGCTTTAATAACCAGATGCACAGGGGGAAAACAATGTCCATGGTCCCCAAGGGAACATGAGACAGTAGGCAATATGGTAGGCATCAGCAGCAGGCTGGCCAGAGGGCATACCAGTGGCAGTAAAATTGCAGTGCACAATGGGCAGTGCCTTTATAATTGGAGTGTGTGGACCACTATCCCCTTCACAGTGTCTAGGAAACATTACCTAAAACGCATACTGGAGCATAAATGTGACGACAGTAGCCTGCAAGATTTCCTCCATGCTGTAGCACACTTCTACATGTTGTAGTTATATAAGTATGTACTGTACACTGAGCACAACACTCGTTACTTCTTCTGCTGCCATGCATTTGGCTATTAAAGCTGTGAGCATGGCAGTGTGTGCTTCTCTTTGCCCACAGGGAATTTGCAAACAACCATATTTCTCTGCAGCTGAATGTCAATTCAGCCATGTGTCCCTAGTCAAATGTACCACAGGGAAATGTCTCACTGCCTAGGTGCCTGAACCCCTCCAGATCTAGAATGTTTCTTCCTCTTGTTGGTGTATGGACAATTTTCTCCAGGGCTTCTGAATTCACAAAGTCAAGGAACTTTTTTGCTAGTGAGTTTGGGCTAGAGTAGTTTTCCCAGTTTATGGTGGGATAACTGAAATCTTCCATAACCAGTGTGTTTGGTAAAATTTGGATTGTCTTCAGTTTAGATAAGTAGGCTTTGTGGATGTCATGATCAGGGAGCTATAACTGGCTAGGACTTTAATGGGGGTCTTGCTCATTGTATCCTGGACCTGGATTAACTCTAAGGAGTTGTCCAGTCTATCTAGACGTTAGGTGAATTTATCTCTAATATAGATTAAAACACCACCTCCTTTGGTTTTTACATGTTCCTTTTGTGGTCTAAAGGTGTGGAAGGCATTGTAGCCTTGCAGGGCTGAGGTACTCTCTGAGCACTTAGACCAGGTTTTGGTGACTGCACAGACATCTACATCTTCAAGTGATGAAAGTGCTTCCAGGGAGTGCACTTTTTGTTTTAAGCTCCTAGCATTTAGCAGCATGACCCTTATTTTGTTCTGACTGGTTAATTTCACATCACTAATGTTGTTTTTGACACCTTGCCTAAAAAAGGCACTATGGGGGAGGCAAGAGCCTTTGCCAGCAGATGAAAGCCTAGAGGTGCCAGGTGCAAACCATCTCTGGCAAATCAGCAAGATTTGTCGACCATGGCTTCCCAGGCAGACAGGAACTGGATCCCCTGGGAATGACACCAAAAACTAAGCCAATTATTGAAATCAATATTTTTTTTGTCTATACTGTGGCATCATTCTAGGCGAGATTAGTATGCTGCTCAAGGCTAGGGACATATCTGGCTGGAACACATACTCAGAGAGCTCGACCGTGTCTCTTTTCATATAGTCCAGTAAGGCATGTCTCAGGTCATTCACACCGACATGAACTATGGCAGAGTCATGATGGTACTTATTTCTGAGAGACCTGAGTGCATGAATCATTTGGTGAATCCTGTCACCAGGCATGCAGCTGACCGCGACTTTCTCCTTGTCCAACCTGGTGAGTGGGACATCTGTGTGTATCACTACTGAGTCTCCAATGACAAGAAAACTGGTTTTTTGAGTGTTATGCCTTACGGGGTTGGTGGGTGAGATACTGGTGCTGCTATGTATCTTGGGTGATGTGGCAACTGTGTTAGCAGTAGCAGATTTGTGTTTTGGAGATGTCTTGTGTTTCAGTAAGTGTTTTGAGAGAGAACCTCCATGTATGTGGATTTACATGTTTGATGCATACTGTGTGTATGAGTAGTGGTCTTTGCATGAGTAGTGGTTCTATGTGAATATGTAGTGGTGGAAGAGTTGACAGCCTTCATGTTACTGTTTTGAGTGTGAGAAAGAGCATGGATTCTAGATTCTTGGTGTAAATACATCTCTCACACTCTGTACCAGACTGTGTTATTAGTAGAGGGTTATCTGGATACATGAGGCAATTGTTACACTGCCTCAAGAGACCCAAGTCAACAAGGTTGCCAGGAGAAACAAGGGTAGTCCAACTGTCCATAATGCTAGGTTGAAGAATGTTGTCACTAGGGGTGGCTTTTTGGAAATAATCACAGAGGAGCTCAGCAAATGGATATTTCTGCCTGGGTTTTAAGGGAAAATTTATTGAATTTAACTGTCCAGCTTGGCACAAAATTGCATGGTTGTGCATGGTGCTGAGAGATGCACAAACATGCAGAAAACAACTTAGATGCGGGGCTTAAATACCAAAAGATAAAACCTGAAAAAAAACTATAACAAAATTCAAAAGGACCAATGAGGATACTTATTCCAGGTCCTAGACCAGCCTCCATTTACCAGTCAAGTGCCAATCAAACACAGTTCTCTCAGTACTTTCTGTTTTATTTCTTAATCTATCTACATTTGATTCTGTTTCATTTTATTTAAGTAACCCTACCTCCCTTACCTTCTAAAGCTACATTAAACAGTATTTGTAACTGGATATCAACCAATGCAGCATAAGAAGGTTGCTGTACTCCTGAGTATGCCATTTTTCGGATGTGACATTAAACTGTGGCCTCATCTGTTTGAGTTGTTGGAAGCTCGGGTGGATGTATGATCCCACAGTACCTATTGAAAAGAGTTAGGGAAGTTCCCCGATGCCCTGGCAAAATTTCCCATACTATTATAAATACCACCTCGGCTCCCCCCAAAAAGAAGCTACTAACCTAGTCAACAAAGTATAAATAAAATAAATAAATAACCACAGTAATCTACTTTTAATCAACCAGCCATCCAAAACAATGTGCCCTAGAGAGCAGGAGAAGGGAGGAGTTTACTGTCAATAAATAACCTTACCTCATTAGTAGCCAAAGGCTAGAAGGAAACTGCCTGGTTTTATCAGGATGCTACCCAGCATCAGGAACATATGGAAACCTGCATGGTGAGCATTTCATTTATGGAGCCTCACTGGCAGCACCAGCTTTCCATATACAGGATTGTTCCATGGCAAAGGTCATGGCAAGGACATCTCCATTCTTAAATAAAAATTATCAGGACTGAAGACAAATCTGGGCAGTCATAAAAGGTAGCACGAGTTAAATGTTGTGCTCCCTTGGAAAACCATTTAGCTAAGATGCAGATCCAGTACCAAGCATGCCCTCTGGTGATTGAGAGAGCCCAGCATTCTGCCATAACCTCTGGTGATCAAGAGAGTCCCCTATTTTGTCATACCCTCTGATAATTGAGAGACAACCCCATTTTGTCATACCCTCTGGTGATAGAGAGAGAGAGTCCCCTTTTTGTCATACCCTCTGGTAATTGAGAGAGCCCCCCATTTTGTCAGACCTCCTCAGCTAATAGATAAAAAACTACAAACTCCTTCACAAAACCTCCAAAATACAATACAACTCTGACCACAAAAAGAAGAGAAAATCTTTTCACCGACTGTGAAAGAAAACCAAGGAAATGAAAATCTTTCTTTTATTCTCCAGAGCCTCGGTGTTACCACCTTTCAAGAGTACAAACACTTACACATAAAATAAGCATATATATAGACCAAGCATTCAATCAATTCTTCTTAATTACATAATTAATCAATTATACTATTAAAACTTAAAGCAAGCACTTCCAATTAAATTCACTATTAAGACCTACAGGTGCTATAGTTTTATACTTTAAGATAAAAATACTTTCTTTATACAATAATTTATATTTCAAAACATTTTCATCACCATATAAACACTTAATACTTTCCAAGACAGTTCCTTTTAATAAAGATACATCACCTTTATGACAGGTATTAAAATGTGTTGCAATAGACTTATTTTCTCTTTTATGTCTTATGTCCCTTATATGTTCTGTTAATCTAATTCGAAATTCTCTTTTGGTCTCACCAATATAATGTAATCCACATGGACAACTTAGGGCATAAATAACCCCTTTACTCCTGCATGTAAAAACTTCCCTTGGTATAAATTTAACACCATTGATGTTATCAAACGTCCTAACAATATTTTTACAAATACTACATCTATTGCAGCATTTGGTGCCAAAATTATTTAAAGACCTCGGCACACTAGTCTGAGGCATTATAAACCTTCCATGTACTACCATGTCTTTTAAACTCCTACCCCTTTTATAAGAAAAAAGGGGTTTCTTTGGAAGAATATCCGCCAATATTCTATCATCTATTAAAAATGTCCAATAATATTCTATTACATCTCTAATATCTTCACTCCTGACATTAAAAGTAGAAACAAAATAAATATTGTCTCTTCCTTTATCCCTCATTTCAGAAGTATATTTTGGATGGAAATTATGTCTTTTACTCAAAAAGTCATTCCTTATTAAACCTTTCTCTTTCCTTACCCTTTTGAGGGCTTGAGTCAATGTATTGGAATCATACCCTCTCTGCAAAAACATATTATATGTTGTCTCCCATTCCTTCTCCAAATTACTATAAACATTACATAGTTTTGAAACTCGAGCCAACTCCCCATAAGGAAGGGCTTCCATAACATGACTAGGATGGCAACTAGAAGCATGAAGGTATTGGTTCCCATCTAAAAATTTTATATGTATGTTGGAAAAAATATTCCCCTGATCCGTGCCTTCTAAAACAAGGTCCAGAAAAATTACCTTATTACCCTTCTGTAGACCATCAAAGCTCAGACCAAAAGGATTATTATGTAAATCCAACATAAATTTGTCAACCAGTTCTATTCCACCATCACAAATAAAAATCAAATCGTCAATGTAACGAAAATAAAACAATACATTTTGTTTCATAAATTCTAAATCAAATAAAACCTTTTTTCAAAATAGGACATAAAAGATTTGCATACATGGGGCAACATGGCCCCATTGTCGTCCCCTGTTTTTGTCTATATAATATCTCATTAAAGTGAAAATAGTTGTTTTTTAAACAAAAATCAATCATATCCATGACAAAATGAGTAAAAGGACTATCTTTCAAGAAAAATGTTATCGCTTCCAAACCACCCCCATGTTTAATTGAAGTATATAAACTTTTGGAAGCGATAACATTTTTCTTGAAAGATAGTCCTTTTACTCATTTTGTCATGGATATGATTGATTTTTGTTTAAAAAACAACTATTTTCACTTTAATGAGATATTATATAGACAAAAACAGGGGACGGCAATGGGGGCTGCATTTGCCCCCATGTATGCAAATCTTTTTATGTCCTATTTTGAAAAAAGGTTTTTATTTGATTTACAATTTATGAAACAAAATGTATTGTTTTATTTTCGTTACATTGACAATTTGATTTTTATTTGTGATGGTGGAATAGAACTGGTTGACAAATTTATGTTGGATTTACATAATAATCCTTTTGGTCTGAGCTTTGATGGTCTACAGAAGGGTAATAAGGTAATTTTTCTGGACCTTGTTTTAGAAGGCACGGATCAGGGGAATATTTTTTCCAACATACATATAAAATTTTTAGATGGGAACCAATACCTTCATGCTTCTAGTTGCCATCCTAGTCATGTTATGGAAGCCCTTCCTTATGGGGAGTTGGCTCGAGTTTCAAAACTATGTAATGTTTATAGTAATTTGGAGAAGGAATGGGAGACAACATATAATATGTTTTTGCAGAGAGGGTATGATTCCAATACGTTGACTCAAGCCCTCAAAAGGGTAAGGAAAGAGAAAGGTTTAATAAGGAATGACTTTTTGAGTAAAAGACATAATTTCCATCCAAAATATACTTCTGAAATGAGGGATAAAGGAAGAGACAATATTTATTTTGTTTCTACTTTTAATGTCAGGAGTGAAGATATTAGAGATGTAATAGAATATTATTGGAAATTTTTAATAGATGATAGAATATTGGTGGATATTCTTCCAAAGAAACCCCTTTTTTCTTATAAAAGGGGTAGGAGTTTAAAAGACATGGTAGTACATGGAAGGTTTATAATGCCTCAGACAAGTGTGCCGAGGTCTTTAAATATTTTTGGCACCAAATGCTGCATTAGATGTAGTATTTGTAAAAATATTGTTAGGACGTTTGATAACATCAATGGTGTTAAATCTATACCAAGGGAAGTTTTTACATGCAGGAGTAAAGGGATTAGTTATGCCCTAAATTGTCCATGTGGATTATATTATATTGGTGAGACCAAAAGAGAATTTTGAATTAGATTAACAGAACATATAAGGGACATAAGACATAAAAGAGAAAATAAGTCTATTGCAACACATTTTAATACCTGTCATAAAGGTGATGTATCTTTATTAAAAGGAACTGTCTTGGAAAGTATTAAGTGTTTATATGGTGATGAAAATGTTTTGAAATATAAATTATTGTATAAAGAAAGTATTTTTATCTTAAAGTATAAAACTATGGCACCTGTAGGTCTTAATAGTGAATTTAATTGGAAGTGCTTGCTTTAAGTTTTAATAGTGTAATTGATTAATTATGTAATTAAGAAGAATTGATTGAATGCTTGGTCTATATATATGCTTATTTTATGTGTAAGTGTTTGTACTCCTGAAAGGTGGTAACACCGAGGTGCTGGAGAATAAAAGAAAGATTTTCATTTCTTTCTTTTCTCCTCAGCTAATAGGGTCATAGGTTCATACCAGACAGTATCCCAGGATGCCTACTAAATAGCATGAAACATAACCTATCAGGGCCTCTGGAATTACTTTTTAACTGTAGCCTCCAAACAGGCTTCATGCCTCATGAATGGAGAAATGCAGCAGTCATCCCTCAGCACAAAGGCGGGCCATCTACAGACCCTGGAAACTACAGACCCATAAGTTTCACTAGTCTTATATGTAAAGCCATGGAAAGAATTACCATGGAGATGATCAATAGATGAGAAGGTCAAGAAAGCAATGGATGACGGCAAAATCATTCACACTGCCTACCTTGACCTGGCCAAGGCATTTGACACAATACCCCACTCGGGCATTGCTGACAAACTCAAAAGCTTAGGTACAAACCCGTATGTCACCCAGTGGATAGCCAACTGTCTCACAGACAGGACCTAGGAAGTTAGAATTGGGGAGTCCACCTCTACAAAGAGGCCAGTTACAAGTGGAGTCCCTCAGAGATCAATCCGTGGACTGCTCCTTTTTGGCATTTACCTCTCAGAAATCAAGGCCAATGTCAGTGGTCTCTGGCTGACTACATTTGCAGATGATTGAAAGTTAGGAGCTGTCATTGAATCTCACACTGACATAAATGTTCTCCAGGAGGGGCTGACACAGACAAACAACTGGTGTCAGAGTCATGGACTAAAGCTAAATACTAAGAAATGCATAATAGTATCCTTTGGGAAGTCATCCATTCCTGTTAACTATCATATTGGCCACACACGCCTTAGAGTTGACCCAGTAGCCAGGGACTTAGGGACATACATAGATAGTAATCTAGCCTTTGATTATCATGTGTCTACAGTGGTGAGCAAATCATTCTATGTTGCGCAACTTATAAACAAATGTATGGCATCTAAGTCCAAGGAAGTCATTGTTCCATTGTATTTGGCATTCATCAGTGCTATCATTGAGTACAGTGGCTCCTTTGGTATGTACCTAACCAAGCATATCCAACAATTGGAATGTCCACAGAGGTTTCTCACTAAAAGAATACAGGGCATAAGTAATATGTCCTATGCAGACCACCTCAAGGCCCTATCCCTGTATTTCATCTCCTACAGCCCTATCCTTGTATTTCATCTCCTACAGGCTTTTGAAGGGAGATCTATGCCTGGTATACAGGGCATTGTCAGACCCCACTCTGGACCTCCCGCATATCCACAAAACAAACAATACCAAAATGATCCATTCTAAAAACTTAAACCTTGCCTGTGATATAAATAGGACCTGCTGGAGAGATAGGTATGTATCCCAGAGACTACCCCATCTATGGAACAGGCTCCCCATCCATGTGAAGCAGAGTTCCTCCCTAACCCAATTCAAGTGCAACTTGGACAATTGGATGAGAGGCCAGAAGTCCATCCCTGGTTTGGCACCTATGTCTCTGTTGCAAACAGGTAACCTGTAAATGGTTCATCTCCCAGGCCCATGCTTACACTTATCAAGGGTATCAGAACTTGTCAGAGATTTGGGATGCATGGCTAGGCTTAAAAAGGCCCTTGTGGCTACTAGCCTAGTAAACACCTATAAACCTATGTCCCTATAAGACAGAGACCTTTACCTCACATTCACTCCTGTGTAACAGGAACAATATCCCTATTTTTATCTAATACCCAATGGTCCTGATGTTTAAGTAGAGGGTTCTTGTCTGCCTTTTAATAGCCCAGAGTCAGCCTTGCACCTTTTAGGGGACAAGTTCCTGCAGGTAATTATCAATGACTATGCTGTTACAGAAGAAACCATTCCTCTGGAAAGAACAAGGAAGTACAAAGGGATGGTCAAATGCAGAGCACATGCATGGAGATCCTCACAGCAGTACAAGGAGAGTTAGCACTCTCACCCCCCCCCCCCCACCCCCGCAAGGAGGGTGAGCACCCACCCCCTGCTAGCCTGAAGGCATAGATCAGATTCCAGGTCCAAAAGATTGTATCATGTAGGTCTCAACCTGGAGGCTTTATACCTCATGGATTGCTACACAGAACAGATTTGCAGTGTTGCAGAGATGTGGGAGATTGCTACACAGAACAGATTAGCAGTGTTGCAGAGCTGGGAGGGATTGCTACACAGAATAGATTGAATAGGTTTGCAATGTTGCAGAGCTGTGGGAGATTGATACACAGAACAGATTTGCAGTGCTGTAGAGCTGTGGGAGATTGCTACACAGAACAGATTTGCAGTGTTCCAGAGCTGGGAGGGATTGCTACACAGAATAGATTGAATAGATTTGCAGTGTTGCAGAGTTGTGGGAGATTGCTACACAGAACAGATTTGCAGTGTTGCCGAGCTGGGAGAGATTGCTACACAGAATAGATTGTATAGATTTGCAATGTTGCAGAGCTGGAACAAGATGGATGAGCAGTAACCTTCAACATGGCAGATCCTGTGGAATGTCCAAATCCTTCACCACCAATGCAGCGTCAATTTCTGCTCCTTCTCAGCTGACACTACAGGGGAATAGTATGGTGGGAGGGAGTTAAGCTTAAACAAGAAAAACTTTCTATACTAAGGTATACCAAGGTAGCACTGCTAATTTTGGTAACATGGGGCTCAAAGGCAAAGATTCTGAAATTATGTGTACACTTTGGGTGCTAGTAGTTGGCAGATTACTGCCTGTTCTCTCTCTCTTTGGAAGTGGATGGACTGTAAATTTTGCAGGCTAGGGTGTTACTAGGGAACATAGTCCTGCCACAGGTTGGCATGTGCTCTTGTTCACGCAAGAAAGAATTTTGTATTACTTGTGCTTTAACTTGTTACTGTGATAAAGTACATCACTGTGAATGTTAGGGGACTAAATGCATCTGTGCAACATTATTCATTTAAAAAGTTGGTTACAAAAATAAGTATGATGTTACATGCCTTCAAGGATGTAAACGTAGCAGGCATGGTAAGATTTTGCACTATCTTGGGGGAACTACAGACATTTTTAATCTGTACAGGTCTTCAGCAGCGGAGTAGCTATTTTTTGTACATCCTGCCCTAGGTTGGTATATGTGACAGCAGAAACAAGTAGACAAAGGCAGAGCAATATGGACAATATTACAGAAACAGTAGGAGACAAACATGGTAGAATATATTTATGGCATTAATCCCGAGTTCGCACAGTCATTTTTTTCATTTTTAGAGCAACAGAAAGATGATAGGTGTCCCAACCTTTTAGCTGGTGATTTTAATGTCACCTTATATTTAGGGCAAAAGCAATGTCTTTTTGCATTTCCCAGTTAGGGTTCACCACAGCAGTTGACCAGTCCGCAGATTGATTGGTAGTGAAGTTTTTATGGTGTCGAGTTGCCAGCCTGGTGTCCAACATTCACAGAAGGCACACACACCCACTTACCTGCATGTCTTTAAAACTCACTCAACCACAGGGAGGACACGCAGACAATGCACAGAAGGTGCTCCAGCTGAGAATCTAACCGGAGAACCTCTTCCTGTGAGGTGACAATGCTAATCTCTGTGCCACCACAGATTGCCTTAGATTCAGTCAGGGACTGTACTTTATCCCATGTACAGATATGCATGAAGGTACAGAAAACACTTAAATGTTAATGCAGTGAACTGGGGTTACTTGACATATTGCGGGTGCTTCTTCCTGATGTGGATGAGAACATTTCCAGCTCCCAGCAGTAGTAATTCATGCCACTTGGACTACTGTCTTGCATCCCAAGCATTAATGAGTGGTTTACATAAAGTTAATATAGTTTCTTCCCCTCATATAGACCCCAGTGCAGTTAGTTGTAGCTTATTTGAGTAGGGGTGTGGTGAGCAGGAAAACTTGGAGGCTAGATTCCCTCTTTTTCATTGAAAAGGAGCTCATATCTGGCATTCAGTATGGGGTTGAGCATTTTATCCAGAATATCTGCCTGGGTAGTTTTCTATTTATTTTATTTATTTATTTATTTATTTGCATTTGTTTAACTAGGATAGTCCATTGGGCTCGAAGAACCCATTTTCAATGGAGTCCTGGGGAGAAAAGCTCCACATACAGATTACACAAAGATGAGGATATACATATACATTACATGGGGGTAAACATTGTACTGTTTATGTAATTAAACATATAGAGAGAGCTAAAAACACAGGTTATAAGAGCAACAATATATTTTTTTTTTTTTTGAGGAGAGTTAGTTAGTATGCTGGTAGCCAATGTGTAATGCTACCTGGGATTTTGAGTGACAGAAGAGAAAAGTACTAGTGTAAAGAGTACGTTATAGGGGTGAGAGCAGTATACTGGTAGCCCATGAGTAATGCTACCTGGTGTTTAGAGTGAAAGAAGAGAAAAAGTACTAGAGTAAAGAGTAGGTTATGAGGGGTGAGAGCAGGAGCACTCCCATGTGGAGGTTAGATGAGAGTGGAGTGATTTTTTTAAAGGATGGGAGGCTTGTAATGGTACGAATGGAGGGAGGAAGGGAGTTCCATAAGCGTGCTAGTGAGAAGGACAGGAGGTTTTGTCCAGGAGGGTGGAGAGGTCTGTGAATTTCTATGAGGTTTTGATTGTTTGATCTTAGATGTCATTGAGTGTGGTGCATTTTAAAGGTAGACGAGAGTGCAGGGCAGAGGGATGGCTGGAAAATCAGTTTGTGAGCATATGTGAGTTGGGTGTAGGAGAGGTAGTTGGGTAGTTCTAACCAGTTCAGTTTGTGGAGTGGTTCACAATGGTGGGTTGATGATTTGTTACAAGTGGCGAATTTGGCAATTTTATTGTAACAAGAGGATAGTTTGGTTTTGAGGGAGGATTGTAGGTTAGTAAGAGGAGGTGCCCCATAGAGAAGGGAGGGTAGGAGAAATGTAGTAGAGAGAGTAATCTTAGTAGCTGAGCTGAGGAATTGATTATGACGGTAGAGCATGCCAAGTTTTTGGTGGGTTTTATTTATGTTTTGTAGTAGATGGGAATTGAATTTAAGCTTGTCATCAATTTGGACTCCTAATAGTTTGGTTTCTGATACAAGCTGATTGACTTCAACAATTGGCTAAGCTTATGGTGTCATTCAAAGGGGATCCAGTATCTGTCTGCCTGGGATGACATGATTGACAGACCACGATGCTTTTCCAGAGATGGTCTGCACCTGTCGCCCCTGGGATTCAGGTTACTGGCTAAGGCTCTTGCCACCCCTATAGTGCCTTTTTTAGGCAAACTTCAAAGGACAAAACCACCACCGTAACAGGTACAAGCATGCAAAATCTGAAGGTAATGCTACTCAATGCTAGAAGTCTAAACCTCAAAATGCACTCTCTCGAGGCACTCCTAAAAATGGAGAACATCGATATCTGTGCAGTAACTGAGACCTGGTTCAAGGCTCCAGAGAGCAACCCTGCAATACCAGGCTACAACTCTTACCACACTTTTCGCCACCAAACCAGGACCGAAACACTAAAGGTGGAGGAGTGTCAATATTCACCAAGGATATTCACACCACCAGGCTAGTTGGCCAACACAATGTGTCTGAAATTCTCCAAGTGCAACTAACACTAGGTAAGACTGCAATCCAAATTGTAGCTTGCTACAGATCCCCCACCATACCCCAAGATTCTCACTACACCTTTCTAAACATACTGGAAAATATTAAGATAGAACCAAACACCCTAATACTGGGTGATTTTAACTACCCTGCCATTAACTGGGAAAACTACTCACGTCCCAACACCTTTGCACAACGGTTCTTGGAATTCATAAATTCCAACGCCCTGGATCAACTAATCCATAGTCCCACCAGGGCTCCAATATCCTAAACCTGGTCATTACCAACATGGGAAATCAATGCTCCATACCTATGGTCACCCCCTCGTTAGTCAGGTCCGACCATAAGCTAATCACCCTTAACATCCACATCCCATCCCCACCCCTGTAAAGAAACCACCATAAAAAACTTCTCCAAAGCCAACTTCATGCTACTCAAGTCAGAAGTGACAAACTTCATGACACCCATGCAGACGGGAACTGAAAGTTCAACTGCTGAATCCTACACTAAGGCACTGTACGAGCACATCCACTCATGCATGAATCGTGCCATCCCAAATAGAACCAAAATGCTCTCATCCAAAAAAAGGAAGCCAATCTGGTGGTCCCCTGCCATAAACAAACTTTACAACAAAAGGAAGAAACTTTTGCAGAAAAGAGGAAAATCCCAGGATGCAAAAAAACTCCCTTACTAGCCTCAGTAAGAAACTGAGATGCCTCATAAAATCCTCCAAAGCTAGTTACGAAAATAAAATTGCCAAAGATTCCAAAGACAACCACAAAGCATTCTATAACTATGTCAAGAATCTAAATGGCAATGCTCAGATCTGCTCTGAGCTAAAACAGAATGGCATTAAATATACTGATCCGAAGGATATTGCCAATATCCTGGCAGATCGATTCAGTGCCAACTTCACCCCCCTCTCACCCCCTAAATGGCCCATCTCAATACCGAAAGATTGCCAAATTCCAGTAATAACGGCCACACAGGTACAAAACGCACTCTCTAAAACCAAGAATACAGCATCTATGGGACCAGATGACATCCTGGGCTGTGTACTACATGAACTACAATATGAACTGGCACCTCACCTAAGTGTCATGTTTAATCATAGCCTCACCTCAGGTTTCGTGCTCACTGAGTGGCGCAGAGCTACAGTTATCCCAATCCACAAGGGGGGATCCACCTTGGATCCCGGAAACTACCATCCCATCAGTCTGACAAGCCTTATCTGCAAGGCCATGGAGCGTATTATCATGGAACTTATAAACAAAGACATTGGTAACCTTCAAACACTGGACCCCACCCAGTTTGGGTTTGTGAAGGGCCGATCTTGTCTCCTGAACCTGACTGACGTCTTTGAATCAGTCTCCAGAGCCATGGACAAGGGTAAGGTGGTCCACACAGCCTATCTAGACCTTGCCAAGGCCTTTGACACCATCCCCCACTCTGGAATCATAGATAAACATACTAAGTTGGGCATTAATCCCTATGTCACCCAATGGGTTGCTAAATGGCTTACTGATAGAACCCACACTGTAAAAGTAGCCGACTCCAAATCCAGCTCCAGACAAGTGACAAGTGGAGTACCTCAGGGTTCAGTCCTGAGGCCGCTCTTGTTTGGCATCTACTTCTCTGAAGTACAGGTCAACACTAAGGGACTCTGGCTAACAAAGTTTGCAGATGACTGCAAACTGGGAGCCATTATTGAATCCCCAAATGATGTGGATACTCTACAAAAGGGCCTTACAGAAACAGATGCTTGGTGCCAGAGCCATGGGCTCAAGCTCAATGCCAAGAAATGTATTGTTATCCCCTTTGGGAAAAAACATGTATCCATGAATTACCATATAGGTGGCAGTACACTAAATACAGAAAGTGTAATAAGAGACTTAGGGACACAGGTGGACAGTGGTCTCACCTTCGATAACCACATCGCCACAACAGTCAGGAAATCCTTCTATGTGGCACACCTCATCACGAAGGGCTTTTCATCCAGAAAAAAGGAGGTCATTGTCCCACTGTACTCATCCCTCATTAGACCCATTATAGAATACAACGCCCCATTTGGTATGTACCTCTCAAGACATCTGCAACAACTGGAAAGGCCTCAGAAATACCTCACTAAAAGAATCACAGGCCTAAAGCAGATGCCCTACGCTGACCGCCTTAAAACTCTAGCTATACTCTGTCGCATATCGTCTACTCAGAGGCGATCTCTGCTTAACATACAAGGCCATGTCAAACCCAGAGCTGTTGGACATGCTACACTTAAAGAAATCCCAATCCCTCAGAGCTACATGCTCCAGGGATCTAAACCTTGTCATCACAATAAACAAAACATGCTGGAGGGATAGGTTCCTGACCCAGAGACTCCCCAGACTCTGGAATAGATTGCCCATACATGTCAAGCAGAGTGCCTCTTTGGACCTGTTCAAGAGGAACCTTGACGATTGGTTGGGAGAAAGGAAATTCACCCCAGGGATCATGTCAGTCGCCCTGCTAGACAGGGGTCCAGGAAAGTAAATAATGTGGGAAGAAATAGCCAGGGAATTGTTATGGCTAGGCTTGTATAGGCCCTAGGGCTGATAGCCTAGTACCAACCTATGAACCTATGAGCTCAAGGGGGATGTTATTTTGGCTGGAGATGGAGAATGATTTATGATCGATGTTAGTAGTTTTTGAAGAAGTAAATATCATGAGTTTGGTTTTAGCAGCATTAAGAGCTAGATGGTTGTCTTTCATCCAATTTTCAGTGGTGGAGAAGGCATCCTGGGTTAGCTTTAAAAGAGATGGGATGGATGAGGCAGCGCAGATGATTGTGGAATCATCTGCATATTGAATAATATTAGCCTGAGGGATAGCATGGAAAAAGTCATTAATGAAAATATTAAAGAGAAGGGGGCCCAGAATGGAACCTTGTGGGACACCTGTAGGGGTATTTAGAAAGGAGGAGGTAGCTTTTTTCCACTTGACTGCTTGTTGTCTATTGGAGAGATAGCTGTTAAACCAGTTGAGTGAAGAGAGAGAAATGTTTAGATTAGATAGTTTAGTAAGAAGTAGGTTATGGGAGATAGTATCAAAGGCCTTAGAAAGATCGAGAAGAATGGTAGATACAATGAGTCCAGAATCTCTAGCTTTATTCACAGTTTCAAGGAAGGATAGGAGGGCTGTCATAGTACTATGATGGGGTCTGAATCTGTGTTGGGTAGGGTTTAGTAGATTGCTGTCCAAGAGACGGGGAAGGAGTTGAAGGTGGATACATTTCTCTAGGACTTTAGAAATGGGTGAGAGGATGGCTATGGGACTGAAATTGGAGATGTTAGTATTATTTCCTCCTTTGTGTAGAGGGATGATGTAAGCTTTTTTCCAAGTTTCGGGGACTAAACCTTCTTGGATAGAGCGATTGATGAGGATACTGATAGGGAGAGCAATGGCATCAGCAGCTATACTGAGGTAGTATGAGGAGATGTTGTCAGGGGCATTGGTGCATGGTTTTAATTTCTGTAGGAGTTTTCTTATAGTAGAAGTTGGAGTAGGTTTAATCAAAAATGGGAGGAGTTGAGGTGGGGGTGAATGAGAGAAAGGAGTTGGAGGGGGAGGTTGGTTATGAGGTGGGGGTGAATGAGAGAAAGGAGTTGGAGGGGGAGGTTGGTTGTGAGTAGAGGGGGTAGGAGGTGCATTGTTATGTGTAAAAGAAAAAGTAAGTTTGGAAATAGAGTCTATGAAGAAAGAATTGAATTGGGTAGCAAGATCTATGTCTTGTAAATCTGGGCTGGGGTTTGGGTTTTCTATAGTGCCAGGTTTTAAGAGTGAATTTATACCTGCCCAGAATTTTTGTGGGTTAGTTTTATGATTGTTTTGAAGTTGGATAAAGTAGTTTTGGCGGTCTATTGAGATAAGTTTTTTTACTAAGTTACGAATAGTTTTGTATTTATTGAGGTTAGATGTAGATTTGTTTTGCTTGTATTGTGCCCATGTTTTATCTCTAAGTCACATGGTAGTAAGTGTATTTTTTGTTAACCAGGGGGTGGCTTTCCTTTTTATTCTTTTGGTTATTAAGGGAGCATGATTATTTAGGATGTTTTGGAAGATAGTATTAAAGTGAGTTACTGCATTTTCAAGTGTAGGGTTTTTAAGGGAATCCAGTTAATAGATTTAAGGGTGCTGGAGAAAGCTTTAGGGTTAAAGTTTTTATGGCATCTGGTAGTTATGTAGTTATAAGTAACTTGTAAGGGAGTCGTAAGACATCTAGTGAAGATGGGAAGATGATCACCGAGGGGGTCAGGAAGGGTTCCACTGTCAGGGTAGTTATGGGGATGGGAGACTAGAATCCAGTGTAAGATGATGCCACTTGAGAAGTCTTTGGATGGCCTAGTTATTGAGTTGATTAGTTGAGAATAGTTGAAAAGGTTGATGTTGAGGGGGGTGTGTAGGTGACTGTATGGAGGACCAATTAATATTGGTATCTCCCATGATTATAGTTTCATTACAGATGTTAGTTGATAGCCAGGAGAGGATGTTTTCAAGTATTGGGATATTATCTCCGGGGGAATGTAGAGAGAGGCTATGCATATAAATTTGTGTTTATTCAGCTGGAGATGAGCTAATTTTAGTTCTGCATTAGAAAACTGGGGAATGACTTTGTTATAAGGTGTTAAGCATAGGGAGGATGAGTAGAGTAGAGCTACTCCACCACCCTTTTTGTGGGTTCTGTTTGATCTAATGATTGAGTAGTTTGGTGGTAATATCTCGGCATCCTTTATGTGGGGTTTTAGCCAGGTTTCAGAAATGGCTAGGATGTCAGGTTTGTTATGGAGTACCCATGCATGAAGGTTAGGGATTTTGTTTGCTAAGCTTTGTGCGTTAAGAGATGCGAATAGAATAGATTTAGAATTTGAGGAGGAGTGGTTTGGACTTGGGTTAGGGTGTATATCGCCAGATAAAAGTATGGCAGTTAGAAGTTGAGTTAGGTAGTAGAGGTGTTTGGGTTGTTTTGTTTCAGTAGAGTAAGTAGAATGATTAGAGGGAGATATGGAGAATAGAGAGGGTGAGATGGTTTTATGAGGAAGGATTAGTTTGTAGTGAAAACATAGGTTGTTGTTGAGGGGATAAAGATAAGGAGAGATTTGGTTATTATAGTAGGATTTTGATGTGTGGAGATGAAAGGTTGTGTGTAAGTGACTAGAGAGGTTGATGAGAGTAGGTTGGGTAAGAAAGTAAATATAGGTGAGGCTTAGAAGGAGTAACAGTTGAATTGGGAGGGATGAATATTTTAGAAACATGTGGTGTTGGTAAGGTTTGTAATTGTTTCGAGAAGGATGAGGGGAAGTTGTCATGTGAGTATGGAGAGAAGGTGGGAGGGGATGAGAAGAGGAAGGGGAGGGGTATGATAGTTTGGGAGGAAGTAGGTGTGGCTTAATGGGTACAAAGGTAGAGGTAATGGGGGTGGGTGGGAATTGGGGGTAGGGGAGAGGAGTGAGCCCGCAAGGCGAACGGAGCGGGTAGAGACAAGAGAGCAGAATGTGGAGGAAGACAATCAGTAAAATGAGAGCAAACCAACAGGTAAGGCTGATGGTGGGAGAAAGGTGGACAATATTCAGAGGTAGGAAGGAAGAGAGGCAGGATGTAATAGTAGAGGACGCTGATAGCAGGATGCCTTGGGGAAAGAAGAAAAGGTGATAGATAAGTGTATCAAGAGACTAAGAGCAGCGGGACTGGGGGTCAGGTTACAGAAAGCTTACAGAAATGATGTAGGAAATTACAGAGTAGAAGCTAGTATATTAGAAAGGTTACAGAAATGGGGTAGGAAATTACAGATCAGAAAGCTTTCTTTATAGAGAGTTAATTCATCAGGCGCCACCTGGTGGCCATTTGTAGTATAGCAATGGTCTTGTCTAGGTTGGGTATGGGGGACTAAATTGTGAATGAGAAGAATGAGATAATGCAAGGGGGTAGGAATATTAGAGGGAAAAAGTTGAAAGCTGTGAAAAGGGTAGGCTGCTGGATAGCCTGCCTGAATAGTTTGCCTAGACTAGCAAAATTAGAACTTTATTTAGAAGTAGTTGCTTTACATGAAACTCCTCAGAGTCAGTGTCAATACATACTTTCAATGCCTTTTCAAAGGTCAATGCTTTCAGGGAGATGTTAGGTGGTTTCTTTAGTTGCCCTAATGTTCAGAGGCTTCCTGAAGGGACAAAGCAGGTAACTGTTGCAGGGACAAACTGAAACACAGAGTTTCAATGCCTTTTCAAAGGCCAGTACTTTCAGGGAGATGTTAGGTGGTTTCTTTAGTTGCCATAATGTTCAGAGGCTTCCTGAAGGGACAAAGCAGGTAACTGTTGCAGGGACAAACTGGAACACAGAGTTTCAATGCCTTTTAAAGGTCAATGCTTTCAGGGAGATGTTAGGTGGTTTCTATAGTTGCCCTAATGTTCAGAGGCTTCCTGAAGGGACAAAGCAGGTAACTGTTGCAGGGACAAACTGGAACATAGAGTTTCAATGCCTTTTCAAAGGTCAATGCTTTCGGGGAGATGTTAGGTGGTTTCTTTAGTTGCCCTTATGTTCAGAGGCTTCCTGAAGGGACAAAGCAGGTAACTGTTGCAGAGACAAACTGGAACACAGAGCAGTTCTACCACAGGAGCAGGATGCACAGCAGCCAGGCGGGAGGTAGAAGAAGAAAGATATTCCTGGTGTAAGTTACTAAAATTGAAGACTGAGAGACTGTGTACATGAGGGAAAGCAAGGTAAATGACAGATGGGATGGTGAGGTGAATAACCTGAAGACAGAGGATGACAGACTGCACAAAGCCTCTATAAAGAACAGATTTAGGAACAAACTAATACTTAAGCAGTGCAAGATGGAGATGGGGCAGTTTCAATTCAGTAGGAAGTTATCAGGAAGAGACAAACTGCACTTGAGGAAATTAGCTTTCTGTGCATGGACCCAAGGGAACACGCTATGAAGAGTATTGGCATATTACGTAAAAAACAAATACGTTAGAGGTAGTTATTCTTATTAGGTAACTGATAACTGGGAACACTAACTAAACAAAACACAGTTAAGGAGTTTGTAAAATTTATGAGACATATGTTCAGCACAAGGACATGCCAAGAGACCAAGTTTTGGGGGTCAGTATTTATTTTACAGTAAGCTGGCCTTCTATGTCTTTCTGAATCACAAACAAAATATATACATTCCAGTCTTTACATGGTTAGTGAAGTTTTAAATGTTATCAAAAATATACCTGGAGGAAAGACTCTAGGGCCTGGTAGTTTCAGTAATGAAATATATAAAGTCTTCTCTCAAGTCATAGCTCTTGCTATGAAGAATTTACACCTAACCTATAAGAAGAGAGACCCTAACTATATCCTCAGCCCTATCAGCTATCATTGTCCTGAACCTTAAGGAAGTTAAAACTCTCAGGCCTGTTTTGTTATTGAATGTAGATGTTAAAAATCATATTAATCTACCATCTCAGTATCCTCCCTTCATGATGATGTAACCCACCCAAGTGGGGTTTTTCAATGACAGAGCTAGTGTTGACAAGGTTAAAATCTTAACTATGGCCTATACCATATGTGATCATTTAATAAAGATGTTTATTGAAAAAAAAAGGTTAAAATCTTAAGAGAGTACATGCATGGCTTAAGGGGCACTAATATCCTTGTACCTAAGCTTTGAGATGGCATTATACACCATATGCTGGACTAATCTTTGGGAGGTTTTGAAAGACATGAATTTCCTGGGGGTGGGGCTATATCAGCAGTGAGAGCTCTTTATGCTTGTTCCAAGGCCAGGCTATTTAGTCAATGGGTCTTTTTTAGACCCCTTTCATTTGACAAGAGGCGCAGGGCAGGGGATGCCCCATGCCCTCAGCTGTTTTCCTATTGGCTATAGGACACATGGGATATGCCCATGTACAGTACCCAGCTCTTATCCTATTGGCCATAGAGTTCAGGGGATGTCCTGTGTCCCCAGCTCTTTTCTTATTGGCTATAGTATCTCACAAATAAATTTTAAATGACAAGAGTAGCAATATCTAAACTATGGACTCCTCTTTGCAGATGATTTTTGGTGCTTACTTAGAATCCAGTTATGAATATCCATAAAATGGTTGCATTTCTGGAGGACTTGGCAGTCACATTTATGTTTAAATATGCATAAATGTGAAGTCTTTGTGACCAATCTTTCCAATCTGACTCAAATGAGACCTAGAATTACTGTCTCACTAGCTTGGTCTATGAATGCCCCTCAATATCTAGACATTTATCTAGCCTGAGATATTACGGATATAGTGCACATCAGTTTGTAAATGATTTTTGATAAATGGTTCCTCTGGGCAAACAGCTGGAAATAAATCCATTTTCCCGTTCTGAGCTGGATTGTCTAGTTTAAAATGCTTGTGTCACTCTTGTTGACATTTTCAAGTACAAACAAATAATGGGAAATAATAAGTTTCCACCAGAAATGATTAAACTGGGATAAAAAGAGACAGTACTTAAAAAGGAATATCAAAATTTGCCCAACATTAACCTAGGTCTGGGAGTATCAGATGGGGCAGATATACAGCCACAGTGACCCTTGAACATATATAAGAAAGGACCTCCCATCTGGGCTCAACTAGAGGACAAAACTCAGAATCCTTCCATGACAATTGAGGGCATGGCATCTTTTGAGATTACCTGATCACCTGAAGTAGTAATACTGTACTCTACTACCTTTTTATTCTTATGAAAATTATATAAAGTGATACCCCACAAGGATGTATGTGGTTCTGCCGTACTACTTTGAGGTTGCCCTGATTTATTAGAAGATGGTTCACCCATCACAGATACAAAATGGGCAGGAAAGGGATATACTGATTAAGCAACCTGACATAGGAGGCTGATGGCATGAGAACTGCTTGCAGCTTTTGTATCTAACAGACAAATTTGCTTCACATTTCATTTTGGAAATATGTGAGGCTAAGGTATGTCTTCATGAGATCTAACTTCAGAAGCTTACATTTTCAGCCTTTCTTTTCCTTGGGTACAAGCTGTGCGGGACAGGCTTTCACCAGGAGTTGTACGTATGCCACAGTGTCAGTAGCAGTCATTTACAAGGTGTTATTGGCTCCAGCCATGCTTGATACAAATGTTATAATTTCTTTTGCACCACATACGAATGAAAAATTGTCCATATGTGCTAGGCTGCTGAAGTGAATTATATCTAATTCCTACATGTATGAAAAGTGTCTGTTGTTTTGGTATGATGGTTGTCGGATGCCCATGCACACTGGAAAGAAGAGTCTAGGTGTCAACAACAGTGTAGGGGCTGTGAAGTCATCAGGAAGTCTGTTTTACATTAAGTTTTTTGATTACCCAAAGGTTTACAATTTATAAAAATAGGTGGGGAAATAAGATAAACAGCTATTCTGAGACGTCTCTTCCATGCATTAGGTCTGTCTTTGTTTATCTTCAATGGTATTTACTAAGAAGTGCAGGGCAAGGATTCTCAGAGTAGATTCAGCAACTTGTCTCGATTGTCTGTGTTTATACTACTTCGTACCATAGACCCCTTGAGTAGTTATATAGTACTAAACTCTGTAGATGGTTAAGAAGAGTGGAAGACTTTATGTCTGCTGCAACATATTGCCCACCACACCATTCAAATCTTAATAAGTGCTGCATTGGGATTACAGCATGCATTCCTACCAACCTAGGGTCAACATTCCTGGCATTGTTAATCAATGAAGAGACTCTTGTTATAGATAATTTTGTTTTTCCCTTAGTTTTGGTTTGTTGCTCTAATAGCTATGAGTTGTCCCAGTGTTACCATTTGCTGCAGTTACAGATTAAATTGTTAGTTTTTATGATAATGATGTTGCAGTTTGTCATTATGTAAAACAAAGATGTTTTAAAAAAGCCAGTTAACAAAATAGAGAAGACATGTGGTGTCTAATAAACTCTGTGGAAATTACTGTATTGTTAGCTGATGCAGAAATATAATACTATGCTGCAATAAATTGTACATTATTTTTCATGTAATTATATAAAAACAATTATACTATTTGTTCCATTTCCTTTGTCCACAGCCTGAACTTTAAAATCATCCAAGTGGATTGGGGTTACCCCAGTTAACAAATAAATAAATACATCTCATTCATTTATTCATTTAGCAAACAATTGAAATTCATTCTTCAGTTACATGCATTACCTAATTCAGAGTTGTAGTGCACCCTGAGCCTGTGTCAACAGTCAGGGGGTACAACACAGGCAAATTAAACTAATAATGTTTGTGATGGATACCACTCTGTCACAGGGGAGACATGGCCACACACGCACACACATGCCTATAGTTTAGAGAGTAGTGAGTTCAAATCCTGAGAAGTGATCTGGAGACAGCAATGCTAACTACATATGGAGAAACTGGTAATAAAGGGACACAAATGAGACATAAAAACTAACATCTTTCCATGAACATCTATCTCTCTCTCTCACTCTCTCTCTCTATGTATATATATATATATATATATATATATATATATATATATATATATATATATATATATATAAATATATATATATATATATATATATATACACACACACACACACACACACACACACACACACACATATCTATATATCTATCACACACACCTATATATATATATATATATATTTCTACATATATAGTTAGATATATATGTATATATATATATATATATATATATATATATATATATATATATATGTAGATGGGTCTACCTGACTTTGTCAAAATCACACATCATTGAATCGCAGTTCATTGACACTAAAAATATCGAAATCTCACTTCATCAAAGCAGCAGAACAAGGAAGATCTCCCCAGGGTAAGTAACGCCTTGAGCAAGATGGTGAACTTTGCCCTTTTCCCAACTGTAGTGCGATCACAGAGTTGGTATATTTAGTTGGGGGAGTGTGGGGGCACAGCCCCCCTCCTGGGTGGGTTAAGGATGGTGCGGTTTAGGTTTCATTTTGTTTTGGGTAACTGG
>NC_056741.1:35795268-35817768 GCF_019279795.1 Protopterus annectens
GTGGATAATATTGAGCAAGGATATAGGACTTCCCACAAGCTAATATTGATTAAGGATATAGGACTTCCCACATGGATAATATTGAGTAAGGGTATAGGACTTCCCACATGGACAATACTGACCAAGGATATAGAACTTCCCATGTGGATAATATTGAGCAATGATATAGGACTTCCCACATGGATAATATTGACTAAGGATATAGGACTTCTCACATGGATAATATTGAGCAAGGATATAGGACTTCCCCCATGGATAATACTGACCAAGGATATAGGACTTCCCACATGGATAATACTGACCAAGGATATAGGACTTCCCATGTGGATAATATTGACCAAGGATATAGTACTTCCCCCATGGATAATACTGACTAAGGATATAGGACTTCCCACATAGATAATACTGACCAAGGATATAGGACTTCCCACATGGATAATATTGACCAAGGATATAGGACTTCCCCCATGGATAATACTGACCAAGTATATAGGATTTCACTCATGGACAATACTGACTAAGGATATTGGGCTTCTCACATGGATAATATTGAGTAAAGATATAGGACTTCCTACATGGATAATACTGACCAAGGATATAGGACTTCCCACATGGATAATATTAACCAAGGATATAGGACTTCGCCCATGGATAATACTGACCAAGGATATAGGACTTCACACATGGATAATATTGATTTAGGATATAGGCTTCCCACATGGATAATACTGACCAAGGTTATAGGACTTCCCACATGGATAATATTGAGTAAAGATATAGGGCTTCCCACATGGATAAAACTGACCAAGGATATAAGACTTCCCACATGGATAATACTGACCAAAGTTATAGGACATCACACATGGATAATATTGATTTAGGATATAGGCTTCCCACATGGATAATACTGACCAAGGATATAGGGCTTCCCACATGGATAATATTGAGTAAAGATATAGGACTTCCCACATGGATAATACTGACCAAGGATATAGGACTTCCCACATGGATAATATTAACCAAGGATATAGGACTTCGCCCATGGATAATACTGACCAAGGATATAGGACTTCCCACATGGAAAATATTGACCAAGGATATAGGACTTCACACATGGATAATATTGACCAAGGATATAGGACTTCCCCCATGGATAATTCTGACCAAGGATATAGTACTCACTCATGGACAGTACTGACTAAGGATACTGGACTCCCATGTGGATAATATTGAGCAAGGATATAGGACTTCCCACATGGATAATACTGACCAAGGATATAGGACTTCCCACATGGATAATACTGACCAAGGATATAGGACTTCACTCATGGACAATACTGACTAAGGATATAGGACTCCCATGTGGATAATATTGAGCAAGGATATAGGACTTCCCACATGGATAATACTGACTAAGGATATAGGACTTCCCACATGGATAATATTGAGTACGGCTATAGGACTTCCCACATGGATAATACTGACCAAGAATATAGGACTTCCCACATGGATAATATTGACCAAGGTTATAGGACTTTCCATGTAGATAATACTGACTAAGGATATAGGACTTCCCACATGAATAATATTAACCAAGGATATAGGACTTCGCCCATGGATAATACTGACCAAGGATATAGGACTTCACACATGGAAAATATTTACCAAGGATATAGGATTTCACACATGAATAATATTGAGCAAGAATATACGACTTCCCCCATGGATAATATTGAATAATTATATAGGACATCCCCCATGGATAACATTGTCCAAGGATTTAGGACTTCCCACATGGATAAGGGAGGGTGGCCTAATGGTTAAGGTGGTTTGCCTTACAAACACAAGGTGCAGGGTTTGAGTCTCACAAGGGATGATTGGCTAGGCTTAAAACGGCTTGCAAGGGCAGTTAGCCTCATACGAACCTATGACAATATTATCTAAGGATATAGGACTTCCCCCATGGATAATACTGACCAAGGATATAGGACTTCCCAAATGGATAATATTGAGTAAGGATATACGACTTCTCACATGGATAATATTGAGTAAGGATATAGGACTTCCCACATGGATAATACTGAGTAAGGATATAGGACTTCCCACATGGATAATATTGACCAAGGATATAGGATTTCTCACATGCATAATATTGGCCATCTCTACAGACTATCAGAGGCTAATGAGAATAATGCCCTGGCTAAACCTTGCATGTCACATCGACTAGTTTTCTTTTTTATACATTGAAGAGGTTAAATATGACTTATGATTAAGCAACAATTGAAATACTTAATTGAGATGCTGGGACTATTATGTATTTTTAAATGGAGTACTATACATTTTGTCATTTTAAATTACTGGCAAACCCTTAAAATTGTATTTGCTAATTTGTATCTGTTACTTTTTGTCTTTACATCTTTGTTTTTTCATGAAATGTGGTTATAAATTACTATATTTTAAAAGTATGCTGCAACTTCTTTAAAATTGCATGTATTACTCTGTAATCTTGTTGTAGCTATATACACATACAATCTCTATTTATGGTCAGATGTCTGCATTAATAACTTCAGCATTATAGGTTAGTACTAAGCTAACTGCCCTTGCAAGTCACTTTAAGCCTAGCCAATTATGCCTTGTCAGACTCAAACTCTGCACCTTGTGTTTCTAAGGCAAACACTTTAACCATTTGGCCACCTTCACAACAACTTAAAAAAGTTTAACTGGCATTTTATGAGGTGTTATGATGAAAACCTACGGTAAAACCAATTTGCTGTTTGTAAATGCATTCTGGTTAATGGAATATATGATATTGATTCTATTTTTTATTTAATTTCATTTATTCATTTGTTATCCAGCCTGTCCCAGACCCCTTTTCATCTGTAACTGAAGCAACAAATGCAAGGGAAAATGAAATATACATCACCAGTGTTTTGTAGCCAGGTAATCAGCATACTGGTGGGAAGAAGTCAGAGTAGCAAAAGAAAATGTTCTCACTTCCAGGAAAAAACATACGAACTCCTTACTGACCATGGCTCACTAGTACAACTAAATCTTGGGAACTATAAGGCAGAGACCTTGGCCTCGAAGCCATTGTATTCTATGCAATATATTTGGTAGAATTTTGGGGGGAGGGTCTTAATCACATTGTGTCTGCTAATTTTTAAGAACTGTATTATATAGATCATGTGTTTCCCTGCACTTGAACTCTAAAACCAACCTCAATAAACTTTCGACTTGTGACCACAAAATCACCAGATCACAAGCCCCAAATCTCATTCCCACCGCTGTCATTCCCTACTTGCTCTACAATGACTTGAGTTTGCGAATCTATTACATTCCCACCAAATCAACCTAGCCCATAAAATTCTTTACTATCCAGTAAAAAACCCTACCCTATCTGGACTTCTAAACTTCTACACTTCATATAGAAAACTAAGCTCCACTAATAAAGCCCTGATAGAAAAAATCCCATGCAAAAACAGCTCCGCTGAATCTCTCTTCCCTAACAAAGTTGCTAACACATAGTATATTCTTCTTCCTGATATTAGATTACAAAATAATGACACAATAAGCTTAAGAATACACTTAATGGAGACATAGTCATTCAAACCTGGAAGCAAATGTGCACATGTTCTAATCTGCCATAATACTTCTTGCTCTTCTAAATGTAGCTGCCAGGGCCCTCCCCTTATGTCATTTTTGATGTGATGTACTACACTGAAAGTGAAACAGTGGTCAGGGAATTCTAACACATGCCTGGCAAGTGCATTTGTAAGGTCCTTCCTATCTATAGCATACAGGTGCTCGTAAATTCTTTTCTTTGTTTTTTAATATTTGTTTTTAAATAAGGCACTCATCAAGTTGTCTAGTGGAGTAGTAACTCAACAGATGATTAATATAGGCTTGTAAGAAGTTGTTCTATCTAATTAAAAGAGATAGGAATATCCTGTATCAATTTAGTAATGTGATTGGCTGTTTAGCCACTTATAGATGTAGGTTTTATGTATAAAAACCAAGCTGTGTTAACTGGTTTTTGTCTGATGAAGGCTGGGCATTTGCTTAGCTGAAAGCGCTTACGTTTATTAAAAAGTCCGTGCCATTTATTGTGTCAGCGTGCTTCTACTTTCCTTTTGTGTGTTTTACTCAGTTTTTAAAGTTTTTTCTGTTTCGTTAGTTTTTGAAATGGCAAGTGGAAACAGTGATGCTGGCAACATGAATGGGCATAATGGGACTAACTCACAGCTGTTATTCTCTCAAGAGAAGGAGCGAGAGGCTAGTGTTACGAATAACACACAGGAAGAGAGTGCCTTAGGTAATTTAACCACTCTTGTCAACTTATTACTAAACAGGGTGGAAGTGTTATCGCAAAAGGTGGAATCAAGTACTCAGAGGAACCACGCAGATGCAGGTGTGGGTTCCAGAGGGAATATTAATTCTACCGGTCTATCTGGCGTGCGTTTGTTGAATCAACTGACTTCCTTGTTGTTAGACAACGCTAATGCTAACGTGTCTGCTGGGCAGACAAACAATAATGCTACTACCAGGTCTGGGAGGTGTAGTGGAGATGTGATTAATGTTCAAAGGAATGATGCAGTTGAAAATGCCAATGGAGTGAACAATGGAGCTGGTTTACCTTCTATGGCTAACTTTTTGGGCAAAAAAGACTTCTTTGAAGTTTCTAATGATTCAGAAGGGGGCGCTAAGAACAGTGAGCGCGTGGTGAATAATTTTGTTGACAAGTTAAACTCTTTTGACCACAAACTGTTCCGTTGTAAAAAATTGCAACTTGAAGTAGCTTATTTACAGGAATGTATCACAAAGAAAATTGTTCCTAAAGGCTTACGGCAGTGGCGTTATCCTGCAGGGTTGGTTAGTAACTCTGTATACCATCAAGAATTGTTAACCCTCTTTGATAAGCAGGGTTTTGAATTTCTACTGTCATTGATTAATTTTTATGGAGCAGAGATTATTGATTTAAAAGAGGAACTAGAGGTTTTGGAAGCAAGCTTGGTGGAAGATACGATTTTGTAAGATATAAATATGACTATTTAAGAATATTTTCAAGTATTGAGGCTTCCATCTCTAAACTTGTTTCTTACAAAAAGCGTAAAATGGACAGAGATATTTCAGACTATGCAAATAATAAAGCGTACCTCCCTCCCCCTATGGTAGGTCAGCATTTACCTAAGGGTGGTGATGGGGCTAAAATAGCTTCCCCCACTGAAATTAACAACATTAACCATGAACAAGCCCCTGTTCGTAGAAGTGAACGCATCAGGGGCCAAAATAACAACGACAACATTAATGGACATGGCCAAAATCAAGATCTTGATAATACTGACAATGAGCAGGTTTTTCCCAGGGACAGAAACATACAGGACAACAGCAATGTCAGAGTGAACAACAGGGGACAACCACAGAGAAAGAAAAACGAATCAACGGAGGAGATGACATTCTCCTCAGAGACAGGACCTGAGATTCTCACAGCTCAACATAGTGACTTTAAAATATATAATTACACTGTTTTAACTGTTGAGCAACCTCTGATTGACTTTTTTTCAAAAGGTTTGACTTTCATTCCTGACAAAAGGAGTGACCTTGTTAAAACACTTATAGATTTCAAACTGTATGTTCGAAAACTAAATCTGGCAGTATCTGTAGGGAATACACCTGCACTTCTAAATTCAGTTAGAGTCTCAAGTGTGTTTAACCCACCTTTGTTTGGTGGGCTAACTACTTTTGAAAAAGTATGTGACATTGATTTTAGGGCCACACACAATAGACATGAGTTGGGAATGAGAAGTAACATATCCAAACATGAACTGGAGTTTATCTCACTCCTTAATGAATGTAAAGTTAGAGTCATGAAACCAGATAAGGGAGGGGGTCTGGTGTTCATGGACCAATACTTTTATGAAAATAAAATGTTGTCTCATTTACAGTCTGGCACCTATTTGAGATCTAGTTTGAATGAACTAAATTTAGCCTATAAGAAAATTAGGGGTGTCCTTGATGACGTATTCCTTGAAGGTAGTATTGATTGTAACACCTTCCAATACTTGTCAATGCCAGCACCTAAGGTTCCCACGATTTTTGGCACACCCAAAATTCATAAAGATTTAATAGATCCCCCATTGAGGCCTATAGTTGATGGGCGGGGTTCTATTACTTATGCTTGTGCCAAGTACATCGATGGTATTCTTAAACCATACATCCAGGGGGAACCACAGATTTGTAAAGATTCCTGGGATTTTTTGGAGAATTTTAATAAAATTGAATACCATGTAGACTTGGTCTTCCTGATTGTGGATGTTAAAGATCTGTATACTGTGATACCTCATCAACTAGGTATTGACTGGACAAGGAATTTTATGGTGACCAAGAGGGCCACTAATGGTCAGATGTACTTAGTAGAAACATTATTGGACTTGGTCCTGGCAAATAACTTTTAATTTTTAAGGACCAGTTTTTTCTCCAGAGTACAGGGATTGCCATGGGATCTCCCTGTGGGTGTAGTTTTGCTAACAGTGTGATGGCTTTTGGGAGCAATTATTTGTTCAATAGTGAACTGTATCAACAACATGTCACTTGGTACACTAGATACCAAGATGACATGTGTTTTATCTGGAAGGGTCCATAAAACCTTATTCCACAATTTATAGATAATATTTCTGGAATGACCAACTTCTTAGAATTCACGTACACTATTGGAGTGGATGAAATGAGCTTTTTAGATGTAAAAATCTGTAAGGATAAAATCAACAACAAGTTTAAATCTTTAATTTACAGAAAGCCAACCCATTCTAACAGCTATTTGCATTTTTCTAGCTGTCACCCCTTTCATCAAAAAAGGAGTGTAGTTAAAGGGCAACTTGTCAGAGCTGCTAGAATGATTTCGAATGATAATGACTTTCTGATGGAATGTAACAAAATCAGTAAAATGTTTCTGGCTCGAGGCTATCCTGATAGCCTCATAAAAGAGATGACGGATGAAGTACAGGTTAAAAGGGCTAATGGCCACTTCACTCCACTGTTGGTGGGTGGCTTAATGAGTAGATCGGGTAAGGACACCTCTAAGAGGGATTCCACCGTACATTCTAGAATCAACTTTTTGTTCACTTTTAGTGTGGACTGTAAAGCTATCAGAGAAATAGTAGCTAAAAACTGGAATATCATACTTGAGGATAGGGCTCTGGTTAAGGTTCTTGGGACACGTCCAGAATTTACATACCGTAGGGGTGTTAATCTTAAAAATCTAGTTGAAATGGCTACGGTTAAATCTAAAATTCAAAATAAAATTGTAGGAATGCGTAAATGTGGTATGTGCCCTCAATGTAAGTTCATCCATGTTGGTAACAAAGTGTATATCAACAGTAAAACTATTTCATTAAGGGTAATTACAATTGTGACACCAATGGCGTGATATATGTGGCTCTATGTGAAAATGTCCTTCCTTCTATATTGGCAAAGCGGAGAAAAATAAAGAAAAGAATTTACGAGCACCTGTATGCTATAGATAGGAAGGACCTTACAAATGCACTTGCCAGGCATGTGTTAGAATTCCCTGACCACTGTTTCACTTTCAGTGTAGTACATCACATCAAAAATGACATAAGGGGAGGGCCCTGGCAGCTACATTTAGAAGAGCAAGAAGTATTATGGCAGATTAGAACATGTGCACATTTGCTTCCAGGTTTGAACGACTATGTCTCCATTAAGTGTATTCTTAAGCTTAAAGCTCTCCTTAGATAAGCACTAGTGGTTAATAATTTAACCAGTGTGTAAATTGGGGGGGGGGGGGTATTAATTATTAGTTGTAAGAAAGTGAGATTTCCACGTTCATAATATTTTAGATTTAGGATTGGTAAAAGCCTTAGGCAATTTGATTGATATTGTTAAGTGAGATTTCCACGTTCATAATATTTTAGATTTAGGATTGGTAAAAGCCTTAGGCAGTTTGATTGATATTGTTAAGTGAGATTTCCATGTTCATAATATTTTAGATTTAGGATTGGTAAAAGCCTTCGGCAATTTGATTCATATTGTTATGTCTTCAGTTATGGTTTTTGTGGGTTTTTAAAAAATGTGTTTTTTAATATTTGTTTTTAAATAAGGCACTCATCAAGTTGTTTAGTGGAGTAGTAACTCAACAGATGATTAATATAGGCTTGTAAGAAGTTGTTCTACCTAATTAAAAGAGATAGGAATATCCTGTATCAATTTAGTAATGTGATTGGCTGTTTAGCCACTTATAGATCTAGGTTTTATGTATAAAAACCAAGCTGTGTTAACTGGTTTTTGTCTGATGAAGGCTGGGCATTTGCTTAGCTAAAAGCACTTGTTTATTAAAAAGTCCGTGCCATTTATTGTGTCAGCATGCTTCTACTTTCCTTTTGTGTGTTTTACTCAGTTTTTAAAGTTTTTTCTGTTTCATTACAAAATAATGCCTACACTTTCAAGAAACTACTGAAAGCACACCTTCTCACCAACCGACTCTGTAACTGCAATGCCTCAGCTTAAACCCTCACTATACAGTAGCAATACTGCTTCCTTAAGCCACTCATCCTTTGTGACACACTCAGCGTGGTCACTCCCTTTTAATTCTCATGAATTATGCTTGTAAATATGTAAATAGCTTACTCATATTCTTCTGTTGGTGACTTATGCTCTACTTAGCTACTAGTCATGTATCTCATGTGTTCTATTTCTCCTTGCAACATTGTTACACTTTATATTACTATGTTAACAATTTTTTCTGTAACTTGTTACTGTTTACACTAAATGCTGTAACGACTGTACTTCTGGAGCTTTCTCCCGGGCCTCCGCTGAAAACGGACACCAGCTATCCAGTTGGGCAATCCTGGTAAACAAATGTCAAATAAATAAAAAAAATAAAAAAATAATCAAACCAGCATTTTTACATTAAGAGGGTTGTTCAGCTGGATTCTTGTGACAGAAGTGTTCTATAGCAAACCTATATGAGTTGGGGTCTACTGGCTGAAAGCTTATTGTGCGTTTTCCTGATTTGTTTGTAGGCCTTGCTATTGTTTGTAAGGCCAGTGTTTGCGTTAGGGTGCTTTCTGACAGCAGTGGTTAGCAGTGCCCTGTATAGATAGAAAAAAATGCTTTTGATTTAACATTTCCATTATAATAACTATCTCTGTAACCATCTCCAGTCCCCCTGCTGCTCTAGGACATCTGTGCTGCACACAGAGCAGCGTCACCTTGTTGTATAGCAGCAGTTCACTCTGACTGTCCATGTGGTATCTCCCAGTCCAGTTAGATCTCCCCAATCTTCTCCCTTGTTAAACCCATAGTAAAAAAACCTGAAACCATGGATGGGCACTTTCCTGCTATCTCTGTGGCCATCTTGGTGGACATGGGCATCCTGAAGCAATGTAGCAATTGTCATGTATATTGACAGCCACTAAACAAACAAACACAGAATGTGAGAGATGTAGTTACACTATGAAAACTGAGACATGAATCTCACATACTGACAAATCAAATGACATACAGGCTGACAGCACATGCAGATCATTTCCCTCACTAAATAAGGTCCTGACACATAAGCCCACATACTGTATGCAGAGGTACGCGCAAGTAACTTACCAAAACCTCAGAGGCCTCCCATGCACTGCCCTCAGAAAATTCATGCAATCAAAACCAAGTCAGCACCAACCACTACACAAAAAATACATATCACTGGGTCTCCACAAGTAAGCCCCTAAGGTGAAACAACACGCATTCAGACATCTTGGTCATAGGAGACTTCATCTTGAGATGCAGAGACCCCCCCCCCCCTCACCAGGTTGGATGGAAAGAGGGTTACAGTTAGTTGCCTGTCAGGGGCCAGGACTCTACAGATCATGCAGGCACTCAGGTCACTCAACCAGAAGTACCAGTATGACCCAGTCATAGCCCATGTGAGTGTGAATGGCATGAGACATACCTCCCTGGACTATATGAAGACAGATATGATAGTCCCTCTGAATACGTGTCGCAAGTTGGTATGAACCTTGTATTGAGCAGCATTCTACCCTCACCAAGAATGATACCAGAAAGCAAACAGAAAGTAATTGCCTTCAATAATTGGCTTAGCTACTGGTATCATTCCAAGGGGATCTGGTATTTGTCAGCCAGGGACAACATGAATAACTGACCACACTGCTTTGCAAGAGATTGTATGCACTTGTTGACACTAAACTTTTGAATACTGTGCTAGGCATTAGCTACCCCCACAGTGCCTTTTGTAAGCAGTGCCAAACCAACAGGCCTACCAATGTAACAAATTCTTCTAATTGCAAGCTGAAGTTACTACTGCTCAGTGCCAGAAGTCTTAACAAGAAACTGCACTGTCTGGAAGCTCTCCTGCCCTTGAGAATGTTGACATCAGTGCAGTTACAGAGATGTGGTTCAAAGCTGTGAAAAGCACCCCAGCATGGCAAAGCTACAATGCCTATCACACATTCAGACCACCCTCTGAAAAGGAATAAAAATGAAAGGAGGCGATGTTTCCAGTTACATAAAGACAATCACGCCTCTAGACTGGTCAGGCAGGATGACTTGTCTGAGCTACTCCATGTCCATAGGCAAAATTCCTCACCATATCATCGCCAGCTACAGGTCTCCAACCATGAACCATGAACACCACTCCACATACCTAAACTTACTAGAGTCATTTATCAGACAGCACAACACACTACTCATGGGCAATTTTAGTTACCCTCCATAAACTGGGAAACATACACAACCACTAACAGGTAGGATCAGTGATTCCTGGACTTTGTCACTGCAAATGCTCTGGAACAGCTGGTCTGCACTCTCACTAGGGCTTCGAGTATCCTTGAAATAGTACTCACAAACACAGGGAGCATTGTACCCCCCAGCGTAATTTCCTCATTGGTAAGATCAGATCATAAATCAGTCTACTTTGAAGTAAATGTAAAGGTAGAACCAAACCAAGCACTAAAACCCTATAGAATTTTTCCAAGAAAATTACCTTCTATTAAGTGGCAAAACCCCAAAAACACAGAGGCCTATGCAGAAATATACATGAATGCCATGTACAACCACTTAAACAACTGCATAGAAACAGCAGTATCTGACTCATGTAAACCCAGCTTTAGTTGGAAAAACAAGCCACCCTGGTGGGCTCCTGGCATAGACTATATAACAGAAAGCGGAAATTCCTGACCAGAAGTAAATAGGAGGATACACAACAGAGAAATAAATCCCTGAATAGTCTCAACAGGGAAATCAGAGAACTAGTCAAGTCTTCAAAAACTAAATATGAGACTAAAATAGCCTCTCAAGCAAAAGATATCCACAACGCATTTTTTAGTTATGAAAATCTTAAGGAAAACACTTAACAATGTGCTGAGTTGGTTGTAGATGGTACTACTTCTACTCAGCCAGAAGAAATAAACCTCCTGGCTGATAAACTCATCTCAAATTTCACTCCCTCATCACATCCAGTCACTCCTCATGACATACCCCTAACATTCCTTTGCCTGTTATCACAAAAGAACAGGTCACTACTGTGCTCTCTAAAGCTAAAATCATGGCATAAATGGGCTCTGACGGAATCCCAGGGTGCCTGTTAAATAGCTGGAAACATGACTTAGCAGACCCACTCAGATCTCTGTTTAACCACAGTCTCCAGACAGGCTTTATCCCAGTAGACAGGAGGACAGCGACTGTCATTCCTCTGCATAAGGGGTGACAATCAATGGACCTAGGAGACTACTGACCCATAAAGTTGACAAGACACATATGCAAGGCTGTGGAAAGGATAATCACGGACTGATTAACAATGATATAGGAAATCCCCAGACTCTAAACCCAACCCAATTCAGCTTTATCAAGTCTTCATGCTCAGTCTGGTTAACATCTTTCAGAAGGTCAACAATGCCATGGATGAGGGCAACACAGTACATATCACCTACCTTGACCTGGCCAAGGAATTTGACACAATATCCCACTCTGGTATTAGATAAACTCACACATTTGGCCATAAACCTCAGCATCACCAGATGGATAGCCAAATGTCTCATGGATTGGACAAATGTTGCTACAGTGGGGGAATCCACATCCAGCAAGAGGACAATCAGCACCAGAGTACCACAGAGCTCAATGCTGGGCCCCCTCCTGTTTGGGACATACTTCTCAAATGTCAAGGCAAATGTAGATGGCCTTTGGCTGAAAACATTTGATGATGACTGCAAGTTGGAAGCAACCATTGACTCCCCAAATGATGTTGATATCCTACAGAAAGGTCTAGTGTAGACTAATGTTTGGTGTCAGAGCCATGGCCTCAAATTAAACACAAAGAAATACATAATAATAATACCCTTTGGGAAATCAAATACAGCTACAAATTACAACATTGACAGCACCCCTCTAAGAGTGGACCCAGTGGTGAGAGATCTGGGTACTTAAATAGATAGTAATCTGAACTTCGACCACCATGTGTCCATGGTGGTGAAAAACTCCTTCTGTGTGGCTCAGCTTATAAATAAGGGTATGTCATAGTACCCAATGTACTCGAACCTCAGCAGACCAATAATTGAGTACAATGTACCCTTTGGCATGTACCTTGCCAGGCACCTGTAATAGCCGGAGTGTCTGCAGAGGTTTCTCACCAAAAAATACAGGGTATAGCCAACATATCATATGAAGATTGATTAAAATCCCTATCACTGTATTCAGTTTACCATTGATTACTGAAGGGTCATCTGTGCCTGACCTACAAGACAGTCTCTGACCCAGCCCTGATGTTGTATATTTGCAAAACTAACTGCACAAAGGTTACACACTCCAAAGATCTAAACCTGATCACTAACATGAATACGTCATGCTGAAGAGACAGATGTGTGTACCAGAGATTAGCTCTCCGCTGTAATAGGCTTCCTATTCATATGAAGCACACCCCTTTCCTGACTGTCTTCAAGTCCAATCTGGATGAATGGATGGGAAATCACAAATTCATTGCAGGGGTGGTACCCATGTCCCTTATGGACAGAGGCAGTCTTTAAAATTGTTGAAACTCTGCTTTCTCACCCTTGTTATCTTTCCTCAAAGGCTAGAAAATTGGGTAAAATCTGGATAAAAGTAGCTAGGCTTGTAAGGGCTCTTGAGCCATCAGGATAGTAATTTCCAAGAATGTATAATATGTGTTTAGTTTCATCAGGTTTAAGTATTTGCTGGATTTGGTAAGTTATGTTTGGTACAATGCATTTTAGTAGGTCAAAAGAAATAATCAAAATTGCTATATATCTGCACTATTTGTGCAGTACATTCTGGAAACCTTCCGCCATTTTTGATAGCTGTCGAATGCAGCAACACCTTTCTGAAAAGCAGTTGTTTGTTAAACTTTCCCTGAGATACCCATCTTCTTCTAGTAAATTGAATTATGTTAGTATTTATATCTTTTTATGCGGCATGTCACATTTATGAACACTGCTCCATCTTTTGACAATCCTGAAAGTTCACATGCTCTTTGTCTCCTCTGAAATGCACACATTAAATTATGTTTCTCTTTTTTTCTGTGTCTAGATGGATCCTGATGCAGTTGCTGTAATATTTTTATTGTCCTCTAAAACTGCCTCCATTCTACCGGTGTCTTTGAAGGGATATGATCTACCAACAATACATAGTATTCTAGACAAGGACAGTAACCTTCTTGAGAATAAAAGTGTGATTTACTCTCAGGCTATTAGCACAGCTCAGCTGATTAAGCCTATGTCCTACATTGGAGAATATGGGAATTGTGCGAACAATGCATACAAGGTAGGAATGAGGCTTAAAAGAAGGCAGGACTTAAATGTGCTATGTAATGTTTGACTGAAAATGATTGGGTAGATTATAAATGATGTATAATGTTTGCGACTGGGAGTGTGTCAGTACTGTTTGTGATGTAAAATGCTTGCAACTAGGATTGTGTTGGTGTAACTTGTTTTCATTTATATAAATGTACGATTGCTTATGTCGTAAGTGATGGTTTAATAAAGACATTTCTTGTTTAAAAAAAGGGGCAGGAATTTAATAATTGATGTAATGTTGCTTAGGTTATATGATATATAGCAATATATGTGAAGTATAATGTTTGTTAATGTTAATTTAATACAGTTTGATTAGTTTTGTATAAATGTAAATTTGCCTGTCACAAGTGATAATTCAATAAAGGTGTTTACAAAAGGCCGTGTCCTGCTAACAAGTGTCACCATTTCATTCTACTTTACTATATTACAAAAATACTTCTCTCTGTTTTTGCAAAGTGTGTAATTTTGAGCAAATTATATAACAGTACGGTAGTCTTGGGTCACACCCCTGAAAAGAGATTCAGTGGCTCGTGTGTAATGGTCTTACCTGGTTAACAAATAAATAAAATAAATTAAAATAAGTGAAGAAAACCATCATTATTTTTAATATTCTTTTAAGTACGTTACAACATGCAATACAACCATAATGTAGTAACACACAAATATTTCTTTTTTATGTTATCATTCCTTGTTGTACAATAGTAATATATTTAAAAAAGTACACTTTAATGCTATCTAGCATAACATTTTTATTATCTTATACATATCACAATTGGACTACATTAACAAACAGGCCAGAGGGGACAGATAACAAAGTTGCTGTATGCAGACAATGTGATATTACAGGCAGATTCTGAACAAGAGCTTCAGCAAATGATACTTGAATGGAATGCAAAACTGAAGGCACATGGGATGAAACTAAATACAGATAAGACAGTGGTAATGGAAAACTGGGGAAATCAGGAAAAGCTGAGAATTAAGATAGAAGGGAAGATGGTGGAACAGGTTAACAGCTTCAGGTGTCTTGGAGGGGTTGTTGATGAGAAGGGATGTATGAATGAAGAGGTCAAAGCTAGAATCAGAGGGGCTGTAGCCAACTAACATAGAGTGTCAGGTGTAGTATATGAAAGACGAATGCCAGAGAAACTAAAAGTAAGGTGTACAAAACAGTGGTGCGGACAGTACTATTGCACGGTACAGCAACCTGGGCAGTAAAAGCAGAGCACATGAGGAAACTAGAGGTGATGGAAATGAAGTGCCTGAGATGGGTGGTAGGATGCTAACTGTGGGCAGCTGAAGAAATGAGGACATAAGAGCAGACTCAAAGAAGCTCCATTTGCAGAAAAGATTAAAGAGAACAGATAACGGTGGTTCGGGCACGTGCAGAAAAGCAAAAGACAAGCTGGTGAAGAAGACTTGGGACAGACAGGAAGAAGGTAAGCGGAAATGAGGGAATCCACCAAAGAGGCGGATGGATTACACGAGAGAAGATCTGCGATAGTCAGGTATAAGTGTCGGAGAAGGCAGGAGTGTAGCACTGAATCAAGAAAGTTGGTGACAGTTACCACAGCACCCCAACCCCATGTAGAAAGATGGGAAAAAGGGGTTGATAATGATGATGACTTATCACAGAATTAGAATTTAATCCCCATGGCAGTAATACACCTAACTACTTTTGTCCAAACTCTGTACGTATGTTCCATTCTTGACTCCACTTTCATTATCCCCCACAATCCCATAATCCTTTGGGAGAGGATACCACTCTTTTTAACTACAACCTCTATTAGTGCATATTTTCTATTGCAACATGGAGCCAAAAGTTGAGAACCCACTCAGCGTCCTTAGGACTTAGACAATCCACTTATACAAATTGTAATCTAATGTACCTATCCAATACTTCCGCTGTTCCTTTTTCATTCTTTTCTGTTTTTATCCTACTGAGCTGCTTAGCACGTACCTATATATTCTCAAATTACTGACCTTCACCATCACTTCTCTCCAGTTCATGTGACACTTCCACCCTTTAGCTATAACACTCCTTACCCATCCTAACAGGCAAAGTAGTTACAGTTTCTCCAGAGCATCACTATTTTATACTAGAGATTGTTTTTCTATTCTTTCCAACATTCCAAGAGTTTACCTCGTTTTATTAATTTCCTGCTTGCTTGCCTTTACGGCCATCTCATGACAACTCCCAATCCTTTTCTAGTGCTGTTATTGTTGTTATTGCTTCCTGTTTAGATTTCTTTAGTTTTTGTTACCCATATGAATTATTTTACACTTCTGCTGCAGCTTAAATTCATTGTGACTAAGTGAACGTACTTCTAACCTTCCCAGATACCGTTTTATCCTAACTACCTCTTTTTGTGTTTATGTAAGGCTACATATGCATATATTTTACAAAACCTTCCATACTTTCTGCAAATTATAAAAAAAATGGAAATATACCTCTGTAGTATGCTGTTTCTAATTGTCATTTCATCCAAGATGGCTACATTTACTATTAGCCTTTCTGCAATTTTTCTAATGCTGTCACTCTTGGAAACACTTCAAGTTTACTTTATGTATTCACTATCCATTGATGAGGGATTCAGTTACAAATATTATAATTCATTATTTCCAAAAGTGGCAAAAACTTCAAAGGGCTTTTGTCTTTGGGAAGTACTTTGCTACCATATGTGTTTTGCCCACCAAAATCTTCCAAATGTGGGCTTCCTTTTCAGTCCCCTCAAGTTATACAATAAACACCAAGAATCCTGTGCCCTGGGGTAAGTTATAAAAATCTTTTTGAAATTTTGTAAGTTTCAGCATAAACTAATCATACTATCTATACTGAACTGGTGGTAAAATATATGATAAATGATGCATGGGTTAGAGGTTAGATCAGCATTTTCTTCTTGTCACTGCACTGCTAATAAGGTAATACTTGTAATTTGATAGTCTTGCATGACTTGTGGACATATGGCAGTTAGTAACTCTGACTCATCCACCTCTATAAACAGACTCACACAAGCCACGTTGTGCTAATAAATACATATGTACAGATTTTTCTGTCTATTAGTACTTGTAAAGAATCCTGAAGTAAAAGGAAGTCAATAGGTACAGCAGAACAATGGGGAAAAAAACACTGCATAGCAAGCAGATGGCAGATGGTAACAGGTCCCCCCTCCCCATATGACACCTGTGGAGTGAGAAAGTGGTAAGTAATTCTAGGGACTGCGTCAGCAGTGACCCTGACTGACAAAACAAATTGCAGAATAACTTACCAGTCAGTTACCCATCTGAGGCACATTTAAATAAATATTTACACGTGTAGACCTTAATAAAACTCAGAGAAGAAAAAGATATCTGTCTGTACTGGAAATAAACTGAGTGAAATGTGAGATAATTGTCAGCAATTAGTGGAAGAACACAATGTACAGATATCGCTTCTCTTCACAGATCTTAAAGCATCGTTCCCAACGATTTTATGAACAACCATCTTAATTAGCAAATGCATGCTTATAAAATTTTCCTGCTTTGTGAAATAAGATTCCTGGTAGCCATTGAAATGCTGTGTATCAGTGAAAGCTGTCTTTAGTATTTTGTTTTCTCATTATACAAACGTAGAGTTAGAACAGATGGTCATGCCATTCTCACAAATACAACACTGACAATGGTACTACTTCCTTTTGCTTCTTAATCATTTTTAGAAGTATTGTTGTATGTCCCAATGAAAAGGAAATACATTTATATGTACATACTGTGTCATCTTTGTTGTCAAGTGTTAGCAGCTACACAGAACTCACCACTCTTTTCTTGGGTCATTCTGTAACCAAAAACTTGTGCTAATTATCATAAGCTTGAATTTAAGCTACAAAATTAATTGTCTTTTTGTGGTTAGTTTTCTTTTTTAGACATTTGTGAACAGTGTAAGCCCACTGGACACAAGTGCACTTTTTCAGGGGTGACCCAGGAGCATTGCCTGGTTAAGTGACTTGTTCAGAGATGTCAAGTAGGCAAATGAAGGTGAAAGGACTCAAACCCTCTACTGTGGGATACAGCAATCAGCTTAGAGCTTTAATCTAGTGCATTAGCTGCAAATCCTTATGCTTCTGCAAGTTTCAGCTTCTCTTTAATGGAGCTGCATTTATATATATAAAATGTTTTGGCAAAATTGTTGAGCATGTGTTGTCGCAGTCTGCATACCAAGTAGAGAGAGAGTTTAAATTAATTTTGTACTTTTGGGGAAGCCATTCAAGATGCTCGGTTGCTGCAAATGAAGAAATAAATATTCCTTTTGCAAGATGATCCATGAATGCATGCATGTTACGGTTTTAAACGAATTCATGTTAATGTGCTGCTAATGGTCCCGCTCTGGACAGATTTGCACTCTACACAAAAAGCATTCTCTATGAGGCTGTTGTAACAATAGGAGTGATTGTCTCAACATTATGGGGGGGGGGGTGCTAATGGCTGACAGGTGTAGAAGGAAAACGCACAGAAAAATAAAATATGCTGCTAATGGGAATAATTTATTTTTGCAAAACCCTGGTGGTTGATCAGACAAATTTAAGTACTGTGGACAGAATTCATAGAGATGCTACACTTCATCTCCAGCCTTGTGCAGCTAAGTGGCACTATGCAGCAGCACAAAAAGACACAGAGTATCCAAATGAAAACGTGTAACACCCAGGCACACTGAGCTGCACCTTAGAGCAAGTGGAACCAGACATGCAGAGAAACTGAGAAAGTAGCTGCAGTCGTGTTGTGAAATTCATTCACACAAGTGGAAGATGGAAGCCAGACTACATTGTGTATTCTCACAAGTACAGAATCACTAAACATAGACGATATAACACAACAGCACTGCACTGTTATTAGCACTATTAGCATTATTAGCACTGCATGTACTAACCTGTGTGGGTATGTTAGAACGTCCCTCAGCAGACAGCACAAAGTGCGGCAGACAGCTAAGTCTCCATGCAGTATGTGCAGCTCCAATGCTATGGTGTGAACGCCCATTTGATTTATAAAAGCAAAGGAAAGGGATACACAGGAATAGAGAGAAAAGGGGAAAAGCAAACAGAAGGCCACACAAAAAGGGCAGTTCACAGGATTGTGCAGGATGGGGGGTGGATGGAGAGCACCCTTTTGTGAGATAAGGTGCCATTTTTGTTTACATGGATTGAAGGGAAGAGGGGTAAGGATGGAAGGGAAACAAGGACAGACAGACACAAAACAGCACAGACAAACGGAGGTGCAAGGGCATACACTAAGACTGCGGATATGGGATCAATACAGACAAACATGGTGTTGGTAAATAGTGATAGGGCAGATGAATGAGGGGGAACAAGAAGAAGGGAGTACAATGATTAGAGATTGACTGGGATGCAAGCAGATTGTGTGCCATCTCCTATCCTGGTCCAGAGGAATATACTTTGGATAAATCACTATGCATGAATCTGGGTAGCCAATGGTGTGGGCCGCATCTTACTGTGGTGACCTAATGGTAGGGGTTGGCCTGTTGAACAAATCTGCAGTTTTCTCCAGGAAGCAGCTCTCCATCTGAGCCATATACCAGCCTGCTGCTCTCTCTCTCTTCTGCAGTCTCTATCACCTGCTCCAGTTCTGACTGAGCCACCCTAGGGAAATGAAATTGGTTACTTGCTGGTAAGAGGCAAGAAGCCCCATCTGACAAGGCACTAGAAGCTTCATCACCCTTGTGCCCCTCAGCTACAGCCTCCGCAGGAGAAGGACATGAAGGAGGTATTTGCTTAACAAATCTATCATCCAAACCCGCAGTGATGAGAAAAAAATGGAAAGTTAGCCAAAAGTGACTCCATCCTGATATCAGATGGAACATATTTAACAAAGATGGCAGGACTTGAGAGGAGAGCTAACCATGTCTAGTCACAAGGCTTTCTGACCTCCTGTGGAAGGTGACATGATTGCTGTTAAGCTCTAGTCATACTAAAAAGGAAGGGCACATCAGAGAATCATGATAACTGTAGGGTAAGATACTAGAACAACAGATACAATCCTATGTGGATCTCCCCTTAGCTGTTTTAACAAGTAGGTAAGTGCATGTCTTCTGCAAATGCATTAACATAGTTTAAGAGAATCTGGTACAGTTATACATAGAGACACACTGGGTAGTGTGTACAAACTGAGAGATGGTGCACCATAACCCCAATCCGGAACAGGACCCTGAAGAAATCAACATGAAATGTAGAGGGTATATTACATTCTGTGCAACTGCCAAAACCTCCACCTGGCATGAAATGTCCAGACAGGTGTAGACCCATGTTTTCTTAGATGACCAGGACAGATAGTGGCCACTAGCAACAACAGTCCCACGCCTAAGGGAATCATTGCATAAACTCCACCTTCCATGCAGGGAGGTAATTGGTATTTTTATGCCACCTCACAGCAATAGGTGCTCCGGTTCGATCCTCGGCTAGGGTACCTTCTGTGCGGAGTCTGCATGTCCTCCCTGTGGTCACATGAATTTCCTCCGGGTGCTCCGGTTTCCTCCCACATCCCAAAGACATGCTGTAGGTGGATTGGGCACTCTAAATTGGCCCTAGGTGTGAGTGCGTGCATGTGTGCGCCTTCTGTGGAAGGTTGGGTGCCAGGCTGGCAACTCAACACTATAAAACTCCACTGCCAATCATGAGCGGACAGGTGATCTGCTGTGGTGACCCCTAACCGGGAAAAAGCCGAAAGAAGAAGAAGAAAAAGATGCCGTAAGTCATCATACTGATACTTGCATTGCTCACCCCCTATTCTGGTGATGATACCTGCATTTCTCCCTCCTATTCTGATAATGATACCTGCATTGCTCCCCCCTATTCTGATAATGATATCTTCATTGTTCACCCCCTATTCTGGTAATGATACCTGCATTGTTCCCCCCATTCTGATAATGATACCTGTATTGCCCCCCCCATTCTGATAATGATACCTGCATTGCTCCACGTAGTCTAATAATGATACCTGCATTGCTCCCACCTATTCTGATAATGATATCTTCATTGTTCACCCCCTATTCTGGTAATGATACCTGCATTGTTCCCCCCATTCTGGTAATGATACCTGCATTGCTTCCCTCCTATTCTGGTAATGATACCTGCATCCCCCCCATTCTGATAATGATACCTGCATTGCCCCCATTCTGATAATGTTACCTGCATTGCCCCCCATTCTGATAATGATACCTGCATTGCCCCTCCATTCTGATAATGATACCTGCATTGCTCCACATAGTCTAATAATGATACCTGCATTGCTTCCCTCCTATTCTGGTAATGATACCTGCATCCCCCCCATTCTGATAATGATACCTGCATTGCCCCCATTCTGATAATGTTACCTGCATTGCCCCCCATTCTGATAATGATACCTGCATTGCCCCCCCATTCTGATAATGATACCTGCATTGCTCCCCCATATTCTGATAATGATATCTTCATTGTTCACCCCCTATTCTGGTAATGATACCTGCATTGTTCCCCCCATTCTGGTAATGATACCTGCATTGCTTCCCTCCTATTCTGGTAATGATACCTGCATCCCCCCATTCTGATAATGATACCTGCATTGCCCCCATTCTGATAATGTTACCTGCATTGCCCCCCATTCTGATAATGATACCTGCATTGCCCCCCCATTCTGATAATGATACCCGCATTGCTTACCTCCTATTCTGGTAATGATACCTGCATCCCCCCCCATTCTGATAATGATACCTGCATTGCCCCCATTCTGATAATGATACCTGCATTGCTCCCATTCTGATAATGATACCTGCATTGCCCCCCATTCTGATAATAATACCCGCATTGCTCCACGTAGTCTAATAATGATACCTGCGTTGCCCCCCCATTCTAATAATGATACCTGCATTGCTCCCCCCTATTCTGATAATGATACCTGCATTGCTCCCTTCTATTCTGGTAATGATACCTGTATTGCTCACCCCCTATTCTGGTAATGATACCTGCATTTCTCCCCTATTCTGATAATGATACCTGCATTGCCCCCCCATTCTGATAATGATACCTGCATTGCCCCCTATTCTGGTAATGATACCTACATTGGTTCCCCCTATTCTGGTAATGATACCTGCATTCCCCCCTATTCAGATAATGATAACTGCGTTGCACCCCCATTCTAATAATGATACCTGCATTGCTCCCCCCTATTCTGATAATGATACCTGCATTGCTCCCTTCTATTCTGGTAATGATACCTGTATTGCTCACCCCTATTCTGGTAATGATACCTGCATCCCCCCATTCTGATAATGATACCTGCATTGCCCCCATTCTGATAATGATACCTGCATTGCCCCCCATTCTGATAATGTTACCTGCATTGCTCCCCCCTATTCTGGTAATGATACCTGCATTGCTCCCCCCTATTCTGGTAATGATACCTACATTGCCCCCATTCTGATAATGATACCTGCATTGCTCCCATTCTGATAATGATACCTGCATTGCCCCCCATTCTGATAATAATACCCGCATTGCTCCACGTAGTCTAATAATGATACCTGCATTGCTCCCCCCATTCTGATAATGATACCTGCATTGCTCCCTTCTATTCTGGTAATGATACCTGTATTGCTCACCCCCTATTCTGGTAATGATACCTGCATTTCTCCCCTATTCTGATAATGATACCTGCATTG
>NC_056741.1:35822768-35870268 GCF_019279795.1 Protopterus annectens
AAGACAAGGGCTTATTCCATAGCAGGTAAGAGGTCATCTGCTGTGAGAGAGGGGAGTCTCAGGACCAGTAGACTGATACAGCCCAAGGAGCTGTTGGTGTCCCTGAAGAGGGACAGTGGTTTTGCAGTCATTAAGTGTGTAGATGCCTTCCGGATGACAGTTCTGGGGGGGTGGGAGCACACAAGTAATTAGCATATCACTGAACTTTTTTCATATTTTATTTTAACCCCTTTTCTGTGCACCTCTTGTTTATGACGGTTAGTTCCTGACGTAATGAACAAGTATTGGGGAAGATCTGACAATCATTGCCAGTTTGTAGTCATCTGCAAACTTAGTTAACTAAAGGTCTTGATTTTTTGCCTGGGCATCAGAGAAGTAAATGCCAAAAAGGAGGATTTCATTACTGAGCAGTGGGGAAAATCACTAGTTATTAAGAAACATGAAAAAGAAAAAAAATTGCATATAGGAGGGGTAACTTGAAAACTGAAACAAAATTTTCTAGAGTCAAACTCAAACAAATTTTCTGGATCACACAGATATATGGGCAGCTGTTGGTGAAGATCTATGCCTGGCATACAGGGCATTGTCAGACCCTATTCTGATGGAGTTCCTGCATATCCACAAAACAAACAGTAGCAGAATTACCCTTTCTAAAGACTTAAACCTTGCCTGTGATATAAATAGGACCTGTTGGAGAGATAGGTATGTATCTCAGAGACTACCCCGTCTATGGAACAGGCTCCCTATCCATGTGAAGCAGAGTTCCTCCCTAACCCAACTCAAGTGCAACTTGGACAATTGGATGGGAAACCAGAAATTCATACCTGGTTTGGCACCTATGTCTCTGATGGAAACAGGTAACCTGTAAATGGTTCATCTCCCAGGCTCATGCTTACACTTATCAAGGGTATCAGAATTCATCAGAGATTTGGGATGCATGGCTAGGCTTAAAAAGGCCCTTGTGGTTGTTAGCCTAGTAAACACCTAAGAACCTATGAACCTATAAGATGAAGTAGATATTAGAGAGAAATTGTATAACAAGGTTAATTGATATGTGTATTTTTTAAAATGTTGAAGAAGGACAAAGGATATTTTTGGAGCATGAAATATCCAACCTTTTTGCATGCCATGGGCAAACTTTTGAATACAATATAAAGAGAAATATACAAAGATATATTTAAAAATTGAAAGTGATGGTATAAGACTTGAAAAGAACTGTATGTAGAGAAGAAAAAATAATTTAAAAGACAGTAAATGAGGGAATTACAGAAAACAGAGAGAAATGTATGAATTATATAAAGATAGCAATTAATTATGTATTCACAATATAAAAGTATTTATTAAAAGAACAGTGGAGAGGTGATCCTGTATCTCGAAAACAAAGAAAAACATGAATGGAAGTGGTATGCAAGAAATAGAAGAAGGAAAGGATTTGATTGCCAAAAGTCAGGAAAAAGAATGGAAGAAGTGGCAAAATGTGTTAGAAAATATGTAGCATAACAGAACAAAATAAAGTAAAATGAGTATTACAAAAAAAAACACATGAAGAAAGATGACAATATACACATTATGGAGAAGATAACATTGATGAAAGAATTAGAAGCCGCTGGGCAAATATATCTGTGAAAATTTTAATCAATGTTAAGTGAAGTAAAAATGAATTAAGGGGTGAGGAGGGGATGCCAAATGAGATGGATTATTTTAATGTATTTAAAACTGCAGCTATTTTAAGAGCAAACAAAAAAGTCTGGTATTCATTTGATTTCAGATACAATGATAATATGATTATAGTAAATAATAAAGTATGGGTAAAGGAAGAATAAACTTTGTGAAGGAACAAATAAAGTATGTAAGATTACATTTGGATAAGAAGAAAGGTGAGAGTTATAGTGATATGGTCAAGTAGGGGAAGCAAATTTTACAGAACCATCTGTTTTAGTTTAGGTCTTATGTTTAGTGTAAGAAAGACTCCAGAAACAATGGTAAGAATTACAACAACTGAGAAATCTAACTGCTTTATGGGGAATAATTAAGTGAACATTTAGAAAGAAGGTGTGGTTATGTATTTATTAATTAGCATTTTTTTTACTGGGATTGTCCATCTGGACATAAGTTGCTTTTTCATCGGAGGTCTGGGTAGAAAAGCTCCAAGTTTAATACATGTATAAAAGATACAAAAAGAAGATAAAAAATACAAAGACGTTAAGCAACTTAGCAGAATGAATGCAAATAGAACACATAAACACTTAATAAAATTTAAGCAGTGTTTTTAAAAAAAATAGTACATATCAATAGACAAAATTTATTGAAAGTCATCAATAAAATCTAACACTTGAGTATAGCAACAGTTCAAGGAAAGAAAAGAGAAGGTCATTTGCAAAAGTATGATTTAAAAAGTCAGTATTGATTAAAAAATAATTAGTAACATATTAGTGGAAGTGATAGCTATAAAGCAGTATAAAGTACAAAGAAGATGACAAGACAAGTTTGTAAAGCAGGGAAATAGGTAAAGGTGCCTGTTAAGAAAGTGGATTGATCATGCAGTGGATGTAGTGGATGGCGCAGTGGTACAGCGGTAGCGTTGTCATCTCACAGCAAGAGGTTCTACTGTTCGCTTCTCAGCTGGAGTGTCTTCTGTGTGGAGTCTGCATGCCCTCCCTATATTCGTGTGGGTTTTCCGGGTACTTCGGTTTCCTCCTACATTACAAAAACATGCATCAGGAGCGTTTTCCTGGGCTTCCACTGAAAATTGGCTCCATTCCAACTCAGACTTTCCCAGTAAACAAATATTAAATAAACAAATGTTAAATAAATAAATAAATAAATAAATAAATAGAGGATAAAACAGATGATTAGTAAATCAGCTGAGTGAGGAGAAGGTTAGGTAAACTTGAATAAGAAAATGTAGGATCATTGTCTAACACGGTGTCTGTAAGGTGTGAGTGTATGGTTTGTAGCTGGGTAGAGGGTGATACAAAAGAGGTTTGATGAGAAAGTGGATGAAAGAAGAGGGGAGACAAAATGCAAGGTAGTTTGCCAGGAGATATTGAAGGGAAATAGGAGACAATTAAAATAAGAGGGTGTGAGGAGAAAATTAAGAAGTGATAATGAAAGGTGAGAAGAAAGTAAGCTGCTAAGGGACAAAAAGATGATAGGGATGCAAGCTATAGATATTTGTTAGTACAGTGTCCTTAGATAAGATAAAGGATAGCACAGCTTAGAAAACACTGTGTGAAGGGATTTAATTATTTTTTTTTTTTTTGTAGCAAGGGGTTGAGAAGAAACACAACTGTGCATTCATTAGGTGTCATTTTAATTGAGCCTTGCAAGATTTCACCTGAGGCATTTGTTTAAGGGCAAGGGGGTAGCGTTTCAGATTTTAGTGACGTAAGAAGAAGAGAGAGAGTAGTCAGCATAGATGCTTGATTTCATTACTAGGATTAATTTGGGTAATTTTTTATTTACTGAGTTTAGAAGTCCGTTTGGTTAGCAGTGCTGAAAGATGTGAGTTAGGCTAAGTGTTAGAAAAATGTGTATTTAAATATATGAGAAATGCTAGTTTAAAAGCAAAGTAGTATATAATGCATTTTATTCTATTAATCATATAACAGTACAATTAATTCATGTGTAAATGTAAGTAGTTTTGAAACTGCAGTGTGGCTTGAAGCAAAGCTGATCTCTGACCCTGGCAGAATGCTAGCTTAGCAAGTTTTAATGTTTATGCTTTTCACAAGTGATTATCTGCTGGGTCAGGAAATTAAATGTGTGAAATAATGAAATCTTCTGCTCTTTCCTGTTGGAATGATTTGGCCTTGTATATGTGTTACTAAGATAGCACGTAGCTGTGTGAGAAAGTGTAACAAAGAACAAAGATGTGCATTAAAAGACTGAAGCTGCTATTGTATTCAAATTGATATGAAACCTTGAACAAGTAACTTTACAGAAAGACATTATGACTGACCAGCTGGATAGCAAGGCCGTATTGTATCTAGAGGAAAAGTTTTTTAAAATATACAGCATCAGCAGATTTAATGAATAAAGAACTGTAAGCTAAAGTGATGTAGATACCCTGTGACATATCACGTCAGTAAGGTGGGTATAGCTTAAATGTTAAACCTATATAAAATTGTGTGCTTCCTGTTTCATGTCAGACAAAATTCTGTACTTGTACGTTTTTTGCCTCCTGGTGTACACTAGTTAACTTTTTGAATCTGAACCTCCTGTGTATTGAATTCTTAATTTTATTTAACAGTTTGGTCCTTCATAGACGGAATTCCCTTGGTAAGCCGCAGATCAGAACGTATCGGTAATCGAATACTGAGCAGGAGAATTTACCGAAATGGTTCTTCTCGAGTGAAAAGACCTCCGACTGAATTGTCGTGTGTAAAGAGGCTGGCCACTTTCTGATCTGTGGCCGAAAAGCGGAACTTGAACAGTTCAATACCGGAGGCGCAGGTAGGAAGAATTTGCCTTTTTTCTGTTTTAGATCAGGGACTAGGTTACAGTATATTGTTGTCAAGATTTGTTTTGCAGATCAGGGACAAAAGGAAGTACTGTATTTTTGGTCATAGATCAGGGTAAAAGAATAAGGTAGGCAGTTATCCTAGATAAACTGTGAACAGGAACTGAGAACTTGATATCACATGATAAAAAAGGGTTATGTAACATTTTCTTTGACATGGGTAATCAGTGCACTAAAACCTCGCGAGATCCGCCCCTAACCGAAGACGCAAAATGCATGCAATTACAACGTTCTGATAACGTTAGGTATATATGAAATGGGTTAAATCTGATGTGGGAGGTCAGGCAAAAAAGCAACGCCAACTAGGCATTCCTCAGCACACAGGTGGATTGAGGAAGCAAATCGTAGAGAACAGAAGCTTAAAAATTCAAAAAACATTATTTTTAGACAAAGAGGATAATAACTTTGTAATAGCGACAGCTCCTCCTCCTCCTCCCTTGCCCGCTCCCTTACCCTTTTCAGGATATGAAGCGAGTGGACAGGCTGGTCTGCCTCCGCGTTATCCTGAAGTTTCAGCAAGACCACAACCATAGGGGTGGCGAAAGCCACATAACTATGGGCTAGGCTTATAAATGCCCTTGGGCAGATAGCCTAGTATGAACCTATGAACCTATGGCAGTCCTATTTGTTAGAGATCCTATTGAGACTAGGTCCCGAATACGTAAAACACATAGGGACACAGAGCCATACCAAACAGAGAGAGAAATCTACAGGATGAGAGTGAGGCAGAAATATGCCCACTTATAGAAGTCCCAAATCCTCAGGTAGGACAGGAAGAGCAAGACCCAACACTCTTAGTATATAGACCATGGACACCGGAGGACATCTGAAAGGCTACTGAGGGAATCCCCCATCCGAAAGTTAATTTTACGAAATTTTTAGAAGATTTACAAGGCATGAGGTTAAGTTACCACTTGAATGGGGAAGAAGTAGAAAAAGTAGTAAGACAAATTATAGGTCCAGATTGGCACATGATTTGTGGCACCTGGAATCCTCGTAATGCAGAGCTTAGACCACTCCCACATAGTGACGCAGAGTTAGACAACAGAGTGAAAGGTCTGACAGACCGAATCTCTGAGAAATGAAAACCCAGAGCAGACTGGACTTGCATTAATCAATGCATACAACAGGAAAATGAGACAATAGATGGATATTATGCTAGATTATTAGAATGTTTTAATAATCATAGCGGTATGTCGGTTCCTGAGAACCAAACAAATGATTCCCCGTATGAACAACAATTAAAAAATGCATTTTTGAAAGGTTGCATTGCACCTATTAGTAGCTTCATTACGAAGCATATGATAGATCATCGAACAGGAGGCTACAAGCCTTACTCGAATCGCTAGACATGCTGAAAGACATTTTAATAGTAAAAGAAAAGAAGGCGCAAGTCTTCACTGCTGAAGACGGAGCTGAAGTATTTGTATTACAGTCAGGTAAAAAGGGCAAGAAGAATGCCCAGGGAAACAAACAGTCTGACAAACGATCAGAAGATTTTGAAGAAAGGAAAAAGAAAGGTGAATGCTTCAAGTGCGGGAAAAAGGGACATCTAGCAAGGGATTGTAGGCAAAACAAAAAGATAATTACAGAAGATAAGGGAGATGAGGACTGACTATATGATAGTGAGGATACATCAAGTGAAAGTCAGAAATCATCAGGAAAAGTTAATAAATGAAAAGCGAACGTAAATGTGATAGACGGAGTAGAGGAAGTGCAAGTAGATATGGAGGATGAAGAAAGTGAAATTTTGGACTTAGCATTATTGAGCTTAGAGCTCTACTTGGCAGATACAAAACTGGAAGTTACACTTCTGGTGGAGGGAAGGGAAGTCAAATTCCTGTGTGACTCAGGAGCGTCACGGACTTTGATACACCCCTCCAAGTTACCAGAACATTCAGAATCACCTGATTATATACTAGTAAAAGCAGCAAATGGACAGCTATACAGGGAACCACTTTCCCATGATATAGCAATAACTGACCCTGTTTCAGGTATGACCCAGAGAAGTAAAATTGTTGTTTCTGCAAAGTGTCCAGTAAACCTATTGGGCAGGGACCTTATGCAGATATTTGGCATAGCAGTAGTTCCAACTGTACAAGGTATGGAGGCACAGAGACAGATGGATACCTTTCTAGTGCGACCGGAGGGTGAAACTTTTTACTGGTACAGCCAGGACCAAGTCACGACTGGTCCAGGGGCAGTAACCGAGGAACTGATGAACGTAGCCATCAGCAAAGCCCCCTCCCTTGACACTGATTGACAGCATTTGTTACACTGTACTCTATACTACTGTACTACACCAGGACCTGATAGAGAGTATGAGCAAGAATTGTTTAGAAATCGTGCGACTAGATTGGTTTTGCGTACTTTCTACTGGGATACTGAGGGGAACAGTGTAGTTAGCTGTTCATTACCTCAAGAATTCCTTGCATTGTATAGATCAAATCGGTTACCACTTGTCAGCTTGGCAAAGAACAAAAGTGTCAAATGGGCAGATTTAGGAGAAAAAGTAACAAGATGGGAGAAACAAACTGATTTAGAACTATCAGAACAAGGGATACAAAAACAAAAACTGAATTGGTTGACACAGACACATCCAGTTGTACACTTGCAGTCTAGCGAGGACAGCTGATTAGCATTTTTATTAGAAGAAGAAGAAAAGGCCTTATGTGAAATTCCAACAACTCTTTGGTCAACAGGCAAGTCAGATGTAGGACTTAATCGAACAGCAGGACCAGTTACAATTACCCCCAAAGTCAGCTTTTAGACCACAGAAAAGACAATACCTTTTGAGAAAGGATGCAGAAATAGGAATTAAGCCTATAATAGCAGCATTACTCAAAGAAGGAGTACTGGTAGAATTTCCTGATTCACCATGTAATACACCCCTATTTCCTGTTAAAAAAGCAAATGGGGAATGGTGGATGGTACAAGATTTACAAGCTGTAAACAATGCAGTAATACCTAGAGCACCTACGGTGCCAGACCCACATACCTTGTTAAATGATTTAGAACCACAACAGAAGTATTTCTCTGTGGTAGATATTAGCAATGCTTTCTTTTCAATACCCATACATCCTGATAGTCAATATTGGTTTGCATTTACATTTCAGGGTAAAAGGTATACGTATACTCGACTACCACAGGGATATTGAGAGAGTCCAACAATATTTGCATAAGAAATGGCTAGCAACCTGGCAGGGTTTACCCCACCGGGAGGTAGTCAAATTCTCCTTTATGTAGATGACATCTTGCTAGCAGCCCCCACCCAGCAACAGTGCAGGGAGGATACTGTAGCGTTATAGAAATTTTTAGCAACACAAGGACACAAAGTAAACAAAAGTAAGTTACAACTTTGGAAAAAACAAGTTAGATACCTAGGATATGTAATATCCAATAAAGGTAGAATACTGGATGAGGAAAGAAAAACAGCAATTTTGCAAGCACCCAAACCAACAACCAAGAAAGAAATGATGTCTTTCTTAGGTACAACTAATTTTTGTCAGAGCTGGATACCAAATTATGCTTTGGAATCTGCTCCACTGACTAACTTGATATATAAGACACCAATGGCAGCACAAGATATCTTACAATGGACAACCGAAGCAGAAACAGCTTTCTGCAGGTTGAAGCAGTTGATAGCTTCTTCATTAGTTTTAGGACTTCCAAATTATCACAAACGTTTTTTTCAGACCGTAGATTGTAAGCAAGGATATATGACGTCAGTACTGACGCAACAACATGGGGATAAGCAACGCCCCATAGCCTACTATTCATCACAGTTAGACCCAGTGGCGCAAAGGTGGGCATAGCTTAAATGTTAAACCTATATAAAATTGTGTGCTTCCTGTTTCATGTCAGACAAAATTCTGTACTTGTACGTTTTTTGCCTCCTGGTGTACACTAGTAAACTTTTGAATCTGAACCTCCTGTGTATTGAATTCTTAATTTTATTTAACACTACGGCCTTTTCAGGTTTGTGAATAAGGTTATGTGAGGTAAGCTGCTATAAAAGCAGTTACTAGAAAATGGAAATCAAAGTCTAAACCAGCTATACTAGAAGAAGTGAATATAGTAACAGAGATAAAACAACTGGAACTGGGATCTTTAGAAAAGGGCCTACTCTTTTCTAAAGCTTACCTCACATAACCTTATTCACAAACCTGAAAAGGCCTTAGCCTAACTCACATCTTTCAGCACTGCTAACCAAACAGACTTCTAAACTCAGTAAATAAAAAATAACCCAAATTAATCCTAGTAATGAAATCAAGCATCTATGCTGACTACTCTCTCTCTTCTTCTTACGTCACTAAAATCTGAAATGCTACCCCCTTGCCCTTAAACAAGCAAATTACATAGAAGAAATGTGAATTGTGGGAACAATATATACAGGGGAGGAATAAGGTTTAAAAGAATGCAGGATCTGAATGAGTTATGTAATGCCTGACTCACAATGACTGGATAGATTATAAGTTATATCAATATGGTTTATTCTCATTTACATAAATGTAGGATTGCCTGCGTCATGCATGGTAATTTAATAAAGGTGTTTCTTGTTTAAAAAAAAAGGTTATGTGAGTTAAGTAGTTGAGACAGAGTCAGGGAATGAGGCAATTCTGGCGACTGTAGCTGTTTTAGTGATACACAGTTGTGAGTGAGATTTGGGTGTCACATTAGCACCAAATTTGTCAGCTTTGTTGTAGCATTAGTCAAGGAGATTGGCCTTGGTTCCCTGGAGATTACCGACAACAACGGCAGCATAGAAGAGAGCTGCAAAGAGGATGTGAATCTAATACTTTCTGTGGGATGATATGCATTATCGTATATGTACATTTCCAAGAATAAAGAAAAAGGATTACTGGAAATTATTATTATTTATTTAATATTTTAGGGTAATATGGGGGCCGAGACTCCTATTAAGAGAGGAGTTTGACATAGTGGTGAAAGGAAAGAAAGGTTAAAATTAGCAAATCAAGTTCTATATATGTCCTCATTTTATACTGACATTTGAATGTACAAGAGTTCATTAGGTAAGTTATTATAGGTTCATAGCTATATACTAGGCTAATGACCACAAGGGTTTTTTTTTTAATCTAGCCAAGCATCCCAAGTGTATCCAACAAGTTTGGTGCCACAGAGGTTATTTTTAGGGATATGTGCAATCCAGGGGATATGTACTCAAACATTTACTGGTTCACTTTACTGTCCCTTCAATGTCCCATTTATGTTGCAAGCAAGGTTTAAGTCTCTGGATTGGTTAGCTCAGATGCCATTTGTTTTGCAGATATGCAAGAGGTCCATCATAGTGGCATCCTGGGATGCCCTGCATGTCAGACACAGATCATCCTTCACAATCTGTAGGTGACAGATTAAATGGATAACGTTTTGTGGCGATCCAAATAGGACATGTTAACTCCCTGTATTCTTTTTGGTGAGGAACCTCTGTGGACATTCCATTTGTTGCATGTGCCTAGTCAGGTACATACTGAAGGGGGCATTGTGCTCAATAATGCATCCATTGGAGGATAAGTACAATGGAATGGTGACTTCCTTGCACCTGGATGTCAAACTCCTGCTTATAAGTTTAGCGACATAGAATGATTTCCTTACTACCTTAGACACATGGAAAAAAACATGTTACTGTCTACATGCATCCCCAAATCCCTAACTACTGGGTCTACACTTAAGCGTGTGCTATCAGCAAGGTAGTCAACTTTTGAAAGGGTACTGTTATGAATTTCTTGGCATCATGTTTGAAACCATGCCTATGGAAGTATTTTGTCTGTATTATTCCTTCCTGGAGGATTTCAGTGTTTTGGGGGGATGCTATGACAACTCCCAGTTTGTAATCATCTGCAAACTTGGTCAGCCAGAGGCCCTTGATGCTGGTCTTGATTTCCAAGGAGTAGAAGCCAAAAAGGAGAGAACTTAGCACTGAGCACTGAGCCCTGAGGGACTGTAGTAACTACCACTACTACTATTTTGTAATAAAGTTTGGTTCGTGGAAGAAGGTGCCTGCTGTGTTTCTATTAAACTTATTGGTTCCTGGTTTGCTTTCGGAATTAGGCCCAATGCCCACTCAGGGGTGTTGTGAGGCCCGAAGCCTCAGGCAGAGGGCCTCTACACCCCTGGAAGGGCATTAATTACACATTAACACACACCCTGGAGGGCATTATTGTGCTTAGACAATGGTCTCTCTGTAAAACTGTTGTGTTTTCCTTACTTATGTATTTTTTAAGTATTATTTTATTTTTTTAATATATTTTTGATGTAAAATAGTTCCTCCACCTAATGTTTTATACTTGCTGTACTCTATGTTAATGGTGTTGGAGGAAGCATTTTACATTAAACATATATAAAAAATAATATAGTGCTTAAAAAAATAATAAGCAAGCGAAACACAACAATTCTACATACATCCCATTCTCTCTCCCACACACAGACACACACACACACACACACACACACACACACACACACACACACACACACACACACACACACACACACACACACACACACACACAGTCTCTTCTGCTTTCACAGACACACATAGTCTCCTCTTCTTTCATACACACATTCACTCAGACAAGATTGGTCTTTCTCTCTCTCTTGATCTCTCTCTTACACACAGTCTCCTCTGCTTACATACATGCGTTCAGTCACACATCACTTATGCTTTCTCTCTCACTATCTGATCTCTCTTTCACACACACTCACACACACACACACACACACACACACACACACACACACACACACGCACACACACGCACACACACACACACACACGCACACACACACACACACACACACACACACACACACACACACACACACACACACACACACACACACACACACACACACACACACACAGTCTCTCTGCTTTCATATACACATTCATTCACAGAAGATTGAGTTCACCCTCTTTCTCAATCTCTCACAGTCTCCAGCTGCTTTCATACACACATTCACTCACACAAGTTTGCTCTCACTCCCTCTCGATCTCTCTCACCCACAGTCTTCTCTGCTTACATACATGCATTCAGTCACATCTCTCTCACTTTCTCTCTCTCACTCTCTCAATCTCTCTCTCTCACTTTTGCAAACACACACACACACACACACACACACACACACACACACACACACACACACACACACACACACGCACACACACACAGTCTCTCTGCTGTCATGCATGAATTTATGCACATATGCAGAAAAAAACATAAACACACACTTTTCTGTTTTGCTCGATCAGTTGCTCTCTCTCTCTCTCTTACTCTCATACATGCATACATTCTCACACGCATGCTTTATTTTAATTTTTTCTTTTTTGCTCGCTCTCACTTTCACTGACATGCACACATACTCTCATACGGGTCCCCTTCGAATGGTCAACATTTCACAATGTCGACATTCATATGGCCGAGACCATATGATAGACATTTGAAATGTCAAACATGAGGAACCGGCATCTCTCTACAGTGTGGAATGGAAAGATTTCCACTTCTTCACTGTAGTGCAATCTCGGAGTTAGTATATTTAAGTTCCAGGGGGTGTGGGGGGGGTGCAGAGGGGCAAAGTGTTAAGGTAAGTTTTTTGTTTTGTTTTTTATGTTCTACTTGTATGGTCAACATTTCAAATGTCGATCATATGGTCTCGGCGATACGAATTTCGACATTGTGAAATGTCAACCATATCAAGTAGACCCACTCAAACGCAGTCATAAATACACACACACACACACACACACACACACACACACACACACACACACACACACACACACACACACACACACACACACCTACCTTTTTTTTTAGTTGTCTTCTTTTTTATATTTTGCACTCGCTAAACAGCAAAAGAGATGCTTAGCGAGTGTAAATTGATGGACACTGTTCCATTTTCTCAGTCTGAGCTCCACGGCAGCTTAATATGCTGCCGTGGAGGACTCGTTCTTCTCAGCGGGCATTACTTGTACATTAATGCACTGCTGGAAAATTCTTGTTCTCCAGTCAGGGTACTGCTGTACAGTTTGTCCATTGTCTAAACGTTCAGTAATATATGGCGGTGACATTAGAAGTTGAAGGCACTTCATGGTACACTCATGTAAATGTTTAGTAGATCACTTCACAGAAAGGACACATAGATTTATATCCCCACCTTTGTGCTGGACAGACATTGGAAAATATTTGGTTCAAATTAGGCAGAAAAATTAGAGTAGAATTGCCTACCTAATGGTTTTAGTGTATGTTCGTCACCACATAGCTCATGCCACAATTCAATTGCTGAAGGAACTTTCTGGATTTGCTACATTGTTTATTTATTTACTTATTTTTGTTAGAATAATGAGAAAAATAAAAATATAGAAAACTTAATTCAAATATAAACAATGACTGGTAATGAGGGTAAAGAAATGCTTGATATTCTTTTCTCTGTTTTCAACAAAAAGTACAGACTTATAAATAATAGTTTTATTGTCATATCAATCCCACTGTAAACATTTTTCATTACTATGATCTTATGATAATTTATTAAATTCATTTAATTTTTAACAATATGCTTTACATGGGTATGCGGGTAACTGCATTAATCAGAGTTTCTCATAATAAACTCTAAGTTTTCATTCATTAATTTTAATTTAATTGATTTGAATAATAGATGAGGCTATAAATTTTTCAAAATACAATGTCAAACACTACAAAAGATATGAAAACACTTGAAATACAGAAAATGCTAATGATAGCTGTTTATAAGTAAATATTTATTTCATGTTGGCATTTCTATCAATGTGTGTGTGTGTGTGTGTGTGTGTGTGTGTGTGTGTGTGCGTGTGTGTGTGTGCGTGTGTGTGTGTGTGTGTGTGTGTGTGTGTGTGTGTGTGTGTGTGTGTGTGTGTGTGTGTGTGTGTGTGTGTGTGTGTGTGTGCCTACATATATATCTGTATCTATACATGTAGCTAAATATCGATGTATAGATATAGATACTTATTAATATGGGTATATGTTGATTTATCAATATACACAAACATCGATAATCAAGCAATCAATGCCAGCATTTAAAAAAATCAATATAATGAAAGAACATGAAAATCTAAAAAAAAGTGACAAAAGGAAGCAAACAGTTCCCATTTGTTATCCCTTCACCAAAACTCCACTGCACATTCAGACATAATTTGAATCAATACAGGTAGCGTTAGAGAAAGTATTTTCTTAAGAAATGTTGCTTCATCCCCTTGTACTCCCTTACTAATGTGTGTGCTAATCCTAACACTACCTCTGCCACTAACCCAAACTCTGCACCCTTAAATTTGTACACCCTTCCCACAGCACTACAGCTACACACGACACTCAAGACACGCACACACACACACACACACACACACACACACACACACACACACACACACACACACACACACACACACGACACACACACACACACACACACACACACATGCACACGCGCACACACACACACACACACACACACACACACACACACACACACACACACACACACATATATATATATATATACACACTCTAAAGCATCTGCACATACTCACACACGTGTGAATGACACTGATAGCCATACTCATAAACATTACCACAGGGGGTACGCTTTCTGTATATTTAGTGTAACCTTTGTGAGTAATTAGATAGCACAGTTTTACTCTTGTGCTACCTTTATGAATCTGGAATTGAATCTATTCCCTTACTTACCCTTACTCTAATCCTAACCTGCATACACTTTCCAAGTCTCCCAGCCTCTAATGATCAAGTGTTGGCCTTAGTATCTCAAACCACGGTTACCTTACTGGCATGCATCTAATCTTCCTGATGCCAAGGTCTTCAGTGTTCGATGAGCAGCATGCCTAAGATGGATTTCAGTATCATTCACTTTGTTGATGTTAATTCAATACAGAGAACGAAACTTGTGGGCACGCGCGTGCACACAGACACCCCCCCACACACACACACATGTACGTATACACTTATGCATAGATACGTTTCATTAGGTATACATTGAATGCATAATGATTTAAAATACAAAACATTGAGCCTTACTATGCCAAACCCAAAAAAGAAAAACATTTTATGTTGGGTGGCAAGCCTTCTGGCAGCCTTCCAACACCCCTGTAATGTACATATACCAATTCTGTGATCTCACTACAGTGAGGAAAGGGCAAACTTCTGATCCTCACAATTACTGGCAATCAGTATGAAAACTTGTTTAAAGTTCTGAGCTTTCCACTTACAAACATTAAATCTTTTGAAAATTTTGCCATAAACCAGGAACCCACACATGCGTACTTGCGTGCACGTGTGTGTGTGTGTGTGTGTGTGTGTGTGTGTGTGTGTGTGTGTGTGTGTGTGTGTGTGTGTGTGTGTGTGTGTGTGTGTGTGTGTGTGTGTGTGTGTGTGTGTGTGTGTGTGTGTGTCTGTGTGTGTGTGTGTGTGTGTGTGTGTGCATGTGTGTGTGAGTGTGTGAGAGTGTATGTGTGTTGTGAGTTTGTTTGTTTGTTTGTGTGTGTGCCCGTACAATGATTACATGGGTGGTCACATGGATATGTTATACTGTTTAAAATATGCATGTTGTTTAACTTGCCACAGTGTGGTAAGGATACATTTCTGCTGTGTCTATATTGTTGTACATTAGTTATCATCACCATAGTGGTCTCCATTTTACAGGTCATTCTCTCATGGAGCGTATTATCCTGGAACTTATAAACAAAGACATTGGCAACCTTCAAACACTGGGCCCCACCCAGTTTGGATTTGTGAAGGGCCGATCTTGTCTCCTGAACCTGATTGACTTCTTCAAATCAGTCTCCAGAGCCATTGACAAGGGTAAGGTGGTCCACACAGCTTATCTAGACCTTGTCAAGGCCTTTGACACCATCCCCCACTCTGGAATCATAGATAAACTTACTAAGCTGGGCATTAATCCCTACGTCACCCAATGGGTTGATAACTGGCTTACTGATAGAACCCACACTGTAAAAGTAGCCAACTCCAAATCCAGCTCCAGACAAGTGGCAAGTGGAGTACCTTAGAGTTCACTCCTGGGACCACTCTTGTTTGGCATCTACTTCTCTGAAGTACAGGCCAACACTAAGGGACTCTGGCTAACAAAGTTCGCAGATGACTGCAAACTGGGAGCCATTATTGAATCCCCAAATGATGTGGATACTCTACAAAAGGGCCTTACAGAAACAGATGCTTGGTGCCAGAGCCATGGGCTCAAGCTCAAAGCCAAGAAATGTATAGTTATCCCATCTGGGTAAAAACATGTACCCGTGAATTACCATATAGGTGGCAGTACACTAAACACCGAAAGTGTGATAAGAGACTTAGGGACACAGGTGGACAGTGGTCTCACCTTCGATAACCACATCGCCACAGCAGTCAGGAAATTCTTCTATATGGCACACCTCATCACTAAGGGCTTTTCAACCAGAAAAAAGGAGGTCATTGTCCCACTGTACTCATCCCTCATTAGACCCATTATAGAATACAACGCTCCATTTGGTATGTACCTCTCAAGACATCTGCAACAACTGGAAAGGCCGCAGAAATACCTCACTAAAAGAATTACAGGCCTAAAACAGATGCCCTACACTGACCGCCTTAAAAAACTCCAGCTATACTCTGTCACATATCATCTACTCAGAGGCGATCTGTGCTTAGCATACAAGGCCATGTCAAACCCAGAGCTGTTGGACATGCTACACTTAAAGAAATCCCAATTCCTCAGAGCCACATGCTCCAGGGATCTAAACCTTGTCATCACAATAAAAAAAAAACATGCTGGAGGGATAGGTTCCTGTCCAGAGACTCCCCAGACTCTGGAATAGATTGCCCATACATGTCAAGCAGAGTGCCTCTTTGGCCTTCTTCAAAAGGAACCCTGACGATTGGATGGGAGAAAGGAAATTCACCCCAGGGATCACATCAGTCACCCTGCTAGACAGGGGTCCAGGGAAGTAAATAGTGTGGGAAGAAATAGCCAGAGAATTGTTATGGCTAGGCTTGTATAGGCCCTAGGGCTGATAGTCTAGTACCAACCTATGAACCTATGAACCTAAAAGTGAAAATTTGCATACTATGCCCCCTGGCTCATATATTTACACATAAGCAAAGTTTGAGTGCTGTGATTCTGGACCTTCTCCTTTGACATTTGATGGCACCCTGCTATGATTCTGAAAGGTGACAAGTTGAGACATATGCCACTTACACTGATCCTAATTTTAATGTTTTAATATGTCCAGTGACAGAGTTATTATTAGGTTTATCATTTCATAGTTACATACTAGACTAATAACCACCAGGTCCATTATAAGCCCAATTGTGTCCCTGTGTATCATGGACATTTATTAGGAGGGGTTCTGTTACTCAAGAAGTTTCTAAAGGTTATGTGGGGGTGGAGGAGTATGTTAGTTTGAGCATTACTGTCTGCCTGTGTCAGAGACGTGGAGGCCATACTCAGGGTAAATTTCTGATTTCCCATCCATCGGTCAAGGTTAAGCTTAAATTGGGTTAAATATGGACTCTGCTTCACATAGATGGGGACCCTGTTCCAGAGCATCAGAGCATGGGGACCCTCTGAGACATATATCTGTCTCGCCAACATGTCTTATTAATGTCAGAAGCAAAATGTAAATGATTGGATCTAGTGATTCTGATGTTATTCATTTTGTGGATGTGCAAAAGGTCCATCAATCTATGCTACCATCTTGACTGAGCTCCATAACTTTCCCAGAATTCCTCTACCTTTGAAACATCTGGGATTTTAGGCACTGTTCTACTGAAGTAAGGGTTTTACTGAGATGTTTGGTAGGTTCAAAAGTTTTCTTACTGTTTGCTTACATGTCTTGCAATAATTTCCATGATTCAGTGGTAATGATTCATTGTGTGGTGATGCCAGGATCTTTGACAGATTTAAACAGAGAGTTATGCTCTGCTCACAGACTTGCTTTGATCAAGATGAATATCTTTCATTAGCTCTTCAAAAAATCAACTATTCCACTACAGAACAGTATGACTGGAAGATCATAAATTAATTTTCATTTGTAATTAATTTTATATGGAAGGGATAACTGGTCCCCAATACATTCCCCACTGCTTAATCTGATCACAACTAAGATCACTGCTCAGAAAATGGTAACTATGTGCTTTTTCTTCCTTCTTCAAAACTAAAGAAATGCACCATTTTCAAAATAAAGTGCTCAGTTTAGTATGATTCATCCTCATACTTTGGCAGAATAAGTAATTCTCGTAACAGCAGAGATGACAAGCATTTAAGAAAAAAACGTTACCAAAATACTGATAGTAAAATAAAAATGAGTGCTTCTTACTTCAAGTAAAGTTGTACTCTCTGTACTCCCTATCTTAATCTGAGAATTAAGTAAAAGTTTGTTCCATATGGGGGAAATGAAACCACCGGAGAATGAAACCATCCCACCCAAGTTAAATACCAAGCAGAGAGTGGCATACCCCCTTTCTTCCAGTGGCCCCTAGGACAACTTTCTCTAAGGACAAAGAATAATTGATCTACGCCTGTGAAGAAATCACCACACTATATAGCCACTGTGACTGCTTTATTGAGCTGAGCCACAATGAATCATTACCACTGAACCAGGGAAATTATTGCAAGATGTGTAAGCAAACTGTAAGAAAACTTTTAAACAGTCTGATAGAATAGAGACTCCCCCCCCCCCAATTTGGCTTGTCTGTCCCCCTGTCCTTCATCACACTATAGATTATTGGGGTACAGTGTTAGCACTGCTCACTCTCCTCAGGCATCCTAACAATGAAGTGGCCAAGAAAGTATGGGGGGGGAGAAGGGGGGGGATTTGGACCAGTGACGGTCTACCAGGCTAAACTGCCTGCTGCCCTCCTTTCTCGGCCATGAACTTGCACCTTTGCAGTCTCATTATTCTTGACTTAAACAAGCTGTCTGTGGGTCTACACCCTGCCAAAGTAAGTACCGCAAGTGCACTGTATAGGCGTTACTGCTAACTACGTAACGATGAAACACTGTAAGAAACGCAGGTAGGTAAAAGAGCTAAAATGCCTAATTCACAGGTAAATATTATTAGAAAGCCATAAGGCTTCCTGTGCAAACAATGAAACATGAAGATTAAAGAAGTCCAAGATAAAATCTGAAAGGTGAACTCCATCTGCTTAAAACCACACCAGATCCTTATCTAGAAAGTCCCACTACTCCAATATGTGAAATCCTAAAGGTGGGGGGGGGGGGTTGAGCCCTAATTATTCTGTGATTCAAACAAAGTCTGGGATAATAGCAAACCAGACTACCACTTCCTGCATGAGAAACCACTGCACCACAGTAAGAAGATGAAAAATGCCTGACAGCAAATACTTCTTTAGTATCAGTCCAATGTTGCTACCTCCAATGTGAATCAAAAACACCTGAGGCTGACAAGCGTATTGCATCAAAGACCTTCAGAAACATCATATCTCATTTTGGGGGAACCCTTTCTAGATGACTGATGGGAGCTGAATCCCACCCTTAGTTAGTGCCATTTTATCTCACTGCTACTCCCCTGATTGCTAACACAATGAATAGCTAATAATGGCAACATGAGTAACACCTGGAAAAAACATAACTGTCAGACATCAGCATAGACCATGAATCAGCACTACCTTATACATCCAAGGAACATAACTGTCAGACATCAGCACAGACCATGAATCAGCACTACCTTATATATCCAAGGAAAGCTACAGAGGACTGGCACCCAACTTCCTTAACAACCTGAATAGAATGACAATCCCTGACTAAATCTGTGGCCTTGTTAATACAAAAAGAGTGAGTTGAGATTCCCAAGGTGGGAAGGCCCTGCAAAACCAAGACCCCACGAATACACCGTTGATGTAGTGACCCTGCCACATGGAAGCTTAAACACTAAAACAGACGGCCTCAGCCTCCTTTGCAAACTCCTAAAGTAGCTGCCAAAAGAACAGAACAGATAAGAAGACAGGGTGACTTATGCAAAATAATCTGCTGACTATGGCCAAGGTGGTCTTTGTTTAGATTTCTGTAATCAAATAACAACTGGCAGGCATAGATATCACTCCATGTTATGGAAAATATGTGCTCACTTATCTGAAATGTATCCCAGTAAAGACAACACAAAAGTGAGGCCCAAACAACAGAGGATGGGTGATCTGAAAACAATGAATGAGCCTCCTTCACTATGCTACTAAGCAATTGTTTATCAATGGGATGTTTGCTGTTGCTGGAGTGGCTTCTCCCAACCTAAGATGACCCTGGAAGTAATCCCTTTCTCCTTTTCCCAACCTAAGATAACCCTGGAAGTAATCCATGACTTAGTTAAGGATGCTCCTGGATGTAATCCTTGATTTAGCTGAGTCTGGCAAACCTGGAATCCTGCCCAAAAGGCTTAAGGCCAATAAGTGTATGTAGAAAGTATTTGCAGAGTTGTTCAATCTATAATAACAAATCAACCAAAGAAACCAGCACCTCTTAAATGGCAGTAGTCTATTACGAATTAGTGCAGTGCCTTTCCATATACTTTGCTGCTGCCACTTGCCCAGGAGCTCAAAATGTGAGATTTAATCAATCCTTGCCAATCATCCAAAGGTGAGGAGGAATGTTGGTGGGTTCTTCTTGCACATGCAGTGCCAGCAAGCAAAATCTGGGAAGCTGCAACCAGGAAAGACTGTCAGCTAAACTGTTATGCAAACCTGGGATGTGCCTATCTGTAAATGATAAAGGAATCTGCAAACTGTGAAGCTCTACCAGCCTTACCAATGACTGGACACATTTGGACTTGGACTTCTACTTCTGGAGCAGCAGTACAGCAGCCAGACTGTGAGAATGGAAAATCACTCTTTTATTGTGGCATTGCTCTTGCCACACCACTGTGGCCACCCAACTGGGCATCAGCTCAAGAAACATGACGTCTATCTTAACCTCTGTGGACCAGGAAATAGACCATGCAGCTAAAAGAACAAGGACCTTGAAATATGCCTCCATACCTACTCCTTTCGCATCTGTGAACAAGTGCATGTTTTGTGCTGAGGTCCAATCCACCTACCAATAAGAAATCCCACTGTACATCATGAGGAAACAAAGTCAAATATGGATGTCTTTCCTAATTTGTTTAAAGACTCAAACATTATGTTATCTTAGCTTACCCACTTCAACAAATTGGTCAAAGCTCTGGTGAAGGCCCTACCAGGAGCCACTGCCCTGCATAAAATTAAAAAGTCCCAACAATTCCATGGCCTTGTGGAGCCTGACATTAAGACAGCCCAAAAATTCTTATAGTCTTGATTTATGTCAGCTAACTTCTGTGCTGGGAGTAAGAAAGTGGAAAATAGCAAATCTGCTTTCAAACCCAAAATGCCATGTCTTCAGTCTTGTCCTCTGCTAAAGAGACCACTAATTCACACCACAGCTGGATAAAAAGGTTCATGCTTTCTTTGACACTCTCAGCCACACTACATATGATCAAAAAATCATTTAGGTAGTGCACTGCCACCTAGTGATGTGCTTGCTGTTGCCAGCACCAAAAGAGAGCCATACTCAAATTTTAAAAATGTGGCACAGGTGATGGCACACCCTCATGGGCATGGCCACATCAAAGTAAAACTGCCCATCCATGCAGATGCCCAAAAAGGTCCAGTCTTCCATGTGGATTAGAAGTAAATGAAAGATTGCTTCTATGTCAAATTTGTGCAAACCAAGTAGCAGGAAAGTGGTTGATGGAGTCTGACGGTATCAATCAGAGACGTGTACTGGACCTGTGCCTCTTCCTGGCTAATGCTATCATTAATCAAGAACTTGCTTGGAATTAAAGATGACTAATGCCTCTGTACTGACCTTCTGCTTTCCTCGGCTCTGGTGTAAGGATGAAATCTGAAAAGAGGAAAAAGCAGGAGTTGCAAATGGGTCCACAGTTCTGCCAGTCAAAATGTCTTTGTTGATTAAATCCCTAAGAATATCTTCCTTTCCTCATACAGAGCTAAGGTCAAACATTTGGTGTAACTAGGGACTTCAAAGGAAACCCAACAAAAATCCATCCACTAGCTCTTGCTGTGCTAGGGAATTGCGGTGATGGACTAACAGCTTGACTAATACCTCTCCTTTGATGGAAAAATATTACTTCCTATTTGCACTGAAAGATTTGAAAGGAGCTACTGCCTTAAGTACCTTAACCCACCACCCCTAAGACCATGTTCCAAAACAAGATTGCCTTGTTCCCCTACTGCAGGAATTCTAATGTGAACTTCCTTAGCCAAACACTTTTTGACAGGATTATTCTTCCCACAATAAAAGCACGTGTATTGAAAGTGACATGCACGGCAAGAACAAATTCCACTGTTAAATGCCCATGAGGTTTTAATTTTATCTTTGTCATCTTCTGAATTTGTCAAAACCAAAACTTTATCTATTAATAATTACACCAAGCCAATTATCTACATGCCTTTCATCCCATACCAGTGAAATGTATATGGCAGTTTGTTTCTTGAATTTCTGGTCATTCTGAAGCCAGAATAATCCATGATGGTAAAGTATGTGAGCAAGGACAGGTCCTGCAAGACATTCTTTTCTAAAACAGCAGCCATAAAATAAATATATCATGCTACCCACGTATCCCATTTGTGTACACATACCTTACCCAACTGTCTCTTGCCTATGGTTGCCAAAGTAGATATCTGGCTCCCCACCCCATTTGATTCTATAAGGCACTGAATGCCCTGCCCTCATTATCAACAAGCTCAGAAATATTAATATAGTCACCAGTGGTGGCTGGTGACTTCAAATCAAAGGGGGGCTGCAGGAGACAGCTGAATAGGTGGGGCCAACCGGAAGGGTGTGGCCAACTAGAAAGGGGTGGAGCTAGGGTATGTCACCCTGGACAATCTCATCTTTGATAAATGAAGGAATATGAGCTGAGATTGCTGCCCTGACCATGCTTGGGAGTGTGTCCTGCCTAAGGTCATGATTATATCTGAGGCTAGCCAGCTGATTAGAGAGAGGTCATTATGAACCTGGAAAAAGTGGGGAGAGGTCTGTGAACAAAACCTTCACTGGCCCAACAGGTCTTCCAGGACAGGTAAATGCTGCTGCAACTTTAAACCCTTTTCAGTGAACAAATCAAACAACCTGGATCTGCCTTCATCAGACAAGGAATAAAAAAAACTCACCAAATATTCCTTGACTAACTGATCTTGAACTGCAGACCTTACCCCAGTAAAAACTGTATTTCATTATTCTCAGTGAGAAAATGGCTGGTCCAGAGGACCTGATGAGTCCAACATAGGTTCATAGGTTCATAGGTTGGTACTAGGCTATCTGCCCTAGGGCCTATACAAGCTTGACCATAACAATTCCCTGGCTATTTCTTCCCACAGTATTTACTTCCCTGGACCCCTGTCTAACAGGGCGACTGATGTGATCCCTGGGGTGAATTTCCTTTCTCCCATCCAATCATCAAGGTTCCTTTTGAAGAGGGCCAAAGAGGCACTCTGCTTGACATGTATGGGCAGTCTATTCCAGAGTCTGGGGAGTCTCTGTGTCAGGAACCTATCCCTCCAGCATGTTTTGTTCATTGTGATGACAAGGTTTAGATCCCTGGAGCATGTGTCTCTGAGGGATTGGGATTTCTTTAAATGTAGCATGTCCAACAGCACTGGGTTTGACATGGCCTTGTATGTTAAGCAGAGATCGCCTCTGAGTAGATGATATGCGACAGAGTATAGGTGGAGTTTTTTTAAATGGTCAGCATAGGGCATCTGCTTTAGGCCTGTGATTCTTTTAGTGATGTATTTCTGCGGCCCTTCCAGTTGTTGCAGATGTCTTGAGAGGTACATATCAAATGGGGCATTGTATTCTATAATGAGTCTAATGAGGGATGAGTACAGTGAGACAAGGATCTCCTTTTGTCTGGATAAAAAGCCCTTAGTGATGAGGGGTGCCACATAGAAGGATTTTCTGACTGTTGTGGCGATGTGGTTATCGAAGGTGAGACCACTGTCCACCTGTGCCCCTAAGTCTCTTATCACACTTTCGGTGTTAAGTGTACTGCCACCTATATGGTAATTCACGGGTACATGTTTTTTCCCAAAGGGGATAACTATACATTTCTTGGCATTGAGCTTGAGTCCATGGCTTTGGCACCAATTATCTCTTTCTGTAAGGCCCTTTTGTAGAATATCAACATCATTTGGGGATTCACTAATGGCTCCCAGTTTGCAGTCATCTGCGAACTTTGTTAGCCAGAGTCCCTTAGTGTTGACCTGTACTTCAGAGAAGAAGATGCCAAGCAAGAGTGGTCCCAAGACTGAACCCTGAGGTACTCCACTTGTCACTTGTCTGGAGCTGGATTTGGAGTCTGCTACTTTTACAGTCTGGGTTCTATCAGTAAGCCAGTTGGCAACCCATCGAGTGACATAGGGATTAATGCCCAGTTTAGTAAGTTTATCTATGATTCCAAAGTGTGGAGATGGTGTCAAAGGCCTTAGCAAGGTCCAGATAGGCTGTGTGTACCATCTTACCCTTGTCCACGGCTCTGGAGACTGATTCAGAGAAGTCAATCAGGTTCAGGAGACAAGATCGGCCCTTCACAAACCCAAACTGCATGGGGTCCAGTGTTTGAAGGTTGCCAATGTCTTTGTTTATAAGTTCCATGATAATACATTCCATGGGCTTGCAGAACAGGCTCGTCAGACTGATGGGGCTGTAGTTCCCGGGACCCAAGGTGGATCCCCTCTTGTGGAGTGGGATAACTGTAGCTGTGCGCCACTCAGTGTGCATGAAGCCTGAGGTGAGTTCATGATTAAACATGACACTTTTGTGAGGTGCCAGTTCATTTTGTAGTTCATGTAGTACACAGCCTGTGTTTCCTTCCAAACTGCCTTACTCACTCCCTTATGGGACCTGCACCTGGGCCTCTTCAACACTCTACTCTCTTCCCAAGATCCTGACCACCCACTAATTTACATTGACCTCTGTACATATCTGGAAGTCACAGATACTTCTCACTGTTTACCTTCGTCTGGAAAACTTCAAAGAGCGCTCAAGCCTGAGAAGCAATGGCACCCCATGTCACCTACAAGTGCTGCACTGACAGCATGCACTGAAGAAAGAGAAGAAACAACAAGCGTGCACCACAAACAAGACAACAGCCACAACTCTATGTCAAATATGACTGACCACAGCAATCAAAGATAAATAACAGCTACCAGAACTGCCTAGGGAAAAATAATGTGCACTGGGACACATGCGAGTATAACTAATAACAACAATGCTTAAGTTGCTCCACTAACCCCAGTGAATCTCTGGGCTAGTATGTAAAATAATGACTTGAAATCCCATTGAATCACTGCTCCATTAATACTGCAAATGTACTCCTATCTCCTTCTCTCTCTCTCTTTTTATCTAAATCTAACAGCCTAAACTGCCACATGTCTTAGTGAAACATTTATAATATATTGTAAATCGCTGATTACCGGAATGGTCTGTGTATTAATGCAGAACTTTGGTGTACAGTAACAACTTACTGCAGATGAACACTGAGTGAAATAAGGAGTTCCTCACTGCAGAAGTTGAAATGTTATTAAGTTAAAATATGCCGTACTATACACACAATGAGATATTAAATGGTCAATGAAAAAAATAGTTTGTACCGTCAACACAAGTGATATAACCAACAAAGAAAATGAAGGAGGTGCCCAAGAAATGAACATGTTGCAAATATCGTAATCAAACAAGCAAAGATGGAATTTTGCTTGCTTGATATGACTTCTGAAGAAAATGGCCCAGACTGTGGTTTAATGAATACATTCATACTGAAGTAAGAGGGATATGAAGACATACATTTTAACTCTGCCTGGTATTCAGAAACATCCCTGATGGTGGCTCAGTGCTTTTTTGTCCCGTCTCTCCTTAGCACAGCTACAACTGGCATTTACAAGTAGTGAATTACACTTAATAAATAATGACAAAATTAGTATTATGCCCAGGAATTTATTAAAGTCCCTAGCCTGAACCATATGGCCCTTCTGCCACAATGTGCCTGTTTGAGATTCAGAGACATTACTGGCTAATTTACATGTTTCTGAATCTTATTTGCTATTATGGTGGCGAGCAATTCATTGCTGATCTGCATGTCACAGCATTAACCTGCTGCTTGTGTTAACATTGGCACCTCCCGCAGACACTTTCTCACACACACACACACACACACACACACACACACACACACACACACACACACACACACACACACACACACACACACACACACACACACACACACACACACACACTTTCACTCTCTGATCTCTCTTACACACACACACACACACACACACACACACACACACACACACACACACACACACACACACACACACACACACTTTCTCTCACTCTTTGATCTCTCCTACACACACACACACACACACACACACACACACACACACACACACACACACACACACACACGCACACACACAGCCCATGTACTTGCCTTTAACCTCTCTCCACTCCCAATGCTCCCCCACCCCCATAAAATTTAGAGTCTCATTACCATATGTATCTATTAGACCCTGGTGATCTAATGTATCCCCTAAATTTTGATCCCATACTGCTGTTGCTTCTCATACAATACTTTATACTATGAGTAACCCCTACTGTATAGTGGTCCCCCACCACGTCCATGTTAAGTATTTGATCACTGCCTTTTAGCCATGTTCAATTCTGCCACATGGTGGAGTTGGCTGTGTAGATGCCTTCCTGGAATCAGTTGTGGGTAGAGATCACATGACTAGTTAGCATATTACTCTCCCTGGAATGCCTCATTAATATTCAGCATGGATGCAAGACCAGTCCTTTGCAGTACTGCAATTTTTAGTGTTAGAAGACCATGCAGCACTGCATAAGGGCAGTTGTTGAATTGGGGAAAGGTAGCATGATGTGTACATAGAGTTTTACATGTAGTTGTACTATAAAAATACCTGTTAATTCATATTCTCTTATCTGCAAACTTTTCAGGTTAACAATCCTAATATTTTTAAAAAGTGTCCTTAGTCATCTGTAATTATTTGTGGATTTGTCTCTGAACCTGGATGTAAGAGGTTGCGAGGAATGCTGAAGACTTAAGTGTATAACAGGATGAGAAACTAAAACTGTGTTGAGTAATGTCCCAACGTGAAGCATGCAGCATGCACTAACAACAAAAAGAAGAAAGTTCTGCAGCCGAGAAATCCTCAGTGAAGGAAAAGCAGACCTTCTAGCTGAAGGAAGGATGCAGTTCTTGCATGTAAAAATCCATTAGAAATAAATCTGCTAGTGGCATAGAACAACAACTGAAGGCCCGAAGTATGCTCAGGTAAACAGGGATACTACCAACTAAGCAGCTTGAGCTATTCAGCTAAAACTGACTGAAGAGAATACAATTATCCTTGTGATGAGCACCACACAATACTGACTTACAGAATAGCTCTCCAAACAAAACACATAAAATCTTGGCAAGCAGCCAACAAATGACTGACATCCAGAAACTCCCCAGCACCAACACAACCCAACAAAACACTATGAATAATGTACAAATTAGGACAAGAAAATGCAAAAAAACTAACAACCCAGGATCACACCCATCATTAAAGCCACATGTAAAGCTAACTGCAAACAAATCAATACATCTGTATCAATAGTTATATCTCTATAAATGGATAGATATTTCTTTTCCATGTAATAAATGCTGAGCCCATTGTAAATGTTACTAATGTGACTCAGCTTCAAGCTTTCCACAAACTAGATTCATAGGTTCATAGGTGTGTACTAGGCAAATGGCCCTGGGGCCTTTACAAGCCTAGCCCATAGAAGTTCCCTGGCATTGTGCTGCCCGTCGTTAGTTCCCAGTGCCTCTATCAAGTAGAGCCACCGGAGTGATCCCCAGGGTGAACTTTCTATTTCCCATCCACTCATCAAGATTTCGCTTGAAGAGAGCTAGTGAGGTGCTCTGCTTGACATGTATGGGAAGTCAATTCCAGAGCATGGGTAGTCTCTGGGTTATGAAACTGTACCTTCAGCATATTCTGTTGATTGTGGTAATGAGTTTGAGGTCTCTGGAGCATGTGGTGTGGAGGAATTTGGATTTCTTTAGATGTAGCATTTCTAACAGTGCTAGGTCAGACATGGCTTTGTAAGTCAAGCAGAGATTGCCTCTTAGTAGATGATGTGAGACAGAATAGCTGGAGTTTTTTGAGTCTGTCCATGTAGGACATGTATTTAAGGCCTAGGATCCTTTTCGGGAGGTACTTTTGTGGCCTCTCCAGCTGTTGCAGGTGTCTAGTGAGGTACATGCCAAATGAGGCATTGTACTCGATGACTGGTCTAATGAGGGAAAAGTAGAGGGAGACAATGACCTCTTTCTTCCTGGATGGAAAACCCTTAGTAATGAGATGTGCCACATAGAAGGACTTTCTGACCACAGTGGCAATGTGGTGGTTGAAGGAGAGATTGCTGTCAACTTGTGCCCCCAGATCTCTTATAACGCCTTCAGTGTTCAGTGGGCTCCCATCGATGTGGTAATTAGTGGGAACTGAGTTATTCCCAAAGGAGATGACAATGCATTTTTTGGCATTAAAACTTAAGGCCATGGTTTCAACACCAGTCATTGATCTCAGTGAGGCCTTTCTGTAGGATGTTTGCATCACTTGGGGAGTTAATAATGGCTCCCAGCTTGCAGTCATCTGCGAATTTGGTCAGCCAGAGTCCCTCCGTGTTGGCCTGACTTCTGAGAAGTAGATGACAAACAGGAGAGGACCCAGGACTGATCCCTGTGGGACTCCACTTGTGACTGGTCGGCAGTCTGACTTGGAGTCTGCTACTTTCACACTGTGGGTTCTATCTGTGAGCCAATTTGCAACTCACCTCACGATATAGGGGTTGATTCCTAGTTTGCTGAGTTTATCAATAATTCCTGATTGAGGAATGGTATCAAAGGCCTTGGCCAGATTGAGGTAGGCTGTATGAACTGCCTTACCTTCATCCACCACTCTGGTGACTGACTCAAAGAAGTCAACCAGGTTGAGCATGCATGATCTACCTTTCACAAAAGCAAATTGCGTGGGATCTAGAGTTTGGAGATTCCCTATATCCTTGTTAGTTAGGTCCATGATGATGCACTCCATAGCAGCCTTACATATCAGACTTGTCAGGCTAATAGGGGAATAATTTCCAAGGTCTATAGTCGCTCCTCTTTTATGGAGAGGGATGACTGTAGCAGTGCACCATTCAGTAGGGACAAAGCCTGAGGTGAGGCTGTGAGTGAACAGAGCACACAGATGTGGTGCCAGTTCACTTTGTAATTCATGTAGAACACAGCCAGGGATACTGTCGGGTCCCATGGAAGCTGCATTCTTGAACTTGGACAATGCAGCTTTAACCTGTGCTGTAGTAATGTTGGGTGCCTGGCATTCTTCCGGTATTGAGATTGGTCCTTTGGGGGGGGGGGGTAAAGTTGGCACTGAATCTGTTGGCCAGTATGTTGGCAATATCTGTTGGTTCAGTATAGGAGGTACCATTGTGCAGTAACTCAGAGAAAATCTGAGTATTGCCATGGAGATTGTTGATATAACTATAGAAGGCTTTGTGGTTGTTTTTAGTGTCTGCCGCAATTCTTCCTTCATAGCTGGCTTTGGAGGTTCTGATGAGGGATCTCAACTTTTTCTTGAGGCTAATAAGGGAATTTTTCCAGTCTTGGGACTTTACCATTTTCTTCAACAGTTTCTTCCTTCTGTTGTTGAGTTTATTAATGGAAGGGGACCACCAGACTGGCTTCCTTTTTTCGGAGGAGAGCATCTTGGTTCTGTTGGGTATGGAGAGATCCGTGCATTTATGTACGTGTTTATACAGTGCATTGATGCATGATTTGGCAGTCATGCATCTATTTTCCATTGCCATGTGTGCTGTGAAGTTAGCCACCTCTGTTTTTAGGAGTCCAAACTCAGCTTTGGAGAAGTTTTTCATGGTGGATACCTTTGCAGGGGTGTGGATGAGATCTGGATTTCCACGGTAATTAGTTTGTGGTCGGATCTAACCAGGGAGGAATTGACTATTGGTGTAGAGCAACAGTTGCCCATGTTAGTAATAACCAGGTTAAGGATGTTGCTTCCTCTAGTGGGGGTAAGAATGAGCTGGTCCAGGGCATTGGAACTGATGAATTCCAGGAAGCGTTGGGCCAGTGCATTGGTGCATGAGTAGTTTTCCCAGCTGATGGAGGGGTAGTTGAAGTCACCTTGTATGAGAGTGTTGGGTTGGATATCAATAGTTTCCAGGGTGCTTAGGAATGTAGAGTGAGAATCTTGGGACATTGTTGGGGACCTATAGTAGACTACAACCTGAATCGTCATCTTACCCAATGTTAGTTGTACCTGGAGTATCTCAGATGCATTATGCTGGGCTGTTAGTATGGAGGTGTGCATATCCTTTATGAATATGGAGACACCTCCACCTTTGGAGCTTTGGTCCATGTTCTGGTGCTGAAAGGTGTGGAATGAGTTATAGCCTGGTAGTTCAGGGTGCTTTCTGCTGCTTTAAACCAGGTCTCTGTTACAGCACAAATGTCGATGTTCTCTATTTTGAGGAGTGCTTCAAGTGAGTGCATCTTGAGATTTAAACTTCTAGCACTGAGCAGCATGACCCTCAGATTGCATTTATTTATAGCTGTTATGGTGGTACTTTGGTCTTTAGAACACCTCCTAAAAAAGGCAATATAGGGGTGGCAAGAACCTTGGGTAGTACCCAGAAACCCAGGGGTGACAGATGCAGGCCATCTCTGGCAAAGTATCGAGGTCTGTCAGTCATGTCATCCCAAGCAGACAGATACTGGATCCCCTTAGAATGACACCAGAAACTTAGCCGATTGTTGAAGTCAATAACTTTCTGTTTGTACTGTGGTATCATTCTGGGCAATGGTAGGATGAGAGAGAAAAGCCTCCATACAGATTTTGTACCAAGAGAATAGACAACCAGGAACAGTCATTCCCCTTCATAAGAGAGGACCTTCCACAGACCCAGGCAATTACAGACCCGTATGTCTAACCAGTCGCATATGCAAAGCAATGGAAAGAATCGCTATGGAATTAATCAATCAGGACCTAGGTAATCTCCAAACACTAAGCCTGTCTCAGGTTTGCTTCATCAAAGGCAGGTCATGCTTACTCAACCTGTTGACTTTTTTTGAAAAGGTCACTAAACAATGAATGAAGGTAAAATGGTGCATACTACATACCTTAACCTGCCCAAAGCTTTTAACACACATCTCCATTCTGGCATTGTAGAAAAGCTAAATAAACTGGGAATAAAACCCTATGTCATTTGCTAGATTGCCAACTTGCTCATAGGTAGGATGCATATAATAAAAATAGAGGAAGTTACCCTCACAAAGATACCAGTTGCCAGTGGGGTCCCCTAAGGTTCTGTGCTGGGACTGCTCCTATTTGCCATCTATTTTTCTGAAATAAAAGCCAGTACCAAAGAGTTCTGTCTGGGTAAGCTTGCAGATGACTATAAGCTAGGAGAAGTCATTAAATCCCCAAAATGACATAGACATCCCGCAGGAAGGTTTGTCTCAAATAAATAACTGGTGCTAGAATCATGGATTGAAGCTAAATGCCAAAAAATGCATTATTGTTTCCTATGGGAAATCATCTAACCCAAGGAACTACCACACTGACACTACATCCATAACTGTTGACCCAACTGTTCAGGATTTGGGACCTTATGCAGACAGTGACCGAACTTTTGACCAACAAGTTTCTATTGTTGTATGAAAGTCCTTCTATATTACATAACGTATAAACAAAGGGATTGCGTCCAGATGTAGGGATGTCATTGCCCCCCTTTACTTAACTCTAATTAGGCCAAACATTGAATATAATGTGCAGTAAAAACCAAACGGTGCTGGCAAGAGTTACCTCCAACAACAATAAAATGAACAGTAAAAAACATAGCAGGAGGTAGCTGCCACGGCTATGTAGAATAACAGCTTTATAAGTAAAAGAGGTGAGCGCTTTTGTGGCACCAGCCACTTCATCAGACATCTGATGAAGTGGCTGGTGCCACGAAAGCGCTCACCTCTTTTACTAATAAAGCTGTTATTCTACATAGCCATGGCTGCTACCTCCTGCTTTGTTTTTACTGTTCATTGAATACAATGCCCTCTTTGGCATGTATCTCTCCAGACAACAAGTAGAACATCCAGAGAGATACCATATTGAAAGAATACAAGGCCTAAACAACATGTCATACCTGCTTGGTGTCCTACACACTGCTGTGAGGTGACCTGTATCTGGCATACAAGGCATCCTCTGATGGATTAAGGATGCATTTATTACACATCAGCAAGTCAAATGGCATCAGAAATACTTGATCTAGGGATCTACACCTCTTCTGCAACATCAGCAGAACAATTTGAATGGACAGGTATATCTTGCAGAGGATAGCACTGCTGTGGAACAGACTCCCCATCCACATAAAACAAAGTTCATCGCTGTCCATATTCAAGAACAACTAAGATCGATGGACAGGAAACAGAAAATTTACCCCAGGACTGCACTGTACAGAGAGAGCTCCAAATTGCTTTATCCCATGTATGGGGCCCCCAAATTATCTATGATGTGATCCCAGTTATTCTCATTAGGGGAAATATATAATTATTGACCATGGGATGGGTAAGGCTAAACTATAATCAAATGAGAGAGGTTATTTTGAGCACAAAAACGGAAATTAGGTAGGCTGGAAATGCTCCGCTAGGGCAGCTAACATAGTACTTTCCTGTGAACTTATAAACCTATGAAAGTCCTGCTTCCTTTGGTCACTGGAAAAGTAGCTGTGAAAAAGGAAGTTTTCCAAAAGCTGAGCTGCTGAAATAGATGGAAAATGAAAACACTCCCTTAAGTCAAATAGCAAGGAGAGAGCAGCACACCCTTTTTCTTCCTTGCAGCTTCGGAGGCAACTTCCTCAGAGCGTGAAAAATAAAAAATTTGTTATTGCATTTCTTTGTGAGAAACAAGGGTGCACTACTCCTCAACACTTCAGAAAGCAAACTAACACTCAGTGACTGCCAGGCCCACATAACTATTGAATTCACTACCTTTTAAACTTCTTACTTGCAGCTACTACCCTCCTGTAGCAACATAAACCTGAATAAGGCCCTATACATAGTCGCAGAGATCTGCTAATGAAGACCGACCAACATTAGTGAGATCTCTCTTAACTAAACAGAAACTTTCATTAATGATACTGAATATTGAAAACAGACAGGAAGTGTTTTCAGGAGAAATCGTTTGACGGATATTAGGATCCTCGTGAGATCTAGAAAAAATGGTCATATATTCTCACTACAGCCTATGTGGTGGTGTTAGTAGGATATTACTACACACACACACACACACACACACACACACACACACACACACACACACACACACACTCACTAACAAACAAAACATGTGTATAATGACATATGGATGTGCACACCCCCATACAATCTGTGATTATTTTACAAATATATATATATATATATATATATATATATATATATATATATATATATATATATATATATATATGTGTGTGTGTGTGTGTGTGTGTGTGTGTGTGTGTGTGTATATATATATATATATATATATGCATAAATGTGTGTAAGTTCTTAAATAACACTTGTGTAATAAAAATATTACATGGCATCAAACAATAAAGATACAAGAAAACATTTATTGCAGGATGCTAACTTAATCCAGTATAAAAGATTCATTTCAGATCTGGAAACTATATTCTCAAATGTACTGAGGATCCTTGGCACTATAACTCATTTTTCCATTAATATTGAGTTTCCCCACATACTACAACTATTTGTCAAACCTGAAAAAGTAATCAGTCCTCTGCTTAGAGTGGATAAATTGTTTCTGTCTCAGACATGCTACAAGGAACAAATATTTGACAATGCGCTGAGTATGCAAGCAGAGGTGCTAAGTTCCCTGAGAAAGTATGACAGCATATGTCTGTTCTTTTTTTTCTGGAAACATTAATTGTATAGTGCAGTAAGAGTGTGACAGTTATTTTTCAAAGATGCTGTAGGTTAAACACAAGCCTTAAAGTACAGTAAAGATCTCTACAGTTGTGTTAAATACAGAGATGTACTTAGTGGATTAAGAACAACTACTGAAGTTCAAATTTATTTTTGTAAAAAGGGTTACCACATTCCTCATGGCAAGGACATCATAGTGAATACAGTGCTAAATGTCAGATGTCAGTGATACAGTCTGCATCAGAACTCAGGCAGAAAAATCAAACCGGAATCTTCCCAGCAAATGGCCTATGTCTGCAAGTCCTTTTTATCAGCTGCAGTTAGTCCTTAAATTTTACTCACGTTTTTATTTTTATTCTATTTTATTTATTTTATGTATTTGTTAAACCCACTAACAGCAAGTACTTCTTTGAAGGTCCATTTAAACAGTTCAAAGTTTCAAAACTTCGATCTTATTGTCTCAACCATAAGAAATTCGAGGTTTTAAAACTTTGAAATTTAGAAGTAGACCCATATATATATATATATATATATATATATATATATGTGTGTGTGTGTGTGTGTGTGTGTGTGTGTGTGTGTGTGTGTGTGTGTGTATGTGAATTTGTTTACAAGAAAAGTATTAGTGGACCATGTAAGACCCATTTTCAGCAGAGGCTAAGGGGATAAAAATACAGTTAAATATAATTGCATACAAATTAGGCTGCATTTATGTAACCATCCTCTTTCATGTTTCTACAGCAATCTTTTCTTTTCTGCAATTTCAAATCACCAAAAACCCAGAATGCTTTGTTACATATACAAAAAGCAGACTTAAAACTGTGTACATCATGAGAATGTGAATAGGTGGGCCCATCATTTAGAAGAAGAGGGTCAATGGTCAAAATTTGCAGCTTAATCAATGTGCACTTGTCATAGGGAAAGGCACATCTGAAAATGAGCAGCTAGGATCTAAAATATACTGCCCCCAAAAAAGAACATTGCTTGGAACATATAAAATATATTTAGAAAGAAAAATATCATTAGAAATTAATAGAAAGGCAAATTGCATGGTTCTGTGGTTACAATATTTGTATTGCTTTAAAAATCTGAGGCATTGGAAAACACATGTAGAAATCAGGACTAAAAGAAACAAGAACAGCGTACAGCTTGATAATAAGGGGTTAGTAATGCCTTTTAAACTGTAGAGGTTAATAATGCCTTTTAAACTGTAGAGGTTAATAATGCCTTTTAATAGCAGAATAACAGAGAAAGGTGGTAAAAGTGCTCTTCCCTGGACATTGTGTGGGTACTGGAATAACTTGCAAGATAATGGACCATATGAAAAAAGGAGAGGGGTGCCCTTAGGAGTGACACTTTACTAAGACAGTGTGTTGTAGAAGGAAGTTAAATGCTTTTTTGGGGATATAAGTCAAACCCAAGAGAATATCCCCTCAGGCAGGAAGATGATACATAACTTAAAAACATAAGTTTTCGCACCATATGTTGACAACTTGACTGCACTGTTTGTGATACCATAATCCAGTTTGTCACACAGCTGCTGGCCTTTCTGATTCTGTTTCTCCTTAAAGCTTTTTCTGTATATGTACATGAGTTCTTATGAAGGGAGGGTAATCCTCTACTCATTTAGGTGATGCTATACAGCGGAAAGACATTTCATCAAACATGAATGAGTGAAAAAAAAGGAAGGGATTTCTGAACATTGAAGTGACATGCTAAAATTGTAAAAGAGATTATTCCAGGCTGATCATTAAAAGGTATAATATCTTCAGACTCAGAAAGCATGTAAAACAGGATTGTGTGTATAATATTCACAAGTCGACTTTCATTGTTACAAACAAACAAACGAGATCTTAACGTTTTCACTCTTTCTTTTTTCTATTTTTACACACACACACACACACACACACACACACACACACACACACACACACACACACACATATGTCTGCATCTATATCTATATAAAAAAAATATATATATATATATGTGTATATGGTTTACTATCAATATTTCGAATGACACTCGGTCGACCGCACTATGTTCGACAACAGAAAGATGAACACAGCAATGTCGAACTTTAAAAGCAAACCTAGGAATGGGTTTTAACATGGGTTGAGATAGGGTTCACTGCTATTGCCGAACTACAAACCTCGCCCCTATCTCAACCTATGTTAAAACCCATTCAAAGGCTTGCTTTTAAAGTTCAATGTTGCAGTGTTTGACTTTCCATTGTCGAACATAGTGCGGTCGACCGAGTGTCATTCGAAATAATGATAGTAAACCATATATATATATATATATATATATATATATATATATATATATATACACACATACATACATATCTGTGTGTGTGTCTGTCATTCCCCTGCCTGCATTTTGTTGACTATATGTTTGATCCTAGGGGTGGTGTATAATGCCGAATGTACAGAAAAGCCAAACTTCAAAAATGTCACAGAATATTTTGTTGAGATAGGTGAGTGGAGTGTGGAGGGTGCAGAAGTGTTTATGCATGTGCCTGAATACTCTGGATAGAGCTGGGAGTAGATGATGGGATAGGATTTGTATGTTTGTGTGCAAGTGCATATATTTTAAGGTTATTGTCAGGGTTAAGTAAGGGGATAGATGTAATGTTGGTAGTGTGCATTTGTGGAGATTTGTGTGCCTGAGTGTGTCTTGTTGTGGCAGTGTTAAAAAAAAGCTTAAGCGGCAGTGTTAGGGCTGGAGGAAGGTGAGGATTATAGTTACAGTTAGGGTTTGCCATTCCCCTCAGAGTTATATAGTGTGTGTGTGTGTGTGTGTGTGTGTGTGTGTGTGTGTGTGTGTGTGTGTGTGTGTGTGTGTGTGTGTGTGTGCATATATATATATATATATATATATATATATATATATATATATATATAGCATATGCAGGGGGTGAGGAGGTGTGGGGGCACAGGGGTCTCACTCCCTGCAAAACAAAAAAAATTGTTTCTATTTTCATTAGAAGTGAATGATCACTGTTATAGATCTTGAACATTTTATGAGACGTGTGAGTGTGCGTGTGAGTGTGTGTGTGTGTGTGTGTGTGTGTGTGTGTGTGTGTGTGTGTGTGTGTGTGTGTGTGTGTGTGTGTGTGTGTATATGTATATATATATCTATATATATATATATATATATATATATATATATATATATATATATATATATATATATATATATATATATATATATATATATATATAAAGAGAGAGAGAGAAAGATAGATAGCTAAATAGATGATAGATAGATAAATGCATACAGCACACACAGATATATGTATGCATACACACATATATACACATGTATGCATACATATGGATATGTATGCATGTATGTATATTGGTATGCATATGGGTGGATGTACATCACGTAAATATACATATAAACATGCATGCACACAAATATACATACACTCTCATCCATGCATCCATCTCTCACTGCTTTATCTATCTTGCTCTCCCTTCCCCTGTCTCTCGACTTTCATATGGTCTATTTTTAGCTATTTAATTGGCACAGTGCTTCCTGTTAGGAACACAGTGTCTTTCTCTGTGTAACCTACACTGAATCTGTAAGCTTCATTCCTACAGAACATATGCAGAATGAGCACTCTGACCCAGCATTCAGATTGGCTTGTTGTTGACAGCAACAGAGGTCAAAATGGTCAAAACTCCTGCTCCAGTGTAAAAAAATCTTATACGTATTTTAAACCGACAGATGTGTATAGTTTCAAACATTTATATTTCATCAGCAGCACAGCACAGTACTTCTATGGGAAGGAGTATGAGGTGAGCAAGCTCCCTTCTGCAAGCATGGGTTTGATTCCAGCAGCTTCCACCTATATAGCTCAAGAGTTTAATAAACCAAAGCTCCTGCACTATTAATGCAAATGTTATGCCTTGTCATTTTTAAAAACATCTTATAATTCATTGTCAAATACTTCAGAAAACTCAAGAAAGAGAGTGCCATGAAATGTACCCTTCTTAAACCAACTGCATAGGAAATTTACAAAAGAAAACAGCACCAGACTGACAGGGGGGGGCTTTCCATGCCTAGCCAAGTTTTTCTGAAAGAATAATGATGTCCTGCATCCAAATAGGACATTGAGGGCCAGGCATTTATAAGCCACCTGTGTACATAAGGGACATGGGTGCCAGGCCTGGTGTAAATTTTCTATGGGTGCCACGCCTGGTGTAAATTTTCTATTCCCCATTCACTTTTCTATGTTGTGCTTAAAATAGGTACTAGACAAACGCAGCTTCATATGGACAGGAAGCCTGTTCCATAGGAGGGTCAGTCTCTGGGACATGTATCTGTCTCTCCAGCATGTTCTGTTTAAGTCACAGACAAAATTCGGGTGACTAGACCTTATATTTCTGGTACTCTTTGATTTGCGAATATGCACAACATTCATAAGTGTGGGGTCTGCAGATGCCTTGTAACTCAGGCATAGATCACTCCTGATTAATCTATAGCAGACTGAAGAGAGGGAAAGGGCTTTGAGATGCTCAGCGTAAGGCAGGTTTGTTATGCCTTGCATTCGTTTGTAAGTAGTACGATGCAAAAGAAAAGATACAAGGAGAAATACCTTCCAGTATCAAACCAGTATGCATCCCTCATTTAAGTTTCAAAAATTGTTAAAGGACAAATGGTCCAAATAGAAAGGTTAAACACAGAGGATGGTTATTTAAATAGTCAGGTAGAAAATTTAATGCAAGACTTTCAAGATAGGGGCCATGAAAAAGGAAGAATAGTAAAGCAAGAATAATATGTAACACTGGAATGTCTTGGTGAAGCCAAACCTATTTTATTTTTGCTGAGAACAGGTATCGCTTAAGAATAGTAAGCAAATAAGGTCAGTTATAATAGTCATACAAGTGAAATGTAAAGGATTATTAAGAAACATTGGCACATTCTAGCAGATTTAATAGTATTAAGAAGTTATAGTGTGTTCTTTCTCCATGTTCAGAGCACAACTTAAAAGACACCTCCATCAAAAATCTGACAGTGCTTTCCCAAGGGACACATCACCTAACTCCGTCCTCTACTTCATCACTTCTACTTCGACTTTCTTTTTTCAGCTGCTGCTCCCCTCTCATATTTACAACTAAAATTAATTCAAATTTGTTTTTCTACTCTGTTAATAATATTTAATAATATTTACATATTGTTTAAGCTCCCGCGGTGGTGGTGGTGCTGTGGTAGCGTTGTCGCCTCACAGTAAGACACTGTCCAGTTTGATTCTCAGCTAGAGCGTCTTCTTTGTGGAGACATGCGTGAATGGGCATACCTTTGTTGAAGGTTGTGCATCAGGGCTGGTAACTTGGCACGTAAAAATCAACTACCAGTCATTAGCGGACCGGAGTTCCACTGTGGCGACCCCTAACCGGGAAAAGCCGAAAGACACAACAACAATTTACATATTGTTTAAGTTTTGTCAATGGGACTCCCTACCTTCTATGATTGCTCCATATTTGTGAATGTTTTTTGTTTTATTTTTTTAAGAATTTCATTACCCAGGCTTTACTGGAAAATGCTCTGCTGTGATCAGGCACCATCCTGGTAAAGAAACTAAATAAATAAATGAATAAATAAACAAATAATGAAACAACCTAATTTTATTTAAAGAAGATCACAACATCTAAAGCAGAAATTGTGCTATAAGGAACAATGTGTGTATATAAGTCATGTTACTTCTAGTCAGATGGAAGGAACAGCACAATGCTGTAATTGTACATTTTGCAAGTACTTGTGTAAATGAAAGAGCTTTGAACACCCTATTGCTAATGCAATACTTAGTTTACAAACATTTCCCCCTGTAATACAAAAATATAGTTTATCTTGCTACCTGTGAGGTTTGCTATGCGTACTATACAGGCAAAATGAACCCCAAGTAATAAGAGCGTATAAGGGATCATTTGTCAGAGATTAGATATATAAAAACAAATTTGCTATATATACATATTAAGGGCTCAGGTGGAGAGCACTGATTCATCTTTTTTGTCTTACAAGTAGTTCAAGAACGTATGGGGGCAGGAGTGATATAGTTACTGAATGGAAAATGCAAAATATAGTTGTATAGATGTTATGGACAAGCTTTAGATCCTTAGACTGAGTATTTCTGATGCCATTTAACTTGCTGATGTACGGTAAATCCATCAGTAATGTGTCAGAGTATGCCTTGTATGCTAGACACTGGTCATCTCTTAGCAGTCTGTAGGATACCGAGTATAGAGACAGGGCTTTGAGTCAGTCCCTGTAGGACATGTTGTTTAGGCTTTGTATCCTTTTAGTAATGCCATTACTGTTATTGTATGTGTTTAGACAGATACAGGCCAAAGGAGGCATTATATTCAATGACTGTTCTAATGAGGGCTGAGTAAAGACGGCAATGACATCCCTACATCTAGACACAATTGCTTTGTTTATTACCTGTGCAATATAGAAGGACTTACTTACAAAAAAAGACGCATGTTGGTCAAAAGTTAGGTCACGGTCCACATAAGTTTCCAAATCCCAAACAACGAGGTGAACTCTTAGGGGAATTTTGTCAATGTGGTGGTTCCCTGGGGTAGATGACTTTCCAACAATGCATAATCTCAGACCATGATTTTGACACGTTATTTGTTTGAGATAAACCTGCCTGCAGGATGGCTAAGTGACTTAAATTAAGGAATGGCTGGCAAACAACACCAGCTTCATACTTACTAGGCATGCAGCTATGGAGACCATTAAGGAGCCTAACCCAATTTCACACCTGCTGTAAAGCATTGGTTCGTTAGCGACTTGCGCAGTATCACACACTAGGTAAATGAAGATGGAGAGACTTGAACCCTGCACCCTTGCCACACTGCCAGAGTAACTTTTTTTTAACAAAAGCTGAAATCCTTAAAATTCCGATCTTGTAGAGAAGTCTGTACCACAGTAATATGCAAACAATGACTATATAATGCATGCTGAAGATAAAATGGCTCTGATCATCCCTACAAATAATGCAGATTGTATGACCTCACAAATGTCACCCCCTTTGTTACTGGAGAAGGTACTGCAAAACTATGCATACTATTACAATGCAAATGCAAGTTAAGATTCAATGTACTTGTATTTGTAAGGCGTTCATTACTATTCTAACTAAAGAATTATTGAAAACTGAAAGATGTAGTTGTTAATAATTTTGCAATACAATGGGCAAAGTACTGGTCAGGTTACAGGGCACAACAATTCTATTTGATGCGGGGGTTTATCAGTCTATCCTGCTGGGTTTATGAGTGATGTAACACAGTGCTCTCTGCTGGGACCAGAACGTTTTGGGTTATGCATCTCAGATATAAAAGTGAAAAATAGGCTATGGATAACCATATATGGTGATGAGAATCTACAATAAAAGGCATATTTGATGCAGTGGTAACATGTTCATATTTAATGTCAACAAATTAAGCAATTTTGTCTGTGTATAGAAATAAAGGAATTGACATCCACACCCTTTCCTATATGTTTTTCTGTGTCTCTCTGTCAGTCTGTCTGTCTGTGTCACTCACTCTTACTCTCTCTCTTGCTCTGAATGTATGTGTGTGTATATATATATATATATATATATATATATATATATATATATATATATATATATATATATATATATATATATATATATATATATATATATATATATATATATATATATATATATATATATATATATATATCTATATGGGTCTACTTTGAAACATCTAAAACCCATAACATCTAATTTCATAACACTGAGACCAGAACATCTAAAACCCAAAACATCTAAAACACATAACATCGAATTTCATAACATCTAACACTACAAATCATAAGAAAATAACATCCCATCCACATATCATGACACCAAACTACCAAACACACTTTTTAATACATTTATGCAGGGGGCAGGTCCCCCTAGACCCCCATGTGGGGGGATCCACCCCCCACCCCCCCCGTAAATTAAATATACCAACTCCAAGATTGCACTACAGTTTTAAAAAACTTAATTTCCAAACCCCACTGTATCAAGCCCCCTGCAGAAACGTAGTAAAAAGTGTGTTTGGTAGTTTGGTGTCATTATATGTCGTTATATGTGGATGGGATGTTATTTTCATGTGATTTGTACTGTTAGGTGTTGTGAAATTCAGTGTTATGGGTTTTAGATGTTTTGAAGGGGACCCATATATATATATATATATATATATATATCATACACACACACACACACACACACACACACACACACACACACACAAACAAACCACTTAGTAAAAATGTCAAGAGAGACCCAACAAAGCTAGTGTCATCACTGTGTATGACATTAAACCTTCTTAAAAGACATAACAGTGTTTCGGCCACCCCTGGTGTTGTGCAAGGTAATTTAGTTTTTCATTTTATGCCTATCCCCATGCTCATGAGTGCAAGATAGAGCAGAGGTCCTTTACCTGAACAGGATGCTTACCAGCCCACTGTGTGACAGATGGACAAATGTGGAATATGTCAGTTCACCGAGGGCATGTACCAGTCCACTGCGTGACACCCAGACAAATGTGAAAGATAGTTAATTCAGGGAGGGAACGTACCAGCACATAGTGTAACACACACAAATGTGGATGATTTTATCAGTTACTGTATGGCCTGTCACTGGGATGGGAAAGTGAACTGGTGAACCTATTGAAGACTCAACATCTGTAGGTTTAGTATTACTTTGACCTGTCATGTTTTTTTCAATAATATAATTATTCCTTGATTCCTTGCACAAGTTTATAAGATATAATTCAAGTATACTTCGAGTTTAAACAAGAAATCCCACACTATTTTGGTGTGCAATCCTCTCAGCAAGATTTTTTTAAGCTTAAAATGTATTGGTCACATTCTAAAACAAGTGTTAAGTAAAAACCTTTGGAGTTGGATCTTACCTCCTCATCATGTGCAATGCTAAATTATACAGTTTAAGTGAAGAAACTGTATTATTTTTGCATTTAATTTTGTTGGTAAGGAGGCCTCCGAAAAAATTTTCTCAGAGCCAGAAATTCCCGACATGACATCATGAAAGACTGTGCCCACCACACCTCACTACCAAATGTATAAATAATTTGTGGATTCACTTCATAATCTCAAAAGACTGATATCTCGAATTTCAGTTTTTTGAGACCATGAAACTGAATCCACACAACACCGAAAGCCCAAAACCGCAAAATTTAAAACACCGAAAACACAGCAAACACTGGACTGCACATATACCACAACACACACACCACAAAATAAACAAACAAAACAACATGCATCCACAAGCCTACATCACAAATAAGCAGGGGGCCAAGCCCCCCTGCACCCCCCTACTTATATATACTAACTCTGAGATCGCACAAACAGAAAACAAAAGCAAACTCACACACACAGATTCTACAGTCGCGCACACACACATACACATCACACATATCAGCAAACTCACACATACTCAAACACCCACCCAAAACCCTTACAAAACACTCACTTACCTGACATTACACCTAAATCCACACACAGCACCGTACACCATCCACATACAACCCCAGACATTACATAGCGTAAAGCCATAACCGCGAATTTGAGATATTCAAATTCGCAATTATGCACTGTCGCTATTTCAAAACTTTGACTTTATAGTCTCGAGATAATGAAATTCGACATTTCAGTATTTTGAGATTATAAAGTGTTTCCACTATTGTACCTCCACGTCAAACACACCGGAAGCAGCTTCTTCCCTCCCAGAAAGTGAGGTTCCCAACCAGCTCCTGCAGATGGAACACTCCACACTGAAACACAACCCATGATCATGTAGTAGTGAAACACTGATATAAACAAGATGCGGCTCCTCTAAAAGGAAAGCTATTCCCAATTGCCGACAATGCTTTGCAGTGGTATGTAAATGTTTGCCTTGTATCTACCATGACACCACATCATGTTTTATAAAACATATGGCTACTTTGCTATATATTCACAGCCTATCATCAATACTGAATAGTAGGACTGTAGCTGAATGTAGTTTGTGGGATCTCTATGCATGTATATCATCTCCATCACTCCATCATAATATAGTCACCAGAGTTTTCCATCCACTCTTTTCTACATTAAGATGCACCATGAAGTCAGCCTTGGAATTTCTTCAAGAGCTCACCCACCTCAGCAGGAGGGGAGGTAGGGTCCGTGGGTTGGTCCACAAGAGGACCCAGATGACCATGCTTATATTATGTGGCGCACTGCTTGGAGGGCTGTTTCCATGTGTAAGACAAGATATAGTAGAAATTGTCATAAACAGAAAGACTGAGTTGTGTGGCATCTTGAAACAAAAATAATAAACAAATTAAAAGCATAGATCATTGGGAACTTTCAGGCAACTTCATTATATATTTCTTGGGCATCAGATGTAATATAAACGAAACAACCCACAGGAGACACCATAAATACAAAGGCCTATACCGCACTCATGAATAATAGTGGCATTTTTCACAAAAACACTACTTTTTCATGTGCTTCTTTGGTGGTGATATCCACACAGGTTTGGAAATTTCTTTTGTAATCCACATTAACTCCAACATACTTCTAAGAGGAGTAGATTTTGTGGCAGTTAGGGAATATTTTAATTGTGCTGTTTTTATTGTCTATGGTGCTGATAGTAAAAGAAATAAAGAATAAAAAGCCTTGCCTTTGTCTTTTTTTGCAGTCTGGATTTGCTTGCTATTATGTGCCAAACCACAAGGCAGGAGAGTAATTCATGGTGGAAGAGCTTAGATTTATCTCCTTATGGAATCATGAGGCCCATCGATTGCCTTTCAAATGGTGCAGCCAGAGAATAACAGCAGCAAAAAGGCTGAACCGTGAGCAGCAGCAGCATTTAGAACATACGGCTGTTAGCACCAGGCCATACACCTGCTGAACATACGGCATGCCGAACGTCCAGGTCTTCCTGGTTTACATGACACCTGCTGAACATACGGCATGCGAGCGATCAGGTCTTCCTGGTTTACATGACACCTGCTGAACATACGGCATGCCGAACGTCCAGGTCTTCCTGGTTTACATGACACCTGCTGAACATACGGCATGCCGAACGTCCAGGTCTTCCTGGTTTACATGACACCTGCTGAACATACGGCATGCCGAAGGACCAGGTCTTCCTGGTTTATATGACACCTGCTGAACATACGGCATGCCGAAGGTCCAGGTCTTCCTGGTTTACATAACACCTGCTGAACATACGGCATGCCGAAGGTCCAGGTCTTCCTTGTTTACATAACACCTGCTGAACATACGGCAAGCCGAACGTCCAGGTCTTCCTTGTTTACATAACACCTGCTGAACATACGGCATGCCGAACATCCAGGTCTTCCTTGTTTACATAACACCTGCTGAACATATGGCATACTGAAGGTCCAGGTCTTCCTTGTTTACATAACACCTGCTGAACACACGGCATGCCGAAGGTCCAGGTCTTCCTTGTTTACATAACACCTGCTGAACATATGGCATGCTGAAGGTCCATGTCTTCCTTGTTTACATAACACCTGCTGAACATATGGCATGCTGAAGGTCCAGGTCTTCCTTGTTTACATAACACCTGCTGAACATACGGCATACCGAAGGTCCTGGTCTTCCTTGTTTACATAACACCTGCTGAACATATGGCATATTGAAGGTCCAGGTCTTCCTTGTTTACATAACACCTGCTGAACATATGGTGTACTGAAGGTCCAGGTCTTCCTTGTTTACATAACACCTGCTGAACATACGGCATGCCGAAGGTCCAGGTCTTCCTTGTTTACATAACACCTGCTGAACATACGGCATGCCGAAGGTCCAGGTCTTCCTTGTTTACATAACACCTGCTGAACATATGGCATGCTGAAGGTCCATGTCTTCCTTGTTTACATAACACCTGCTGAACATATGGCATGCTGAAGGTCCAGGTCTTCCTTGTTTACATAACACCTGCTGAACATATGGCATGCCAAAGGTCCAGGTCTTCCTTGTTTACATAACACCTGCTGAACATATGGCATACTGAAGGTCCAGGTCTTCCCTGTTTACATAACACCTGCTGAACATATGGCACACTGAAGGTCCAGGTCTTTCTTGCTTACATAACACCTGCTGAACATATGGCATACCGAAGGTCCAGGTCTTTCTTGCTTACATAACACCTGCTGAACATATGGCATACTGAAGGTCCAGGTCTTCCTTGTTTACATAACACCTGCTGAACATATGGCATACTGAAGGTCCAGGTCTTCCTTGTTTACATAACACCTGCTGAACATATGGCATACTGAAGGTCCAGGTCTTCCTTGTTTACATAACACCTGCTGAACATACGGCATGCTGAAGGTCCAGGTCTTCCTTGTTTACATAACACCTGCTGAACATACGGCATGCCGAAGGTCCAGGTCTTCCTTGTTTACATAACACCTGCTGAACATATGGCATACCGAAGGTCCAGGTCTTCCTTGTTTACATAACACTTGCTGAACATATGGCATGCCGAAGGTCCAGGTCTTCCTTGTTTACATAACACCTGCTGAACATATGGCATACTGAAGGTCCAGGTCTTCCCTGTTTACATAACACCTGCTCAACATATGGCATACCGAAGGTCCAGGTCTTCCTGGTTTACATAACACCTGCTGAACATATGGCATACTGAAGGTCCAGGTCTTCCTTGTTTACATAACACCTGCTGAACATATGGCATACTGAAGGTCCAGGTCTTCCTTGTTTACATAACACCTGCTGAACATATGGCATACCGAAGGTCCAGGTCTTCCTTGTTTACATAACACCTGCTGAACATATGGCATACCGAAGGTCCTGGTCTTCCTTGTTTACATAACACCTTCTGAACATATGGCATATTGAAGGTCCAGGTCTTCCTTGTTTACATAACACTTGCTGAACATATGGCATGCCGAAGGTCCAGGTCTTCCTTGTTTACATAACACCTGCTGAACATATGGCATACTGAAGGTCCAGGTCTTCCTTGTTTACATAACACCTGCTGAACATATGGCATACTGAAGGTCCAGGTCTTCCTTGTTTACATAACACCTGCTGAACATATGGCATACTGAAGGTCCAGGTCTTCCTTGTTTACATAACACCTGCTGAACATATGGCATACTGAAGGTCCAGGTCTTCCTTGTTTACATGAACATATTATGGTATCAAGGTCCAGGTCTCTTGTTACATAAACACTGCTGAACATATGGCACACTGAAGGTCCAGGTCTTTCTTGCTTACATAACACCTGCTGAACATATGGCATACTGAAGGTCCAGGTCTTCCTTGTTTACATAACACCTGCTGAACATATGGCATACTGAAGGTCCAGGTCTTCCTTGTTTACATAACACCTGCTGAACATATGGCATACTGAAGGTCCAGGTCTTCCTTGTTTACATAACACCTGCTGAACATATGGCATACTGAAGGTCCAGGTCTTCCTTGTTTACATAACACCTGCTGAACATATGGCATACTGAAGGTCCAGGTCTTCCTTGTTTACATAACACCTGCTGAACATATGGCATACTGAAGGTCCAGGTCTTCCTTGTTTACATAACACCTGCTGAACATACAGGCAAAATGAACCCCAAGTAATAAGAGCGTATAAGGGATCATTTGTCAGAGATTAGATATATAAAAACAAATTTGCTATATATACATATTAAGGGCATCAGGTGGAGAGCACTGATTCATCTTTTTTGTCTTACAAGTAGTTCAAGAACGTATGGGGGCAGGAGTGATATAGTTACTGAATGGAAAATGCAAAATATAGTTGTATAGATGTTATGGATAAGCTT
>NC_056741.1:35875268-36052768 GCF_019279795.1 Protopterus annectens
CATATGGCATACTGAAGGTCCAGGTCTTCCTGGTTTACATAACACCTGTTGAACATACGGCATGCCGAACGTCCAGGTCTTCATTGCTTACATAACACCTGCTGAACATATGGCATGCCGAAGGTCCAGGACTTCCTTGTTTACATCACACCTGCTGAACATATGGCATACTGAAGGTCCAGGTCTTCCTTGTTTACATAACACCTGCTGAACATATGGCATACTGAAGGTCCAGGTCTTCCTTGTTTACATAACACCTGCTGAACATATGGCATGCTGAAGGTCCAGGTCTTCCTGGTTTACATAACACCTGCTGAAAATACGGCATGCCGAACGTCCAGGTCTTCATTGCTTACATAACACTTGCTGAACATACGGCATGCCAAAGGTCCAGGACTTCCTTGTTTACATAACACCTGCTTAACATATGGCATACTGAAGATCCAGGTCTTCCTTGTTTACATAACACCTGCTGAACATATGGCATACTGAAGGTCCAGGTCTTCCTTGTTTACATAACACCTGCTGAACATATGGTGTACTGAAGGTCCAAGTCTTCCTTGTTTACATAACACCTGCTGAACATATGGCATACTGAAGGTCCAGGTCTTCCTTGTTTACATAACACCTGCTGAACATATGGCATGCTGGAAGTCCAGGTCTTCCTGGTTTACATAACACCTGCTGAACATACGGCATGCCGAACGTCCAGGTCTTCATTGCTTACATAACATCTGCTGAACACACGGCATGCCGAAGGTCCAGGACGTCCTTGTTTACATAACACCTGCTGAACATATGGCATACTGAAGGTCCAGGTCTTCCTTGTTTACATAACACCTGCTGAACATATGGCATACTGAAGGTCCAGGTCTTCCTTGTTTACATAACACCTGCTGAACATATGGTGTACTGAAGGTCCAAGTCTTCCTTGTTTACATAACACCTGCTGAACATATGGCATACTGAAGGTCCAGGTCTTCCTTGATTACAATAAAATAACTCTACAATAAAAGGAGAAAGCTACTACAAGATAGAGCAAAATCCTTAAAAGGTAAGACACCGCTGATCACTATAAGTAAAAAGCTAAGAGCTCTCATAAAATCATCCAAAGCTAATTTTGAGAAAAAAATAGCTAAGGACTCTAAAGACAACCATAAAGCATTCTTTAGCTATGTCAGAAACCTAGGAGGAAACTCCCAGATATGCTCAGAATTAGTTCAAAATGATGTGAAGATTACTGATCCTACAGACATTGCCAACATACTGGCTGACAGGTTCAGTGCAAACTTCTCCCCACCCTCCCCGCCTAAAGAAGAGATATCTATACCAAATGATTGTAGCCCCCCCAAACATCTCCAACGCTCAGGTGAAAACTGCTCTCTCCAAGGCAAAGAACACAGCATCCATGGGACCTGATGGTGTCCCCGGCTGTGTGCTCCATGAACTCAACGAGGAATTAAACCCACAGTTAGGGCAGCTGTTTAATCTTAGTCTCACCTCCGGACACGCATTGCCAGGGAGTGGCGCACAGCGACTGTGGTCCCACTCCACAAAGGCGATGCCTCCACCGACCCTGAAATTACCATCCCTTTAGCTTGACAAGCCTGATCTGCAAAGCCATGGAAAGGATCATAATGGATCTCATAAATAAAGACATAGGGAATTTGCCGACTTTGGATCAAACCCAGTTTGGCTTTGTCAAGGCAGATCATGCCTTTTAAACTTGGTTGACTTTTTGAAACAGTCACCAAGGCCATTGACGAGGGAAAGGCAGTCCATACAGCCTACCTAGACCTGGCGAAGGCTTTCGATACAATACCCCACTCGGGTATCATTGAAAAACTCATCAACTTAAATGTAAACCCATACATTACAAGATGGGTTGCAAACTGGCTGAGTGACAGAACCCACAGCGCCAGAGTTGCTGGCGCCATGTCAGACTCTAAGCCTGTCACAAGTGGTGTCCCACAGGGCTCAGTCCTGGGCCCACTCTTGTTTGGCATCTACTTTTCTGAAGTACAAGCAAACACAGGAGGGTTATGGCTGACAAACTTCGCAGATGACTGCAAACTGGGCGCCGTGGTTGAGCTACATCTGACACAGAACTCCTTCAGAAGGGTCTCACAGAAACGGATAACTGGTGCCAGAGCCATGGCCTCAAGTTAAATGCCAAGAAATGCATAGTCATACCCTTCGGGAAAAATAAGGTTACCCTAGCTACCATATAGGTGGCAATCCCTGAACACAGAAGAAGTTATTAGGGACCTGGGAACCCAGGTTGACAGTAGCCTTTCATTCGACACTCATATTGCTAAAGTAGTTAGGAAGACCTTCTACATTGCCCACCTTATCATGAAGGGATTCACATCTAGATCAAGGGAAGTCATAGTCTCCCTATACTCATCACTCATCAGACCAATGATCGAGTACAATGCCCCATTCGAATGTATCTGACCCGACACTTGCAGCAGCTGGAGAGGCCACAAAAGTTCCTCACCAAAAGGATAAAGGGTCTCAAAATCTGTCTTATGCTGCACGACTGAAAGAACTCCAGTTATATTCAGTTGTGTACCGCTTACTCAGAGGTGACCTATGCCTGACATACAAGGCCATGTCAAACCCAGATTTGATGAATATGCTTCATCTCAAAAAATCTAGATCCCTCAGAGCCACAAGGTGACTTAAACCTCGACACGGTTATTAATAGAACATGCTGGAGGGATAGATTCATCACCCAAAGACTCCCTATGCTGTGGAACAAAATCCCGGTTTATGTGAGGCAGAGCACCTCGCTGGCCTTGTTCAAGAGGAATCTTGACCAATGCATGGGAGATCGCAGATACACCCCAGGGGTTACCTCAGTGTCACTGCTCGACAGAGGCACAGCTAAATAATGGGCATACTTTCTCCAAACTAAGGGGTGGCGTAAGCCACAAAACTATGGCTAGGCTTATAAATGCCCTCGGGCAGATAGCCTAGTATGAACCTATGAACCTATGAACCTATGAACATAACACCTGCTGAACATATGGCATTCTGAAGGTCCAGGTCTTCCTTGTTTACATAACACCTGCTGAACATATGGCATACTGAAGTTCCAGGTCTTCCTTGTTTACATAACACCTGCTGAACATATGGCATACTGAAGGTCCAAGTCTTCCTTGTTTACATAACACCTGCTGAACATATGGCATACTGAAGGTCCAGGTCTTCCTTGATTACATAACACCTGCTGAACATATGGCATACTGAAGGTCCAGGTCTTCCTTGTTTACATAACACCTGCTGAACATATGGCATACCAAAGGTCCATGTCCTCCTTGTTTACATGACACCTGCTGAACATATGGCATACCAAAGGTCCATGTCTTCCTTGTTTACATAACACCTGCTGAACATATGGCATACTGAAGGTCCAGGTCTTCCTTTCTTCATTCTGGCAGCATGAAGAAACTGACAGCAGTGCTGAAGGCCTCAGGAAAAAAAAAACATCAGTCCAAATGACTACAGTACCACAACTCATAGCTCTCAACCGTCCACCCCCAAAATAAGGAACAGCAGCCCTCATAATGTGGAACAAATGGGCAAAATGTGGAGAACATACTAACGGCTTACTAACCACTTCAACTAGGAAGGTTATAGAGTGGTTAAATATGCTAATTTGACTTATGAAAAAGATTTTTTAACCAATTAACATGATTCAATTCTTTTTACCATGGATATCAGTTAAAAAAATTCCGATTACATAATGTGTGTCTAGACCCTTTCAATGTGGAACTTTGAGGAACATGAAAGTTTTAAGATCCCAAATGAGGTACGTTCCTCATAATGAGGTGCACTTGAGAGGCACGCCACAACTACCTTGTTGCCTCACAACAGTTTCTCTCAGCTGTGCTAAGAAAGTAACAGTGCCATGACTCTTTTACATGCCATGTGTCTGACAGGATGTCATGCACAAATAAGCTTTTCCTACTGTTTCAAATCTACTTCATCACCTGCTTTAGAGGGTACAGGGCACTGACTTGTCTGTAGATCGCCAGGTTGGGACAGAAAAAAAATCATGCTTTGGTTACAAAGTTAGCACTCCTCGCTATAATGCTCCACTTGATAAATATATGCACCAGAGAAGCAAATGTAAGGCTTCTGGGACAAGTGTGTAGTCACGTGATTTGATACCCTTTAGACTTTTGTAGCAAGCATTTGACTAAAGTGGTGGATGGCTGTTGAGTTCATAAACTGGGAACCTCAGTTTTCTTATTGGAATCAGCTCTCTGCTGCATGGACAGTGGTAGTTACTAAGTACAGTGTTCAGACTGTTCAAAAAAACAGAATCTGAAGTTATTGGCTACTTTTAGTACTGATCTGTGTGGGAAGAAATTCACACTGCTGAATAAGTCTTTCCTTAAAGCCTATAGAATTTATTTAACTTATTAATTTTAATTAATTTATTTAATTTTTTTGTAGTTTGGCAAATTAGGCTACTTTTAGCTTGAACTAGATTGTAAACATTTATTACCTAAATATCAACACATATGCATAGTTTGTTCACTCCCCCCAATTCCAATTTATACAATCTCTAAGATGCATCTCTTCTAGCCATTGTATTGAGGAGCTGAGCCAGTCAGGGACACATGTCTTAACTTGTAACTCCATTATGGGCCACATATTTTCTGCACAACCTTCAAGTCTGTGGTATGTTGATGTGGATCATAATAGATGGGAATAGGTTTTTTTTGGGGAAGATGTTGGTCTGCCCATTGGTGAACCACTGAAGGGTAACATTTTGGGTTCTGTAGTTTTTTCTTGTGGTTTACTAGCTCCTGTACCCTCATTTGCAACATGAACTTGTTAAGTTTTTTCTTGAATACTTTATGTATTTTATGTAGGATTACAATGAATGGCTCGTATCACAGTTGTTACAGCATAATAGCTCACTTCACAAAGGAGCAATATGTTAACTAACAAACTGTAGTGCATTTTGGGAGCTCCGATCTTACATCTTTGCAGTGACAAATCAAGACAGAATTTTTGTTTCCTGCCAGTGATTGCTCTTTCTCTAAAGTTCAGTGACTTCATACGGAAAATAATAAAGTGTGTATGGGGGGCAAAAGAAACTATTATTTTTCATTTTGTTTCATTTGCTCTCAACCTGACAAACTCATCTGCATGTCTTTTAGCATTATGCTGTCAGTTGTAAGCAATCGCCTCACCGTTAGGGAATTGACGTGAGGTGGGAGGTTTTCCGGAGCCGCACTGAATACTTTTGGGAATATTTTGGGTGGGAAGTAGGGGCTTAACAAATGGTTAGCTAACTCTTGTTTGATAAAATTTACTGACAAGATCCAAAGTGATTCAGTGTGATATCACTTTATTCTGGTGGAAGGCTTAATAGCGGGTCATTTGTGGATCACACTCAACATGCAATCACAAACATGCAGTTTGTTTCTGTTTTCGCTAAAAATGAATATTGCAGTGTCTGAGAATATTCACTTTTTTCCTGAGATGGTGTGATCTCCGAGTTAGTATATTTAAGTAGAAAGGGATGCAGAAGAGGACTGGGTACCTCTGCAAAAATTATTTAAAAGTGAAACAGCAGAATTTAGATAGTCACTGTTTCACTGTCAGTCTGATACTCTCAAACCAGAATTCTCAGTGCCGAGCATGAATATTTCAACATTTAATCATGGATACAACAGCTATTCTTAGATTTTATAAAGGATTTATTTAATGGTTGTTGTGGTTGTATTTGGATTGAAGGGCACCAATAAATGGGTGACTGAGTGATTCCTTTTTGGACAGAGATGGGGTATGGCAAGGTAACCCTCTGACAAAATTGTTGAATGTGGCCTATGAGCTCAGGTTTATGAGGACTTTGGGTTCCTAAAGCATTTGAGACACACAGGGGATGGATGGGGGAGTTGTCACTGACATTGTAGCATGTGTTTAGTGTTTTTGTTTTAGTTCAAAAATACTTTTACATTTTTTTTCTTTTTCTTTGTTTTTTTTGTTAGTATGGCATGATTACTGGGAATATTTGGTGGCAGGAGACTAAATGATAAATTCATGAAACCTCTTTTGGTTGTTTAATTCAGTTCTGTGGGTTGCAGGGATTTGAACTTGGAAAGCACATTGGTCCAGTCTGAGTCCTTTATGAAAACATGGGCTAGGTACCACATGAGGAAGAAAAGAGAGATGATGTAGGTCTTTACATTCTTAGCAATTACTTATTCTCTCTGTCTGTGTTACATGGATTTGGCATGAGTTTTTTTTTTTTAAGGAGTTGTGACGTATAAGAGCAAATCATTTAAAAGCACTTCAAAATAATTGTTTATGCATTCTAGTGCTGCATGGAAGATAATCATCATTACTTTATCTTCACCACAAGCTGGTCTAATGTATACTTTTGTTGTGTCTTATTTACTATCTAATTTTGTTCTGTCATGCTGTTACCATTTTGTTTATACCTTACGGTGCAGGTCATCGTTGGACCTGTTCGCCTATCCAATAAGAAAAGAAATAATAAATAAATAAATGAAAGTGCTAGTTAAACTTTCTGATTTTCTTTCCTGTTTATTTCTGAAATTCTTTGACATGGGAATTGAGAGGAGTGGGCAAGTGTAGCTTGTTTGGTTTAAGATCATTTAAAAAGGCAAAGAACTGATTTCTTTTACAAGGTATAAGAAGTGTCAAGGTGGACAGATGGACTGGATGTTGAAACTGTGGCCAGAAATGAAGCTATGGTGTATCTCAGTGGTTTTAGAACAAGATGACAGGGGAACAACTTGCATGTTTGAATACAGTGGGATTTGTATTTATTTATTTATTTATTTATTTATTTATTTATTTATATGATGATGTGTGGTATTTAATGTAGAGTCACACTGAAGAAGGCTTTGCCTGTTTCAGCCGAAACCAGGCTGTTTGTTCCTTACAGGACATGTTGTATTAAACTTTGTATTTTCTACAGACATCACTGTGTGCTGGCCTTGTGATTCTACATTGAACTGCTGCTTTTTGGGGCCATGCACTCGCTGTATTTGCAAGGGTTTTTCTTGTTTGATGATGTGAGGCATTGCCAGCTATGCTAGGAGATGTAGGGAAGTGGATGTGTAACATATGCCAGCACAGCTAGCTGGAATTTTATAAAGAATTATATGTCATTTGTATATCAAACTGATTTGTACAGATGCTTGTATTGAAAATATATTTGTAAAGTTGCTTGTGTTAAAAATGTACCAACAGTGGGTCCTGACTGTATTGTAACTGATTAAATGTATATTTTTTAACACAGGATTGTTTCTTACAGTTCTAACCGCAGCCAGAGACAAAATGTCTATGCCGAAGAATGGTTTATTAACTCTTGTAGGAAGATTGGAAGTATTTTATGGCTTTATGACTTCCAGAAGCTGCAACAGATCTTAGCAAAGCTCTATCTATGTGTATGATAACACTCATGTGAGATATTCTGGGTCAGTTGCTAGGAATAGGGGGAGTATGGGAACCAGAAGTCAGATAATCAGATATATGTGATGTCATTCTGTAATCCATCACAAAATTATGTTTCAATACTAGATGAAACTAAAGTCTCAGAGCACTCTTTTTTGGAACTTGACAAAGAAGGACCCTGCACCTACTTCATCTTGTTTTGTTTTAGTAAGTGACTAGGGAATAGTACTTCTTTAGATCAGTCAGGAAAATATAGTGAGATTCATTAAGTACTGTTTTTTCTGTATCTTTGTGAATCTAGTCAGCTGTTTAATTTTAATATTTCCTGTGATCGAAAAACTGGTGTTTATTATAAATAGATATTTAGTATTTTAATGTTCTTATATTATTTATCATTAAACATATTTGAACTCTTCATTGTAGCTGGTCCTTAGAGAATATTTTAACTTTTGAGAGTACTTATACTTATTTGGTGACCCTGTGGCCACTCCTGAAAGCCTTAATGCATTGGTCAAAACACTACCACTACTATTAATATTAATTTCACTCAGTATAATTGGGCACCCTTGTAAGAGCCTTAGCGTAGCTGGATTTGGAGAGTCTGGTGGCAGTAACTACCTTATAGTCTGGGCAGAAGTGGGCATAGGTGTGTGTGTGTGTGTGTGTGTGTGTGTGTGTGTGTGTGTGTGTGTGTGTGTGTGTGTGTGTGTGTGTGTGTGTTTGTGTGCAAATCAAATCTCAAAGAGTGTGTGTCTCAGCTGCTTGGAAAAGGGACACAGAGCACTGGTTTCACAGGGAAAGTGGTGGAAGACTTGCCTTGGACACTCAACTGAGGACTCAACTCTACAGCTGTGCCAGTGGGGACTCTTAATGGGGACCTGGAGAGAGAGAGAGAAAGAAAGAGAGACCTAGACCCCCAGACTGAGTGTGTTCCCTGTATGCTCTTAAGGGAAATTGTGATTGATGTAGAGAGGTGCATCTGGAAATATCATGTGTATCTATTTTTTATTCCAAGTTAACATCCCTCTCCAGTGTCAGTGGTGAGGATTCAGGCTCCTTGATTACTGGCCCAGAGAGGGTGCATCACAATTTATTAATTTACTTAAAGTAAATAAACAAAATAAGGAACCAGCAGAGAGGCACCAGTATAAAATGTATTTAATGGATGATAGATAATTAAAGCAAAAACATTTAAAGAAAAATAAAAGTCAAAGTCAAAGAAAACTTTATTGTCATTCAAAACTACACAGGAGTGTAGCTGAATGAAATTACAGTGTTTCATTCTCAATGCAAGAAACAGTTGCACATATAGACAGAGAAAAATTAATAAAATATCACAGTAGAATTTTAATAAGTAGCAATTTGTAAGTAAAGTAGGACAGCAGTGACCCGCACCCATCACAGAACAGGAGACAAGGAAGACAAGGAACAATATGAAGGTAATATTGTCAAAGTAAATTTGAAACAATAGCAGCATATCTATGATTAGACTGAATTATTGCACAGTTTGTATATTGCACTTTACAGTCCGGTGTGTAGGTGAGCCACCTTAGTATTGCACTTGGTTATTGCACATCCATAAAATAAGCCTCTTGATAGGCTAGTTATGTAAGAGAAGTGGTTGAGTGTTTCAACAGACTCATGGTTAGTTTTTCCCAAGAGTTCAACAGTCTAATGGAGAGCAGAAAGAAACTGTTTTTTAGTCTGGTAGTCTTACAATGCAGGCTTCTGTATCTCCTGCCTGAGGACAGGCAAGTGTACAGACCATTGGCAGGATGCGTTGGATCGCTGGAAATCTAACTTTCCTTAGAAAGTGCAAGCGTTGCTGAGCATTTTTGACTGTGCTGGATACATGGACTGACCAGGATAAGTTCTCTGTGATATGAACACCCAAGAACTTTGTACTCTTGACCCTTTCCACTGTCATCCCTTTCATCACTAGAGGTTTGTGTGGTACTTAAGATCTTCTGAAATCAACGATCAATTCCTTTGCCTTGCTGACATTCAGTGCTAGATTGCTGCTGTCACATCAGACCAGCAGTTGATCAGTCTCATCCCTGTAGGGCTCCTCCCATTTGTCTTGGTCAGGCCTATAACAGTGGAGTCGTTCGCGATTTGATGATCCTATTCGTCTCATGTCTGGCCATACAGTCATGTGTCAGCAGAGTGAAAAGGAGAGGGCTTAAGACTTACCCCTATGGTACTCGTGTTCAGGATGATATTTTCAGAGCTGTTATCTCCCACATGATCCTTTTGAGGCCTTTCAGTAAGGAAGCTCAGAATCCAATTGCATAAATGAGAGTCTATGCCCAGTTGAAGTAGCTTCGATATCAGATTTTGAGGGATGAGAGTGTTGAAGGCAGAACTGAAATTGATGAATAGCAGTCTTGTATAGCAGTTTTTGCCTTCTAAGTGGGTCAGTGTTTCATGGAGAGCTAGTGAGATGGCATCCCCTGTACTGCGGTTTGTCCAGTATGCAAATTGCAGTGTTGAAGATGTCAGTGAGTACTGGAGCCACTTCCGTCACACATTGCCTTAGTACCCTGCCCATGATGTTGTCAGGGCCAGCTGCTTTCCTCGGGTTGACACGTTTTAGGGTTCTGGTGACATCGATTGTATTGAAGCTCAGCACCACTGCATACTTGTCTTCAGGGATTCTGCATGCAGTTGTTTTGGTGTCAGCATCAAACCTACTAAAGATTTTGTTCAGTTGGTTCAGAAACTCAGTACTATCATCACATGAAGCTGATGGAGGCTTGTAGTTGGTGATGGTCTGAATTAATTTCCATAGTTGCCTGGTATCCTTCTGCTTCCAGAAGTGACTTTGGATTTTTCTGCCATAGGATCTTTTTGCCTGTTTGATAGCTTTGTTCAGTTTGGCTCTGGCCACACTTAAAGCTTCCAATCTTGGGATTTGAAAGTTGCATTTATTACTTTTGAGAGCTCATACATCTCACTAGTTAGCCAAGGTTTTTGATTTGCCCATATGGTGATGAGTTTGGTGTTTGTTACATCCTCCACACACTGAGAAATGTAAGCTGTGACCGACTCAGTGTATGTGTCCAAATCAATATGGTTATTTGTTACAGCAGCCTCTATAAACACTGACCAGTCTGTACAGTCGAAGCAGCCTTATATATATATATATATTTATTTATTTATTTATTTATTTAACATTTGTTGACCGGGAAAGTCCGACTAGGTTCCACAGATCCTGTTTTCAGCGGAGGCCCGGGGAGAAATGCTCCAGAAGCATGTCTTTAGAATAGAGCTGAGATTGCTCCCTTAGGCCAGATCCTTATACGTTTTCTAGTCAGTGTACTGGTTTTCAGTATGGATTTATAAGCTGGAACCAGCATGATGGCTAGGTGGTCAGAGCTCCCTAGATGTGGATAAGGTTTTGCTTTATATGCACCTTTGATGTTAGTGTAGACCTTATAGGTTCATAGGTTCATAGGTTCATACTAGGCTATCTGCCCTAGGGCATTTATAAGCCTAGCCAGAATGTGTTTGGCTTTCGCCACCCATTTTAAATTTATTTTGCTATGCCCTTTTTCGAGGTTAGTATACTGTGCCTCTATCTAACAGTGACACAGAAGTGATACCCGGGGTAAACCTACGATCTCCCATCCACTCATCAAGATTCCTCTTGAAGAGAGTCAATGAGGGACTCTGCCTAACCTGGACTGGGATTTTATTCCAGAGTGAAGGGAGCCTCTGGGTTATGAATCTGTCCCTCCAGCATGTCCTATTTATTTCAGTGCTGAGGTTCAAGTCTCTCGGCGTGGCTCGATGGGATTTGGATTTTCTGAGGTGCAGCATGTCCATTAATTCCGGGTTGGACATGGCTTTATACGTCAGGCACAGATCTCCTCTGAACAGGCGGTATGCCACTGAGTAGAGCTGGAGTTTCTTTAACCGGGCAGCATATGGCATCTGTTTGAGCCCTTTGATCCTCTTGGTGAGGTACTCATCACTTATCCAGTACATCTACCCCCCTTGGGGCAAAGTTTACCTGTTGGTGGTAGTGGGGTAATACAGTCTTTAGGTTAGCCTGATTGAAGTCTCCTGCAATTACTATTGCTCTGGATTTCTGTTTTGTGGTCACTTATAGATTAATACAAGGTGAACAAAGAGATGAGCACTTTCACACTCAGGGTGCTTCATCAGATCTAATCAAAAGACAAATAAGAACATATTTAAATAGACTAAAACTTCCTTCTCAAACCCCATGACTTAAGATCAGGTCTTAAAAGGATACACTCATTCAATGACCACATACACCAAAAACAACTTAGTGTAATTAACAAACACAATGCAAATAAAAAAAAATCACCACTGCCAAAAGACACTCTTGGAGACGCAATGTTTTATTAGCATATAACTACACTAAGCACTAAGTAAAGAAAGTTACTGTTTGTCGTTTTTGCATTTAAGTTACCTGTAACACATTGCATTTAAGTTACCTGGCACTTGCTCACTAAAGCAATTATATAAGTCAGCACTAAAAAATTAAAAGCACTACACCCTCACAAACTCCCCTTGAGTACCTTGTTCCCCATTGGCCCTTTTTTCAATTATAAAGGAATTCCCAATACTATTCTAGCATGTCCAAAGGTCAATTGTCAATCTCCTCTCCGGTCCAGCTGGTGAATCTGGGAATCTTGAGGCAATGTTACAGCTGCCTCATGTACACAGACAACCCTCTCCTCCTCCCAACAAATTCCAACACATGTGAGAGATGCAACCATATAGCCAAACTGGAGGCTAAGCTCTCTCAACTCAGTACTGGCATATCCAAATCCCATCGAGCTACGCGCTCGAGAGACTTAAACCTCAGCACTGAAATAAATAGGACATGCTGGAGGGACAGATTCATAACCCAGAGGCTCCCTTCACTCTGGAATAAAATACCAGTCCAGGTTAGGCAGAGTCCCTCATTGACTCTCTTCAAGAGGAATCTTGATGAGTGGATGGGAGATCGTAGGTTTACCCCGGGTATCACTTCTGTGTCACTGTTAGACAGAGGCACAGTATACTAACCTCGAAAAAGGGCATAGCAAAATTAATTTAAAACGGGTGGCGAAAGCCAAACACACTCTGGTTAGGGTTATAAATGCCCTAGGGCAGATAGCCTAGTATGAACCTATGAATCTATGAACCTATGAACCTATACCCCCTGGCTTACTCAAAACCACATGTACCTTAATGCAAGAAAGAGACAAAGCTTAGACAGTCCAGTCTGAAACAAAACTCCATTCCCATCTCCAACACTACAAAGAACTACGCAACCTTACAAAAAACACATCATTAGTGCTAAGAAAAACTTCAATAACAATCCTCCCTCCTCACTCTCAACTAACCCAAAGAAATTTTGGCACTCTGTAAACCAAATTTTGCACCCAGCTAACCCTTCTGCCCCCATTCCATGTCCCAACAAATCTCCTCTAGAAACAGCATCTAACTTTAATACCTTCTTCATTTAAACCATTAGCAAATTGTCTCTTCAAACTAACTCCAGTACCAATGTTAATATCACTCCCAATCCACTTTCATCCCGTTATTGAACTCAGGCCCTCTCACTGAAACCAGTCTTAACCAACTATATCAAATCATTGCTCAACAAATTAAAATCCTGCTCTCCCTCTGTGGATACCCTACCACCACTCTTCCTTCAGAGGGCAGCAAACTTAATTGCCCTCCCTATCTCTATTGTCATCAACTAGTCCACTGCAGAATCCAAAGTCCCCTCAATCTGGAAAAAATTCTACACAATACCCATTCACAAGGAAGGCAACTCCTCAGAACTCACCAACTTTAGGCCTACTGCTATTTTATCTCCTCTATCCAAAATATTAGATAAATTTGTCCACAAACAAATCCTCCAATACCTCTTACAAGAGAACTTGCTCACCCACACTCACGCATGGCTTTCACCCTAAACATAGCAACTCTACTGCCCTTTTATCCTTTCTGAATACTGTATCCCAAGACAGAGATAATAATAAACTCATCTCACCCTTTTCCTAGACCTATCAAAAGCTTTTGACACTGTGTCCCACCCTCTACTACTTGCTAAACTCTCTGAACTTAATCTCTCCACATCTACCACCTCCTGATTTACTAGCTACCTCTCAGATTGACTTCAATCAGGTAAATGGCTCTCTGCAGCATCTCCTGCCCTCTCTCTCAAGATGGCATACCCCATGGATCAATTCTTGGCCCTCTACTGTTTAATATATTTACAAACCAATTACACACATGCTGCCCACTGTCATCTCTTGTGCAGTATACAGATGACTCCACAGTCATCACCATAGCCAACTCCCTCTCTGACCTAAATACTCTCACTAAAAAATCCTTCTTATCAATTGAAAACTGGCTCCCCAATAATCACTTGATTTTAAATAAAAAAAAATAAAATAAATAAACTCCTGCTTTCCACTCCCAAAACTATGAACCATCAGAAACCTTCCTTCTCTATCACCTGCCTCAACAATACACTTATCTTGGTTGAATCTCACACAAAGCTTCTGGGGGGGGGTCATCTTAGATGACCAGCTCAAATTTCATCTGAAATCTCCAATAACATTAAGAAAACCCACCCAAAACTAGGACTTTTGTACCACAACAAAAATTTTCTCACCTCCATATCCATAATCTCCCTATCCCATGCCTACCTCCTTCCAAGCCTACTCTATGGCTCATAAATCTTCACCAACCTTCTGACCTTCTTCCTAATGAATCTCAAATCTACATACAACAAAATTGTTAAATTTGCCTCAGGTCAATCCTACCACTCTCACCACTGTCTTGCCCTCAAAAACTCAAACTGGTTAGAATTCCCTCACCAATTACTCTTTACCTGACTTCAGATCATACATACTATACTGTACCATCCCTCTTCCTGCCCTGACATTGTGTCTCTTGTCTCCCTCTATACCCCTTCTAGGTCTTGCAGTAGGTCTAACCAAAACCTCCTGCAAATCTACAAACTCAAAAGCAAAATAGGGCAAAAATGTTATAGCTATCTCCCACCCCTAGCTTGCAACAAACTTCTTTTAAAAATCAGGAATATTAATCACCCACAAAAAGTCAAGGTTGCTATCAAAACATTTCTCAGTTCTTGGAACTGTCACTGCATTCACCTTCCATGATTGTCCTTGACTGTCTCCTTAGTCTCATATCCTCCTCTTGAACCTGTCTCAGTAACCACCCTCTTTCTATTTTTCTTACTTCTCAAATCCTCTCTACCACCTCTTCCTCTCATGTCTACTCTCTGGCTGAATTTCAACTCCTCTCTGCTACACAACCAACATAAATCCTCAACTATATCCTCCCTAAGTTTCTATAAAAGTAACCTCTTTTTCTCCATACCTGTCTCTTTATTAGTCCCTCACACACTTTTAATCAATTCTATACCTACATGGACTGTTGATTTCAGTTATATGTGATTGCTTATAATTTCTAATTTTGTATACCTGCTTTTGATTAATTAGTGCATCTGTGTAATTTACTACATAATTTGAAGTATACTTTCTTTAGATCTTCTTCTTTTGGCTTTTTCCTGGTTAGGGGTGGCCACAGCGGATCACCTGTCTGCTCATGATTGGCAGTGGAGTTTTACAGTGTCGAGTTGCCAGCCCGGCACCCAACCTTCCACAGAAGGCACACACATGCAGGCACTCACTCCTAGGGCCAATTTAGTGTGTCCAATCCACCTACAGCATGTCTTTGGGATGTGGGAGGAAACCAGAGCACCCAGAGAAAACCCACATGACCACAGGGAGGACATGCAGACTCCGCACAGAAGGCACCCCAGCCAAGGATTGAACCTCTTACTGTAAGGCAGCAACGCTAACCGCTGCACCACCGCAGCCGCCCCGCTGCACCAATTCTCTTTATCTTCTGTATCATTGTACTTTTCATACTACATGTTTGTAATCACGTGTGGAGCTTTTATCCCCGAGCCTCCACTGAAAAAGGGCTTCTGCCCAGTCGGACTAACCCAGTCAACAAATGCCAAATAAATAATAAAATAATAAATAAATAAAATTAAAAAAATTAAAATTGTAAACAGTCCATATAACTTGATACATTATTGATGGCTTCAAAACTAGAATAACTTGCTTAGATCTTAAATTTTATGTGACCTCAGTTTTAAAATGCTTAATATAAAGCTAGCAACATTAATTCCAGGGACCTGCTTAGCACTGAGTTTTAATTCCCATACTGCTTCTCTGTATTCCAGTGTATTTTTAAAGTCACCAACCCTTTTGTTCATCTCAACCCTATCAATAATAAAAAATATAAACCTTCTGAAATTTTCACATACTTTTGACTGCATGTAAAAGGCATTAATAGTTTTTTATGAATCTCAGGGATACCACAAATAGAGGCAATAATGGGTGTCTTCACCGTAAGATATTCAAACTCATTTTTATCTTATTTCCCCCTGAAATAAGGCATTCAACAACAACCAATCGGTCTTAGCATATGCTATGTTGATTTGGATTTTTAGACCCTAGCATATAAATTGTTGTCATTTAAAATCTCAGACATTTTAAGCATGTAATCATAACATCACATAACATTACTGCCTCCTTTATCTGGCTTCATTATTCTGTATTCTTTATTAGAAGCCAACTGCATGAGGCATTCATGTTCACCAGGTATTAAAACTAAACTGGGTTTTAGTAGCTGTCTGAAATGTCCTTCGCACATTTGTTCAAACAAATGAATAACTGGATTTGTTGCTGGGAAAAAAACACTCTTCCTTTTTAATGTGACAATACTGTCATTCAAATTCTCAGTATAATCATTAAAAAATAAACGTAATGTGAGTTGCCTAGTATATAATTTTAAATTATTTAAAAGTTTTGAAATGTCCATCTTAAACTCAGGCACAAAAGTAAAGCCCTTTTTAAGCAAGAAAAGATGTTCATGTTTAATTTCCTAGTCCCTGAAACTGTAGATACAAAAGCCATGATAATTTAAAACCCTGAACCTGGAACTGTACTGTCTCTCGACTAGTTAATAAAACCTCCCCATGTGTCTCTGTTTGTTGTGTTCATTCCTGCCATTTCTCATTTGTTGTTGCAGGGCTACATTAGCATCCCAACCATCCTGAGTATGCTGGTTCCAATTTCTTAATCTCTCTGAACATCTCCGGAGAGGAGGTTCCAAAAAATTATCATGGGGAGTATCAGTAATTTTCCTAGAACCTTCAATTTCATCCCCTACTTTAGAATCATACTGAGCCCTCCTTAAATCATTCTCATTAGAGAAATGATTATTAGTCCTAGGGAATGGATACACCTGCTTCTCAGCATACTCCCTAGAGTCCCTTAACAACTTCAGTTGTTTATTTTCCCAATTGTCTAAAGTATACTTGTCAAGCCCTTTAAACAAGTCAGTGTATTTATCTACATTCATCGGAAATAAGAAGTCTTTAGTAATACTTTCATTTAACTTACTAATGTCTTTGTTTTTAAGGGTAGCTAACTTATTATCTTTGTCCAGTATCAGGATCCACAATAAATCCAGACTGGTTCTGTGGAATAACTCCAATAACTCCCTATGCATCAGAGAGTTTGGTTCTTTGCCTATAGGGCATTGCTGGATACATAGGCCTCTCAGGACCTGGTTCAATGCTAAAGATTTCAAAAGGAATAAATTGTCCAATTGCAGGATCCTGTATTTCTTTGTAAGACATTCCAGTGTTGAAATCTGTGAACGTAAGGAACCAAGTTTATTGGCCGTTCATACTGAAGTGGTAAATTTGAATGCAGGGCTTTTGAACCAGTCGGAAATATTAAAAGTCGCAGGTACATTTGTAGTTGCTGATCCCTGTACTGTACTATCATCATTGGAGCCAAGAGGAAGTGGTGTATGAAGGGTTAACCCTTCCATCTGCGTAGAAGTCATTGGTATGCTTAGATTGTCCAAATTAACCTCTCTTAGAGCAGAAGAGATAGGTTCATAGATTCATAGGAGGGTACTAGGCTATTGCCCTAGGGCCTATATAAGCATAGCCAAAATGTACCCTGGCTTTCACCACCCAAGAAAATTATTTTCCTGTGCCCCTGTCGAGCAGAGCCACATAAGTGATCCCTGGGGTGAATTTCCTATCTCCCTTCCAATCATCAGGATTTTTCTTGAAGAGTGCTAATGAGGAGCTCTGTTTCACATAGATAGGTAGTTTGTTCCAGAGTGTAGGAAGGCTCTGGGACAGGAATCTATCCCTCCAGCATGTTCTGTTTATTGTGATGATAAGGTTTAGGTCCCTAGAGCGTGTAGCTCGGAGGGATTGGGATTTCTTTAAGTGGAGCATGCCAAACAGCTTTGGATTTGACATAGCTTTGTATGTTAGACAGAGATCACCTCTGAGTAGGCGATATGCGACGGAGTAAAGCTGGAGTTTTTTGAGACGGTCTGCGTAGGGCATCTGTTTGAGGCCAGTAATCCTCTTTGTGAGGTATTTCTGTGGCCTTTCCAGTTGTTGTAGATGTCTTGTGAAATACATACCAAAAGGAGCATTGTACTCTATAATGGGTTTAATGAGTGATGAGTAGAGGGGAACAATGACCTCTTTTTTTCTGGATGAGAAATCTTTTGTGATGAGGTGAGCCACGTAGAAGGATTTCCTGGCGATATGATTATCAAAGGAGAGACTACTGTCCACCTGTGTCCCAAGGTCTCATCACATTTTTGGCATTAAGTAGACTACCAGCTATGTGGTAGTTCATGGGTACAGAGTTTTTACCAAAGGGGATGACAATACACTTTTTGGCATTGAGCTTCAAGCCATGGCTTTGACACCAGGCATCTGTCTCAGTGAGGCCCTTTTGTAGTATGTCCACATCATTAGGAGTTTTGATTATGGCTCCTAGTTTGCAGTCATCTGCAAACTTTGTTAGTCAAAGACCTTCTGTTAGCCTGTACTTCAGAGAAGTAGATACCAAACAGGAGAGGACCCAGGACTGAACCCTGTGGTACTCCACTTGTCACTGGTCTGAAGTCAGATTTTGATTCTGCTATTTTCACAGTGTGGGTTCTGTCCGTGAGCCAGTTAGCAACCCATCTTGTGACATAGGGCTTTATACCTAGTCTAGTGAGCTTATCTATAATTCCAGAGTGGGGGATGGTGTTGAAAGCCTTGGCGAGATCTAGATAAGCTGTGTGAACCACCTTACCCTCATCTATGGCTTTGGTGACTGCTTCAAAGAAGTCAATCAGGTTTAGGAGACATGATCTGCCTTTTACAAATCTGAACTGGGTAGGGTCCAGAGTTTGGAGATTACCAATGTCTTTGTTTATGAGTTCCATGATGAGACATTCAATGGCCTTGCAGACCAGGCTCATCAGGCTAATGGGGCGGTAGTTTCTGGGGTCCATTGTGGCTCCCCCTTTGTGGAGTGGGATAAACATCGCGGTGCGCCATTCAGTGGGCACAAAGCCTGAGGTGAGGCTATGACTGAACATGGTACTTAGGTAGGGTGCCAGTTCATTCTGTAGTTTGTGTAGAACGCAGTCTGGGATATTGTCAGGTCCCATGGATGCTGTGATCTTGGCTTTGGAGAGTGTGTTTTTTACCTGTGCAGCCATGATTACAGGAACTTTGCATTCTTCCAGTATAGAGATGGGCCCTCTAGGGGATGAGAGGGGGGTAAAGTTAGCACTGAACCTATCTGCCAGGATGTTGGCAATATCAGTTGGTTCTGTATATTTAGTGCCATTGTGCTGTAACTCAGAGCAGATCTGAGTGTTGCCATTGAGATTCTTGACATAGCTATAGAATGCTTTGCAGTTGTCTTTAGAGTCAGTGGCAATTTTGTTTTCGTAACTTGCTTTGGAGGATTTTATGAGGGATCTCAGCTTCTTACTGAGGTTGACCAGGGCGTTCCTCCAGTCATGGGATTTTACTCTTTTCTGCAACAGTTTCTTTCTTCTGTTGTAGAGTTTGTTTATGGCAGAGGACCACCAGATCGGCTTCCTTTTTTTGGAGGATAGCATCTTGGTTCTATTAGGGATAGCATGATTCATGCACTCGTGTAAGTGCTTATAAAGTGCATTTGTGTAGGATTCAGCAGTCATAACTCTATTGTCCGTCTGCATGGGTGTCATGAAGTTTGAAACAAGATGGGATGATAATTGCTGATCAACATCACTAAATCTTCCACTGAGGTTCCCATTATCCAAAAACCTTCTTAGAGTCACTGGTCGAACACTTGGCAAGGTACAAAAACTAGAACCACATGCACCAAAAACAACTTAGTGTAATTAACAAACACAATGCAAAAAATAAAAAATCATCACTGCCAAAAGACACTTCCAGAGAGTCAAAGTTGTATTAACATATAACCAGACTAAGCTCTTTCACCCTTAATAACATTCGGCCTTTGTGAGGTGAAAATAAATTAACACAGATGCTTTATATACTCATCAAATCAATCACATGACCCACATTTCATTAAAAGAAAATGGATCAGCATAAAATTATAGTGTTAAGGATATTGTTCATAGGTACATAGGTTCATAAGTGTGTACTAGGCTAATGGCTCTGGAGCCTTTACAAGCCTAGCTCAAAAAAACTTTCCCCGGCACCGTGCCACCCAATGTTAGTTCACAGTGCCTCATTCCAGTAGTGCAAGTGAAGTTATCCCTAGGGTGAAATTTCTGTTACCCATCCAGTCGTTGAGATTTCTCTTGAAGATGCTTAGTGAGGTGCTGTGCTTGAGATGAATGGGAAGCTTATTCCAGAGCATGGACAGTCTTTGGGAGATGAACCTGTCCCTCCAGCATGTTCTGTTAATTGTGGTAGTGAGGTTGTGATTTCTGTTGAGTGTGTGGTGTAGGGGGATTGGGATTTCTTTAGGTGTAGCATTTCAAGTATTTCAACTTCCTCCTAGTCAGATCTGTGGACATTATCCCAGAATACTTTTAACACAGTGGAAACTTGACTGTCTGACCGTCATCTGATCCTAAACTCTAATAAAACAAAGCTGCTACTTTTCACCCCCACTAGTAGGAACAATGCCTTATCCTTCTCCATACAGTCTAATAATGGTACCATAATCTCCCCTGACTCCTGTACAAAACTCATAGGTGTCAACATTGATAATAACCTTAAATACACAAGCATGTCAATAAAACTATTAAATCCATCAATAAAAAACTTGGGTCGCTTTACAAAATCAAACCTTTCCTAACCCCAACTGCCAGAACTGCCATTGCCCATTCTCACTTACTCTCAACTCTACTTTATGCTTCCCCTTTACTTACCATCCTAAATAAAATGGAACTCAATAAACTATCTAGTTGCTATAATCACATTGCCAGATTTGCAACCGGCATGCCCTATAGGACACACCACTGTAATAACCTAAAATCTCTTGGGTGGTTAGAAGTGCATTGCCTAATTCAATATAACCAGCTTATAGTGGCACATAAAGTACTGAACCAACCTGAAAATAAACCTGAACTCAAAAACATTATATACCCCTATAGCAACCTCAGAGCACTGAGTTCTTCTAATAGACTCCTTGTCCAAACTGTCAAAACCAACAATTCATCTGGTGCCTCTCTGTTTACCAACTATGTTGGTAAAATTTGGAATACCTTTCCTGCAGACATTACCTTAGTATCCATCCTAAGTCAATTCAAGAAAGGCCTGAAACAGTATTTTAAGTCACACAGGCTATGTCCTTGCTCTAAGCCAGACTAGCACTCGCACTAATATTGTAAGGTAACATTTTCATGGCTACTCTACTGAATTACAATATCTAAGATTTTTACCTTATCAAACCTTTTTTTAAATTGTACAGCTTTCTTACTACTATAGACTGTTGACAGTTACTAACACGTTTTAAGTTTTATGTAATGTCTTTCTGTTTGTACCTTGGAGCTTTTCTCCCCGGGCCTTCGCTGAAAATGGACATGTATCCAGTCAGACTATCCCAGTCAACAAATGTAAAATAAAATAAATAAATAAATAAATAAGTAGGACTGGGTCTGACATGGCTTTGTAAGTCAAGCAGAGATCACCTCTGAGTAGACAATAAGAGACTGAGAACAGCTGAAGTTTATTGAGTCTGTCCATGTAGGGCATGTGTTTAAGGCATAGGATCCTTTTTGTGAGGTACTTTTGTGGCCTCTCCAGCTATTGTAGCTGTCTGGTCAGGTACATGCCAAACAGGGCATTATATTTTATGATTGGTCTAATGAGGCATGAGTACAGAGGGATGATGACCTCTTTCTTTCTGGATACAAACCCTTTGGTTATAAAATGTGCCATGTAGAAGGACTTTCTGACCACAGTGGAAACATGGTGGTCGAACGTGAGGTGGCTGTCGACCTGGGTGCCCAGATCCCTTATGGCCTCTTCAGTGTTTAGTGGACTTCCATCGATGTGATCATTCATGGGAGTTGAGTTTTATCCGAAGGGGATGATAACACATTTTTTGGCATTAAGCTTAAGGCCATAGTTCCGACACCAGTCATTGGTCTCAGAGAGGCCCTTTTGTAGGATGTCTGCATCACTTGGGAAGTTGATAATGACTGCTAGCTTGCAGTCATCAGCAAACTTGGTCAGCTAGAGTCCCTCTGTGCTGGCCTGGACTTCTGAGAAGTAGATGCCAAACTGGAGACGGCACAGGACCGAGCTCTGTGGGACTTTACTTGTGACTGATTGACAGTCTGATTTGGCATCCACAACTTTTACTCTGTGGGTCCTGCCTTTGAGCCAATTTGTAACGCACTTAGTGATATAAGGATCGATGCCTAGTTTGGTGAGTGTATCAATGATACCTGAGTGGGGAATGGAATCAAAGGCCTTGGCCAGGTTGAGGTAGGCTGTATGAACCACCTTACCCTTATCCACAGCCTTGGTGATTGCCTCGAAGAAGTCAACCAGGTTCAGCAGGCAGGGTCTCCCTTTGATGAAGCCAAACTGTGTGGGGTCAAGAGTTTAGATATTGCCTATATCTCTGATGAGCAGGTCCATGATGATGTGCTCCATAGCTTTGCATACCAGAGTCGTCAGGCTAATGGGGCAGTAGTTCCCAGGGTCTGTAGTTGCTCCCCCTTTGTGGAGATGGATGACTGTAGCAGTGAGCCATTCATTAGGGACAAAGCCTGAGGTAAGGCTGTGATTGAACAGAGCATGCAAGTGTGGTGTCAATTCATTTTGTAGTTTACCTAGTGATCTGTGAGACGTGCCAAAGTTATTATATAGGGAAGACTAATCGGTGTCTTAGGGATTGCATCAGAGAGCATTTATATAGCATTAATAAAGTTGATGTCAGGAATGTACTAGGCAAACACGTAGTCAATATGGGTAGTATTCATGTGTTTGGTCCTTAAATTGTATTATATAACTACAAGAGAGGGGGTGATAAGGATTCACATAGAACGGATAGAGACTAAATGGATTATGTTGCAACAAGCAACCAGGGATAAGGGATTGAATGTGTGTATCCTTTTAAGACCTGCTCTTAAGTCATAGTGTTTGAGGGGGTAGTTTTAGTGTATTTAAATGTTCTTATTTGTCTTTTGGTTAGATATGATGAAGCACCCTGAGTAGGTGCGAAAGCGCTCATCTCTTTGTTTTATTTTTTGTCTAAATGTTTTTGTTTTAATTATTTATTGTGCATTAAAGACATGTTTTACTGGTGCTGCTATGCCAATTTCTTATTTTGTTTATTTGCTTTACGTTTGCTTCTGACAGGACGAGCACATTTGCTCCTGCTTTGGTTTGTGCTTGTTTTATTTATTTATTTATTTATTTATTTATTTATTTTGGTCCGTCTTTGGCTGGAGAAGTTGGATTCCATAAAGAAGTGAAGAAGGATATTTTGCAACTGTTGAATGAGATCATATTCTTCCATATGTGAGGAAATGGGACTGAACATTTGACCATGAGGATGACAGTGTTTAGTGTAATCTCAAGTATAAAATGCTGACCAAAATAAGATGCATTAGAGAGGATTGTGCGGAGCAAGTGGGAAGCATTAGCCATTTGCTCTTTGATTACTCTCAGATATCTGGGTTTGGGGGTTTGCTACTCTGCATTCTGCATATATCATATTTGAGCTCTATGACCTATGACCATATTATGCTATCTTTACCAGAGGGCCTGCACTCTGCAAAAATACGTGGGAGGTCATGATTGTTATTGGCAGATGCAGAGTGTGGAATGCTCAGTGCTTTCTTAACTTATTATCTTCACATTTCTCTTGATTTAATTCAAAACACTTCACTAATAACTCAGTGTATCAGGGATAAAATGGCCTCTTTTTCTGCACAATCACTGATTTTATGGATTGGTATTAGACGGCATGGTGTTTGTATCATGCTATGTTTTTATGCTTCACAGATTTGTTTTTCTATTTTGCTACGTTTATTCTGTACAATGTGTTTTTGTTCCTTTCTCCATGCATTGCATGGCATTGCTTCATTTATTTACAATGAATAGATACTTGTTGCTTTCAATACGTGTCATGTAATGTTTAAAGTGTCTGTCTGCACTTTCTAAAACAAGAGTAAGTAACATGTCTTACAACTTGCGGGTAACTTCCTCACCATATACATAGCCAACTTTTACAGTTTTATGTGGAATGTGTTATTATTTCATATTATTTTGTTGATAAGGACAACCCCCTGTAAATATTAATGCTAAATACCCCTACCTTGACATTATGAAAAAATAATGTGACATGCCTCTTTACCTGAATTAGAGCATAAGCTACTACAACAGGCAAGCCTTATTTTCTAGAAAGACAAGTCATTAACTTAAGTATTGCGGTTATAACACCTTACATTGAAAAATAACACATGTGATGATGTAGTAATCAAACCACAAAATAAGTAACTGCTCTACTAATGAGAAAAAAATGCTACCCATAATGCTTTGCTGGCATACGTAAAGCATGTACGTTGGCTGCCATAACATCATTGTATGGGCTTGTTCATACAGGAAAAACTGAGTAGTCAGTGAAATTAAAACATCGAAAGTAATACTATAATCATTGGTTTTCAAAACCACTAGTAACTTTAACATCAGGATGGAAATAAAATTAAATGTAAAAGAAAGACTTATGAAAGCACAGAGAGAAACTTTAACATCCACCTAAAGCACCCCAAACTCAGACAGATGTGAGCTTTATCAACATATCATCTGAAGGACAGCATCTCAAGAACATGGGTACTTAAGCACAATACTGGATAAGCAATCATGAAGATCAGAAGATGCCTAGCCATATCCACCATTAGGTAGTCAAACTTAAAAGTCTGTGCCTTATGTTTTTAGTAGATTAGTTTCTTTATGCTAAACTATAATTTCAGTGCTGGAGTATGACTCCAAGTACTTGTTTTACTCACTTTTGCCCCCCATTTTTTCTGTTTATCATTGCCTTCAGCCACAGCATCCATCAGAAGGATTATGTGCTTATGTCTATCTATGCACATGCCCAGTAGTGCCTGATGGGTGAGTACATAAAGGGGGCACTGCAGGATTGTCACGCCATCTTATAAGAACATTAGTTCTCATACAGATGTGTTTTTGTTAATCATCTGGTTTCTAGCTTGGATATTAATGATACATGCACCTCCTGACACACACACACACACACACACACACACACACACACACACACACACACACACACACATATTCCTCCATCCATCCTAGAAAGGACACAAGTGACCACTGCCCAATTGCTCCTCTTGGACCTCCATTAGATCTTCCTACAGCTAGATCACTATCCGATCCCATGTCATATGGGTCAAAGTCAGGGCTTTACAATACCTAGATCACTATCGGATCCCATGTCATATGGGTCATAGACACTGTGATGATGTGAGGTATTACCAGCTATGCCAGAAAAAGTAGGACAGTGGATCTGTAACATATGCCAACACTGCTAGCTAGAACATAGCAAAGATGTATATGTAATTTGAATATCAAACTGATTTTTACAGATCCTTGTGCTGAAAATGTCTTTGTAAGTTGCTTGTGTTAAAAATTTATAAACACTATGCCCTGCTGGGCAGAAAATGAAATGTACATGCATTATTGTAACTATTTAAAAGTACATGCTTTAACAGAGAATACTGGAAGAGAAGAGGTCAATCTCAAACTTTGAAAAATAGTAAGAAATTAAGTTACTGGGCCTAGGCTATAAAAAATGTTATCTCACAGTTTTGAATGAAGCAAGAGACATAATGCCTGCAAGAAGTATGGTTTATTAGCTCCTGTCGGAGAAGTGAAAGTATTTTATGGTTTTATGACTTCCAGGAGCTGTAGCAGATCTTACCAAAGTTCTGTGTGTATGTATTATTGACACACAGGTGCTAAACCCTGACAGTTTCTAGCAATGGGGGCTTGCATGTGAACCAGAACTCAGATGATCAGATGTATGTGATGTCATTCTGGAATACATCACTAAAATAATGTTTAGTACTATTTGAAACTGAAGTCTCATGGCACTCTGTTTTGGAAGCCTGACATAGAAGGATCACTCATCTACTTCGTCTTGCCTTGCTCTAGCAAGTGACCAGGGAATAGTAATGCCTTAGATCATCCAGGAAAATATAATAGGAGTAGTTAAGTACTGTTTTTATGCATCTGTGCGACTCTATCCATCTATGTTATTGTAATATTTCCTGTGACTGAAACTCTGATGTTTATTGTATATAGATATTTAGTACTTTCATGTTTTTTTCTTATTTATTATTAAATATATTTAAACTTTTCACTGTGGCTGGCCCTTTAGAGAATATCTTAACCTTTGAGAGCACTTATATATGTTTGGTGACTCTGTGCCCACCGCTGAAAGCCTTATTGCATTGGCCAAACTACCATTCATATTAATATTAATTTCACTCATTATAATTGGATACCCTTGTAACAGCCTTAGAGTAGCTGGTTTGGGAGTGTCTGGTGACAGTAACTATCTTATAGTCTGAACTGAAGGGGGCATAGCTAGTAAACCTGTGCCAACCTTTCCCAGGTGTGTGTCTTTGTTTGTGTGTGTGTGTGTGTGTGTGTGTGTGTGTGTGTGTGTGTGTGTGTGTGTGTGTGTGTGTGTGTGTGTGTGTGTGTGTGTGTGTGTGTGTTTGTTTGCCAATCTCAAAGAGTGTGTTTGTTAGCTGCTTGCAGAAGGGGCACGGACCACTGGTTTCACAGAGACAGTGGTGTAGGACTTAGCTTGGACACTCGGCTGCGGAGTTAACTCTGCAGCTGTGCCAGTGGGGAGCCTTACTGGGGATCTGGGGAGAGAGAGAGAGAGAGAGAAGGAAACACAGACCCTGGGCTGAGTGTGTTCCATGTGTGCTCTTAAGAGAAATTGTGCTTGATAGAGAGATGCATCTGGAAATACTAGGTGTATACATACTTGTACCAAGTGAATGTCACTCTCCATTGTCAGTGGTGAGGATTTAGGCTCATTGATTACTGGCCTAGAGTGGGGACATCACAGTCACATCTTCCAATACCTAGATCCCTAACTAATCACATGTCATATAGGTCATAGTCAGGATTTTATAACACCTAGATCCCTATCTGAACCCATGTCATATGGGTCATAGTCAGGACTTTACAACACCTAGATCACTATCTGATCCCATGTCATATGAGTCATAATCAGGACTTTATAACACCTAGATCACTATCTGATGTCATGTCATATGGGTAATAGTTAGATCTTCCAACATCTAGATCCCTAACTGATCCCATGTCATACAGGTCATAATCAGGACTTTACAACAGTTAGATTACTATCTTATCTATGTCATATAGGTCAAAGTCAGGACTTTACAACACCTAGATCATTATCTGATCCCATGTCATATAGGTCATAGTGAAGACTTTACAATAGCTAGATCACTATCTGATCTCATGTCATATAGGTCATAGGCAGGACTTTATAACACCTAGATCACTATCTGATCCCATGTCATATAGGTCATAATCAGGACTTTACAACAGCTAGATCACTATCTTATCGATGTCATATGTGTCATAATCAGGACTTTACAACACCTAGATCACTATCTGATCTCATGTCATATGGGTAATAGTCAGATCTTCCAACATCTAGATTCTTAACTGATCACATGTCATATAGGTCATAATCAGGACTTTACAACAGCTAGATCACTATCTTATCCATGTCATATGGGTCATAGTCAGGACTTTGCAACACCTAGATCCCTATCTGATCCCATGTCATAGGTCATAGTCAGGACTTATTAACACCTAGATCCCTATCTGATCCTATGTCATATGGGTCATAGTCAAGACTTTTTTGCTTACCTCACTGAGCTGATGAATCAAAGCAATTGGTGTGGGAATGCAGCATGCAGCTTTCTGATCTTTCTGGTATCAAAGCTATGATACCTTTGAGTAACTTGATCAACTTGCTAGACATAGCATTTATTTATTTATTTATTTATTTATTTATTTAATCATTCAGTTGTTTGTTAATGGGTAGGTGAATTACTCCCTCTTGGGCACTTTTCACCCAAAACAAGGGCCATAAGTGCTAAAATAATACAATATATAGGGATATATTAGGGTATCCAATGAACTATCATGTTGTTGGGAATTGGGAAAAAATAGAGTATACAGAGAAGACCCACACAGACATGAGGAGAACATTCAAACTTTACAAAGTCACTTGTGAGCAGGAATGAATCTAGACTTTGGAAAAATGCACACATTTTTAACTCCAGTTTTCCTGTCAACATATCCAGAATTGAACATGTTCAGATTTGTTATCATATCTGAAACTGGACTAGCCAAAAAGACAGTAAGATCATTTGTGGACTATCTAATGTGCACAACAAGAATTTATAGCAAAAGGAGAAATGGGATATTGACCCATCTGAAAAAGGCAATCATCATATATTTGATATATCACATTATTCCTGCTTTTAAAACAGTCGTAAAACACAACAACAAAACAAAATGGTCATCTTGTGATTGTGCCTAATACTGTTTCACGGCCATGAATCTATTTATAGTGCAAAGTTCATGGCACACAGCCAAGTTTTCACTTATTGCTGGCCTTTTCCATCTGGGATGCAAGCTATTAAATGGACATCTCATCCTACTCTTTTTCATACGGGGTCTTCTTCAACTGTTCCTTAACTAACCTTGCCGTCACTCTTTCGTTGTCACCATACCGGCCTCTCTGTCTTCAAAGAAAGCACACACATGGCTATATCCTTTGCATTCATTTACTTTTCTGACCTCTCAGTCTGACTCTCATCTTTGAATTTTAGCTAATTCTGCCTGTTTGCAATTTTATATTTCATTTCCCGGTAAGTTATTAATCAAATATTTATATGACTTTTACTATACAACTTTTATAGTGCACTATTAGTAAAATAGGTGATACTTAAATAAATCTAATTGTCTTTATTACATAAGGTGTTTACTGAAACAGTATAAAATACCACCAAGACCACAGATCCAAGAAGTAAACGAATTTAATAAAACACTAAGCCCCTCGGCTTACACAGCCTCCCAAGAAGGCTGTGTCAGCCGAGGTGCTTAGTGTTTCATTAAATTTGCTTACTTCTTGGATCGGTGGTCTTGGTGGTATTTTATTTTTTTGTTTTTTTAAGTTGTATTTGTTTACTGAAAAAGTCTTGAGAAAATGTTTTTTCGTATGTTTGTTGTCTTCTATACCTATTGTGAATTTTTGCTTTTAAATGAGATTGCTTGGTCCTTTTATTTAACATATTAATCCTATATGAAGTTAGAAAAACTCATAAGCACTATTTGGCATAAGTGTGACAATTTCCAGATTACTGATACTGCCATTAATAAATTTCTTATTTATTGTTTATAATATATCAGATTGTCAGTAATGATCATGGTTCTTGGCTTGTTTATGGCCCAAGAAAGGTTAATGGCCATTATTTAAAGGTTCGTGTATATGGGTGGTCAGTAGAATATTTGAAGAGCAGACAAATCAGCTGACAGCTACATTTGTAATCCATGATTTTCTGCCTAATTAACGAAACACACTTTCATTGCAGAGGTTCTCATACAAAACATGAAGACACAATGTCTGCAGAATGCAGTTTCAAATACTTTGTATCAATCAAAACAACAATTGCATTTGTGGCTTTCAGCCAACTGTCCTAGATATGAAGAGTTATAATTTTACATACTAGTAGTAAATTAGTCTGTTAGTCTCACTTGAGGCCAACTTGTGATCTTCCCTGTGTTCAAAAAGTATGACAAACTTGAAGACCTTATGCAATGCTGTTTTCAGTCATTTCCCAATTATGTGCAATCCTTACCAAGTTTGGAAACAAGGATATTTTTGCTTACGGAAACTCTTTCTTGTTGTGGTTAGAAGACTAGCTACTTTGCAACTCAACTCTAATTGCAAAATGCCTTATTATTTATTTATTTACTTGCATTTGTATTTGTTTACGAGGATAGTCAGACTGGACATACATTGTTGCCCTTTTTTCAACAGAAGCCTCAGAATAAGAGGTCTGTTCAAACTAGGAATTTTACTAAACAAAGTTGTTGTGTCTTTCGGCTTTTCCCGGTTAGGGGTCACCACAGTGGAACTCCGGTCTACTAATGATTGGTAGTTGATTTTTACATGCCAAGTTACCAGCCATGATGTACAACCTTCAATTAAGGTACACCCATTCACATACGTCTCCATGCAGAAGATGCTCTAGCTGAGAATCGAACTGGACAGCGTCTTACTGTGAGGCGACAATGCTACCGCAGCACCACCACCCCGAATTTTACTAAACAAAGTGAACAGTTAAAATACAGCATGCACTAATTACACTATATACTGCGGTGGTGCAGAGGTTAGCATTTTATCCTCACAGCAAGAGGTTCTCCGGTTCGATTCTCAGCTGGAGCACCTTCTGTGTGGAGTCTGCATGTCCTCCCCACAGTCGAGTGATGTTAAAGACATGCAGGTAGCTGCATGTGTGAATGGGTGTGCCTTCTTTGAAGGTTGGGCACTGGACTGGCAACTTAGCACTGTAAAAATCCACTGCCAATCATTAGCAGACCGGAGTTCCACTGTGGCAACCCCTAACCAAAAGCCAAAAGATATTACTTTTACTAGTTACAGTATATAACAAAGATGTTAATATTTTATAGTCTACATAATAATACTGCAATAGTAGAATGATATAAGTCAATGAAGCAAAACACTTAAGTACCTGAACGTTGAAATTTGTACAATTATTTATTTATCTATTTGACATTTGTTGACTGGGTTAGTCCGACTGAGCTAATGCTCTTTTTCAGCAGAGGCACAGGGAGAAAAGCTCCACAATTATAAATGATGATGGTAGTACAATTACTGGAGTATTATATCAAAAATTTACCATTACAAGAATCAGAAGAGTGACACAGCTATGCACAACAATATAAAACAGAGGATCTTAGGTTTACAGTTGAAAATGATCAATCAGTTTACGTCACAAGTCAGAAAACTGCATTAACTTGTACAAGATGAGTTTGAAAAGGCAATAAGGGCAATTACAGTATAGCTATTTGATTTATAACTGAAGAAAAGGTGCAAGGTGCATACACTTGTATATTTAGTGTATGGAATATAATGAGAGCTTCTTGCCTCTTGGTACAATTTAAGTAAATTATATAGAGTAATGTAGGTATCAATGCTGGAGATTTAGCAGTCAGGAGAGAGGGAGTAAGGATGATACAGGATTGCCTGAGGGATTAGGGTTTAGTGAGGCAGGATGAGAGAGAAGAGGTAGGTTGGACGTGTGATGACCTAGAAGAGATCTTATGTAGGGGGTCAGTAGGGGTAGTAATAGGTAGTGACAGGGTGAGGGGATGCAGTCCAGGGAGGATGTTTACAATGGCAGGTCCTAGTGCTATGTATAAAGTTTTTAAGGGCAGTTTTGAGTTGTTGTGGGTGGTGTATGCTTCTAATGGACAGGGGAAGCTTGTTCCATGACTGTGAAGAAGGGCAGCTGTACAAGATCTGACCAGTACAACTTTTTGGTTTATATATTTGTAGTAGATTTTGGTCAGACCTTCGAAGTGTCCTAGGAGGGGTCTATAAGGAGACAAGTGAGGAGATGTATGAACAGCAGGAGGGCTTATATAGGATGATGTGCATGACCTACATCTGAGAAAGGAGTAGTTGTTGGGGAAATTCTAACAGGTTGAGGGTGTTAAGAGAGAGACAGTGATGGGATTTGGTGGTTTGAATAGCAGAAAATCTGGCTAATTTGTCATATGTGATTTCTAGTTTTGTTAAGAGTGATGTTGGTAAGGATTTGTGACCTATAGAAGAGACCAGGGAGACGGTAGTTCTGCTTAGAGACAGAATATACTAGAACATGTTGGTGATATTCTTAATAATGGAGTGAAAAATGATTTAGCTAAACACGTACTTGAAGCAGGTTCTGAACATTGCTTTAAATTCACTGTTTTACAGATGTTCTATGTTAATATCAGTCTGTCAGATGGGGTATACCCAGGGTTCCATATCATGTTCTTTTTATTTAATATATTTACAATGTTTATGCCATTTGTTAGCCTCATTGCATCTAGCAAATTTGCAGAGGATTCAAAACTTTCATTTTCAGTTAGAGCTGTCAATGATCACCCATGTTTACAAGCACAGACTGATATGCCGGCAGATTGATCTGTAAACCAGCAAGGTTTGTTTAACATAAAAATCTAGAGTATTACATATTAAAACAAACAAACAAAAACTCTATAAACACTATAAATTGTGTATTTATTCAGCCTATGAACATCTAAAATGACTTGTAAACATTTGTTACTATTAGAGCTTTAAACATCACATCCGGTATGACTATAAGAAAACCTTGACTGATGAATTTAATCCTGAGAACAGGTTTCCACCCGGTTGTCTGAAGCATTTGCTGTGCATCCCTGATAAGCTTACATATCAAATATAGATTTTTACTTTGTAATCTTTATCTGATTATAGAAATCTTAAGCGGGATACAATGGATTTTTATTTTTAATGTTATGGGTCATAAATTTTTACCCAAGGAAAGAATATTAGCATAATTAGGGTTATTCTCAGGCTTTTAAATGCTGAAAGGGTGGTAGATCTTATGAAGGTATTTCACTGTCTTCATAACGATATTTTGGTTGGGATGGTGGCCTAATGGTTAAGGTGTTTGCCTTACAAACACAAGGTGCAGGGTTTGAGTCTCACAAGGGTTAATTGGCTAGGCTTAAAATGGCTCACAAGGGCAGTTAGCTTAGTACTAACCTATGAATTTCAATTTATTCCACTGACCCATGCCATAGATGTATAAATACTCACAAGTACATAATGTATTTTAAGGTGAATGTACTCAAATCTTAAAATATAAATATTTCTTTCAGTAAGAGTTGCAACACACTGAAAATGGGCCTTTGGCTCAGTTGGACCAACCTGATTAACAACTGACAATGATAATATTGATTGTAATTTACTATCAATCAGGCATCATCATGAAATGCATTTACAAAACTCCTTGACAATTAAAAGAATGATAGGTGTAAACCATTTAAGAAGACCCTTAAATAAGGTTGTGTGCTTGCTTAAGAAATATTGAAAATTTAATTGAAGATCAATAATATACGTGTGGAACTTTGAGATATAATTTAGTACCATTTTGAAAAAGGGTTATGGTAAAACCCCCTGGTCTTCTCTCCATACGAGAAAAACATAAGGAGTATGTCTTTTACATTTCCCTGGAGTATAACCTGAAAAAAATTGTAAGTATTCTGCTTGATCAGTAGACTTAACATGTTTATATATATATATATATATATATATATATATATATATATATATATATATATTTGTTTTGCCTTTTCATCCCTGATGTTTGCTGCCCATCAATGCCTTCCCACTTTTGACTGGCCATTAATTTCTCTTCTTAAGACAAAAAGCTGATTGCCATGATGCTATTACCCCAATCAGCCATTTTGAGCTTCCTATGTTGGCCTTAACTCTCTGCCTCCATGGCTTTGATGTGAGCATTACTGATCCTAATAAAGTTAGACACCCATCAGCTGCTATAAAAAAGACAGAAAGCTGTGGAACTGTTTTCCACTGCTTTTATTGCAGAGAGGAGAACTTAACACTCCCCTTTCACAGCCAAACAAAGAAATCAAATCAGTCAAGGGTTTAAAGGCAGGTGTCACCTCTTCTGACAAATTTACAGCATCATAGTATTGAAATGCTAACCTTTAAATGTTGGTTATTTATAGTAGTTTATACGATAAGATAACTTAAGTGTAGTATCAAAGATTTCTGTGACATTTAGAGAAAAGTCAGAAATTTTTTTGTGTAAACTATCAGCACATTTACCATTTTCAAGTCCCTGACCCCCACCCACACACATGCACACAGGACAGAACTGCTGACAGATAGCAAACCTACCTACTACTTCACTATCACTGTTCATAAAAAGGTCTTTTATGTTTTTTGTGACATCCTTCCAGAGGGGGACACATATCTGGTACACACAGATCCATGGTAAGAGAATCCCACTGAGTTTGAGACAGTCCTTACAGTGGTAGAGTGGATCAGCATTTTCTAGTCCAGAAAGGAAATGTGACAATTAATGGCAACCATAATATACAGCTGAATTTACTTTTAACATACGTTTAGTATGCATCGTTGCATTAAAACCATTATGAAAGGAAATCAGAAGTACTTAACTGTGTTTAAATGCATGTCTGACTGTGTCTGTCTGTGCATACACACACACACACAAGTATATGTGTGTATATATATATATATATATATATATATATATATATATATATATATAGATCTATATGTGTGTGTTTGTGTGTGTGTGTGTGCGTGTGTGTGTGTGTGTGTGTGTGTGTGTGTATGTATGTATGTATGTGTGTATATATATATATATATATATATATATATATATATATATATATATATATATATATATGGGTCTGCTTCACTTGATGGAAAGCTCACTTGACTGAAACTCATTTTGTTAAAAGGTATATGCCCTTTTCTCCATTGTAGTGGGATTCTGGAGTTAGTATATATAGTAAGGGGCTGTGGGGGGCACAGCCCTTCTCATTGGGGGTGAGGGGACATAGCCCCCCATATAGTTTGGGTATATATTGTGTTCTAAAAAGAGTTATTCATTATAGTTGTAAGTATCTATGTATATGGTTCAAAACGTATAAAATAGGTGGGGGCCTTCTCCCCCACACCCCCAAATGTGGGGGCCTGTGCCCCAATACCCCCCGTACTATATATACTAACTCCAGGATTGCACTACAATGGGGAAAAGAGCATATACCTTTCAACAAAATGAGTTTCCGTCAAGTGAGCTTTCAGTCATATGAGCTTTCAGTCAAGTATGCTCTGTGAAATGAGTTTCAGTCTAGTAAGCTTTCAATCAAGTGAAGCAAACCCATATATGTATATATAATGTATATACACACACACACACACACACACACACACACACACACACGCACGCACACACACACACACACACACACATACATATCTGTGTGTGTGTAAAATGTATGTAGCATGTATAATATTATATGTGGGATACAGTACAGTGTGAATACATCTAGAGAGAAGTATGCAATAGTTTTGTAAGTAGTCACACATGCACGGACATATGGATGTGCATATACATGTTTGTGTGTGTGTGTGTGTGTGTGTGTGTGTGTGTGTGTGTGTGTGTGTGTGTGTGTGTGTGTGTGTGCGTGCACATACACACATACAGAGATGCACACAAATATATGCACACACACATGCATACGTGTGTATTATTTGTAATTACCCTAATCGACCTCTTTTCTCCTACTTTCTGCATGTTGCAAATGTTTTTCACCGTACTAGTTATAAGCGTAACTGCAGTGGTTGTTCCATTCCAAAATGTGTAGGTTTAGTATGTTTTCATACTATCTTAGGACAACAAACGTGATGCAAATGTAATTATCCTTCCTGCCCTTTCCTGTTGTGAAGCCATAGATAGTCACGTGCTAACCCCTAGTCATTTACATAGTGCATAGTAACATCTTATAGTGCTGTGTCTTGTGCAATGTGGGTGCATACAGTTCGCTATTTATAATAAAGTTAACATAGTGCAGTTAAGCATTATTAATGTAGACATTCTAGTAAATGTCGGTTAATGTTTTACTTATTCTCTACCACAGATCGGCTATGTGTTGCACATGCAATCTTTGTCAGTGTCTTTATGTCAGTACTTTTTATTTTGTATTGCTAAGTGCATTTATTACTTCTTATTATCTTTCCAGTGTTGCCCTAGTCATGGCTCATAGGGTCATAGGTTCATAGGTGTTTACTAGGCTAATGACCACAAGGGCCTTTTTAAGCCGAGCCATGCATCCCAAATCTCTGATGAGTTCTGGTACCCTTGATAAGTGTAAGCAGGGACTGAGAGATGAACCATTTACAGGTTACCTGTTTGCATCAGAGACATAGGTGCCAAACCAGGGATGAATTTCCTGTTTCCCATCCAATTATCCAAGTTGCACTTGAGTTGGATTAGGGAGGAATTCTGCTTCACATGAATGGGGAGCCTGTTTTATAGACAGGGTAGTGTCTGGGATAGATACCTATCTCTCCATCAAGTCCTATTTATATCACAGACAAGGTTTAAGTCTTTAGAATGGGTAATTCTGGTACTGTTTGTTTTGTAGATATGCAGGAGGTCCATCAGAGTAGGGTCTGACAATGCCCTGTATGCCAGGCATCAATCTCCTCTCAAAAGCCTGTAGGAGACAGAATACAGGGCTAGGGCCTTGAGGCGGTCTGCATAGGACATATCAGTTATGCCCTGTATTCTTTTACTGAGGAACTTCTGTGGACGTTCTAGTTGTTGGATATGCCTGCTTAGGTACATAGCAAAGGGGGCATTGTACTCAATGATAGGTCTGATGAATGCTGAATACAGTGGAACAATGACTTCCTTGGACTTAGATGCCATTCCTTTGTTTATAAGTTGTGCAACATAGAATGATTTCTTCACCATTGTAGACATGTGATGATCAAAGGCTAGATTACTATCTATGTGTCTTCTTACGTCCCTGACTACTGGGTCAACTCTAAGGGGTGTGTTGTCATTATGATAGTTACCAGGGATGGATGACTTCTCAAACGATACTATTATGCATTTCTTGGCATTTAGTTTTAGTCCATGATTCTGACACCAGTTGTTTGTCTGTGTCAGCCCCTCCTGGAGAAAATTTGTGTCGATGTGAGATTCAGTGACAACTCCTAATTTGCAATCATCTGCAAATTTAGTCAGCCAAAGACCACTGGCATTGGCCTTGAGTTCTGAGAAGTAAATGCCAAAAAGCAGCAGTCCAAGGACTGATCTCTGAGGGACTCCACTTGAAAAGGGGCCTGGGACAGGTTCACTTTCCTGATTACCAAAGTATAAATACATATGAAATAGAAAAAAGGGGGGAATAACATGACGGAAATAATTAAGAAACTAGTAAAGGACATTTTAATTCTGCATAATTCATGACAATGAAAAAACGTCTCACTGAAGTATTGGGAAGCAGCAGACAGAGTTACTTTAGAGTACTTGTCACCTGTACATATACAGCAAGGATCATTTACCGCAGCAAGAGTTTTCACACCTAATGTTAAGAGTATGGGAGAAGGTCTGTCAATTCTTTTAGAACTACAAAGAATCCCTTTACAAAAGTCTGCTACTTTCCTACTTTCTTTTGCTGGAAGTAGCTAACAGCTGTTTATAGGATAGAACAGGCTCTGACAGACACATAAATGAGGCTCAGTCATGGAAACACAGAAGTAGATCTATTACAGAAGGTGTGTTAGATGACAATGCTTCACAGTCCTGCTGTTCCATCTTAATGGCATGAGAAAACAACACCACTTCCTTATGTCTGGCATCACTCATATAAAGAGGACTTGAAATGTATTCTGGGTAAAAGGAATGAAAGCAAGGAAACAAGACCACTTTACCAAGGCAGGTGCCATCATCCGCCATTTTGTGGGAAACACATTAAAATTTTAAAAGAAGCACTTGGAGTAATTCTGAGCATTAAAATAGTTCAGAAAACAAAGACACGATGAAAAAAACATGGTTTTTTTTAGTTTTAAGGTGGAGTTTTGCTTTACTTTTGACTGTTCTCTGTGGTGGTAGGCTGCTTACCTTACGTCTGCAGTCACTGCTGAGTTTGATACTATTATTTACATACAGTATACTCCTTCTGATAACAACATGTACCAGTGTGCCAAGTCCATTCCTGGATTATGGCAGACAGCAACATTAATATAGCACCTTTCAGTGGTAGTTAGGCCTAAATACATTCAAAGGAAAGCTAAAGATTTCTGCACAGCATTTTCTTACTGCAGATTTCAACAGAAAAGTAGCAAAAACAATCCCTACTTAGCTCAAAATAAGTGCATAACATATTATTCAACTGTCAAGTGTTTTGTAAGGTCTCTGGTTTAGCAGCTTAATTGGTGTCTCCTATTGTGAAAAGTCACTTCCTTTGCCTTTACAGAATTTGTCAGTTTTATTCCTGCAGGATGCTTTTAAAAGAACACTGTGACCCCATCTGCAAACTGGCCTCTTCCTGAAAGCTAACAAGCTAAGTGAGTCAAACTTATTGCTACAGCTGATATTTTTCTGGAGAAAGCTGTTTTTATGTATTGGTTTATATACAGTTTTAAAGCATTCTATATTCCAAATATAAAGGGCTAGAAATGAAGGCAAGGGAGGGTTAAAAGAATGGGCTATAGAATACTTTTATTTTACTTAAATGCTGCACTGCACATACAGACAATAGATATAAAAATAAATCACAGCAAATATACTTATATTAGGCTTTTTTGCATAAATGCCGTGATAGAGTTGTACTTAACCTTGTTGCACTAAATGCCTAATTAGGACATTTTTTAAATGTCTTTGTTTAGGATGGAGCTATTTATTCTGTCTAAATGTGCAGTCACAGCTGAAAAAGTAAGGTTATTCCCCAAAGAACTTAATTATTAGACAAATACATGCACTGCAGATTGTTGCGTTAAACTCCAGATATGATATGCCACAGAAGCTGTATTGAATAATATGTTTGTGTTAATCCTGCATTTTAATCAAATACTTTGAAAGAAGGTGATCTTTGCCTTCTAAAAGTATATTAGTGGTTCAGGATTCTGTCACAAATCTGGAACCAATTTCTGATCAGAGGTTTCCCAAAGGGATACAGAAGGGAATATTTACATTGAGACAGTCTTCATTTGATAAATGTTTCTCTGTTCTGAAGCACCTTGATAATTTGTTTATTTAGAAATATTACATAAAATGTTTATCTTATTCAGTAAATGATAATAATTTCCTTTTTGTTGTTTTGCCTCCAAAGTCACATGTACAGGGTTGGATTACAAAAGACCAGCCTACCATTGCAGAGTGCACCAAAATAAGCATGCAATATCCACCAGTCGGGGTAATACAGACTACGTAAAAGCATGATCACCATGTTGGTGAGTGAACACCACCACGGACAATAAGGTATGCCAGAAGCTTACGGCATATGGCATTAGCTCAAAGCAGTCGGCAAATAAGAGAAATATGCAAAAATTATCAAACTAAAAAATAGTGTAGTACTACTGATCAGTAATGTGACATGTTTATATAATCCATCCACAACCCCTTTTTCCCATTTTGTACATGAGGTTGGGGTGTCACTTCAACAGTGACAATCATCTCAAGCTAAGGTTTACACTGCTGGGTGACTAGCCCTGCCATGACAGTTCATCCTTACCACTCACTAACACATATGACCAATTTAGAGTGTCCAATCCACCTACTGCATGTCTTTGGAATGTGGGAAGAAACCCACATGCCCACAGGGAGGACATGCAAACTCACACAGAGGTCACCCCAGCTGGGAATCGAACTGGAGAACCTCTTGCTGTGAGTTGACAATGCTAACCACTGCACCACTGTGTTTACATAATATACTACAGATATACATGGCATATGATGAAGTGTGTCATGCAGGTATTGCAAGACCATCTAGTAAAGAGTGTGTGTGCTTTATCGTTCCACAGTATACTCATAAAGATGCAAAGAAAACTATTAGTAAATAGTATGTGTGCTTTTTTTGTTACACAGTATATTCATAAAGATACAAAGAAAACAGTATTAGTAGAGCATGTGTGTTTCTTTGTAACAGTATACTCATAAAAATACAAAGAAAACAGTATTACTAAAGAGTATGTGTGCTTTATTGTTACACATTATACTCATAAAAGTACAAAGGAAACAGTATTGGTAAAAAGTATGTGTGCTTTACTGTTACACAGTAAACTAATAAAAATATAAAGAAAACAGTATTAGTAAAAAGTACATGTACTTTATTGTTACACAGTAAAAATAGAAAAAAAACAGTATTGTTATAAATGTTAATGGAAAATAATTGACAGAATGTAGCAATATTGTGGAATCCACAAAGTTGCTCAGGACAGAAAAAAATTGGTGATGTGACATGCCGCATCACGGTCATTATAATTAGCAGCAATCTAAATTAATGTGGGGAGTTGATGCATTGGTGGGGAAGATGAAAGAAGAACAGGGTATGGAGAAAGCTGGATAACATACATACATACAAGAAGGGATAGAGTTGTCAGAGAGGACAATCCTCTTTTGCAGAGAAGAAGGAATGGTTATGTGTTGTTAAGCAGGAGAGAATAATTTCGTAGGGCAGGAACACATAACATATAAGACACTTGACAAAAGTAGGACTGTAAGGTTGAAACAAATGGACGGGAAAGGGATGATGCATGCAGACAACACAGAGACAGACACCATGAAGGGGTAGGTGAGGGTGCTAAGAGAGACAGAAAAGGCTCAAACTAATGTGGGGAATGAGATGGTTGTGTTGGGAACACATACACACACTGAAAAAAACTCTATTGAATGAGGGTTCATACTAAGCTAACTGCCCTTGCAAGCCATTTTTCAGCCTAGCCAATTATCCTTTGTGAGACTCAAACCCTGCACTTTGTGTTTGTAAGGCAAACACTTTAACCATTAGGCCACCCTCCCAACTCCTAAAAGTAAAGATAGATAACAGATATGGAAGAAAAGAAAACATGGTCAGTGGGATGGTCAGAGGCACATTTTCTTGGAAGATTAGGGCCCCCTTTTAGTTGTTTAATTATTTATTTGTCTGTTTGATTGTTTGTTTATTTGGAGGCAAGAAGGATAAGTTAGGTGTTGGTTATAGGGAGATCATAATCAAGACGTAGTAATTAATATGGAGACTGGGATGGGTGCAGTGAGCATACACACCATAATGAATGGTGTAGTAATTAATATGGAGACTGGGATGGGTGCAGTGAGCACATACACCATAATAAATGGAGGACACAGGAAATAATCAGATAAAGAGAAAGAGGGTGAAATAAAGGGTAGTCAAAGGTACGTTTAAAGGGCCTTGGTGTTTTTTGAAGTGGTATGCACCCTTTTATGTTTTTGAGAGCAGAAGGATATGTTAGGTGTTGAAAAATGGGAAACAATAATTGTGAATGACAGAAGTTCCTAACATATAAAATACCAGATACAACAAGGACAGGGAGGTGCAACACAAATGGACAGGGTGAAGCATGCATAGAATAAAGAGGCTGACGGCATGAGGGAGGCAGGTGATGGGACTGACAAAGGCAGACAAAGCATGGTTGGAGTCTGTACATGAACCAGAGCACATGATAAGGCTACAGAATGCATCAGTGTAAAGAACATGGTTGTCGCACTGTTGCAAACCTGTGTTTCTGTGTACATGAACAGTGCTACACAAATAACTGCGTACAAAGTATGTAAAGTCCAATCCTTTTTAGGAAAGATGCCACATCACACTCTGGATTACATACATACCATATGTTTGCAGCCATGACTATGTGCACAAATGGTGCCCACACTGCACCTGGCAATGATCCATGGACATAATCCTAGCATGGCTGTCACCATTGACTATCTGTACAAATTGGTGCAACTACACCTTTTAATGATCCATGGAAATATTCCTGGTACAGCAGCTCTCATCATTAACTATGTGCACAAAAGTTGCATGCTGCACCTACCAATGATCTATGGACGTATTCCATTCACAGCAGATTTCACCATTAACTATGAACACAAATGATGCAGGCTGCACCTACTAATGATCTATGGACGTATTCCATTCACAGCAGATTTCACCATTAACTATGAACAGAAATGGTGCAGGCTGCACCTACTAATGATCTATGGACATATTCCATTCACAGCAGCTGTCACCATTAACTATGAACACAAATGGTGCAGGGTGCACCTACTAATGATCTATGGACGTATTCCATTCACATCAGATTTCACCATTAACTATGAACACAAAAGTTGCATGCTGCACCTACTAGTGATCTATGGGCGTATTCCATTCACAGCAGATTTCACCATTAACTATGAACACAAATGGTGCAGGCTGCACCTGGCAATGATACATGGACATATTCTTGGCACAGCACTGCCTCCATTAACTATGTGCAGTAATGGGGAACTCTGCACCTGGTGATAATACATGGACATCTTACTGTCACAACAGCTGTGCCCATTAACTATGTACACAAAAGGAGCATCCTGCACCTGGTAATTATCCAGGGACCTATTCCTGTCAAGGAAGCTATTACCATTAACTATGTACACAAATGGTGTACAATGCACCTGCTAATAATCAATATAAATAATCCTGGCACAGCAGCTGTCACCATTAATTATGTGCACAAATGATGAATGCTGCACCTGATAAAGATCCAAAAACATGTTCTTGGCACAAAAACTGTCACCATTAACTGTATGTACAAATAGCAAATGCTGCACTTGGTAATGATCCATTTATATATTTGTGGCACATCAGTTGTCACAATTAACTATGTGCACAAGTAGATCCATGAACATATTTCTGGCACTGTAGCTGTCAAGATTAATTACAAAGACAAATGATATATGTTACACCTGCATTGATCCATGGACACTTTCCTGTCACAGCATCTGTCACCATTATGTATGTGCAAAACATGGTGCACACTGCACCTGGTAATGATCATGGACATAATCCTGTCACAAAAGTAGTCAATATAAACTATTTTATTTAACATTTTGTTTATGGGGAAAGTCTAACTTTGAGCGAAGACAATTTTCAGCAGAGGCCTGGGGAAAAATGCTCCAGATGCATGTCTTTGAAACGTGGGAGGAAACCAGAGCACCTGGAGGAAACCCACATGAATGTAGGCTGAACATGCAGACTCTGCACAGAAGGCGTTCCAGCTGAGAATCAAACTGGAGAACCTCTTGCTGTGAGGCAACAGCACTACTACTGCACCATTGCACTGTACTATGTGCACATATAGTGGGTGCTGCATCAGGTAATGATCCATGGACATTCCTGGCACAGCAGCTGTCATCCTTAACTATGAGCACAAATGGTGCACACTGCAGCTGGTAATGACTGTTGAAAATATTCCTGGAACAGCAGCAGTTGCCACCATTAAGTATGTGCACAAATGGTGCACAATGCACCTAGTAATGATCCATAGATATAGTCCTGGTACATCAGCTGTCACCATTAACTATGTGCACAAATGGTAATGCTACACCTGATAATGATCCAAGGGCATATTTCTTGCAGAGAAGTTGTCACCATTAATTATGTGCAAAAATGGTGCATGCAGCAACATACTGTAGTAAAGATGCATGGACATACTCCAATCACAACAGCTGTCACAATTAACTATGTGCACAAATAGTGTACATAGCAACCTAGTAATGCTCTGTGAATGTATTCCTGGAACAGCAGATGTCAAAATTAACTGTGTACGCAAATGGTGCAGGCAGTACTTGCAAATGATCCCTAGACATATTCCTGGTACAACAGCTGTTGCCATTAACTATGTATAAAAATGGTGTATATATTGCACATGGTAATGATCCATGCACATTTTTCAGTCCCAGCAGCTGTTACCATTAAGTATGTGCACAAGTGATGCACGCTGCACCTGTTAATGATCATTGGGCATAATCCTAGCACAGCAATAGCCACAATTGACTATGTGCACAAATGGTTTGTGCTGCATCTGGTAATGATCCATGGACATATTCCTGGCACAGCAGCCATCATCAATAACTATGTAGACAAATGGTGCATGCCACACATGGTAATGACCCATGAATATATTCCTTGCACAGTAGCTGTTACCATTAGGTATGTGTATAAATGGTGCATACTGCACCTGGAAAAAATTCATGGACATATTTCTAGCATAGCAGCTATCACCATTAACTATACACACAAATGGTGCATGCTACCTATGGTAATGATTCATGGACATATTCCTGACAGAGAAGCTATCACCATTAACTATGTGCACAAATAGTGCAAGCAGCAACCTAGTAAGGCTCCATATACATATTCCTAACACAGCAGCTGTCAGCATTTACTATACGGACAAATGGTGCACTTTGCACCTGCAAAGCAGCTGTTACCATTAACTGTGCACACACATAGTGCACACAGAACCTGGTAATAATCCACTGACATATTCCTGTAGAGCAGCTGTTACTATTAAGTATAAGCACAAATGGTGAGCTCTACACCTGGTATAGATCCATGAACGTATCTGTGGCACAGCGGCCATCATCATTATCTATGTGCACAAATGGTGAATGGTGCACCTGGTAATGATCTATGGGTGTATTCTTGACACAGCAGTTATCACCGTTGACTATGTGCATAAATAGGGCATGATCCATGAACATATTCCTGGCACAGCAGCTGTTAGAATTAATAATATGCACAGTTATTGGAAATCTTCACCTGGTAAAGATCCGTGAACATATCCCTGGCACAGCAGCCATCACCATTAACCATGTGCACTAATGGTGAATGCTTCATCTGGTAATGATCTATGGATGAATTCCTGGCACAGCAATTATCACAATTAACTATGTGCATAAATAGGGCATGATGCACCTGTGAATGATCCATAGACATATTCCTGGTACAGCAGCTGTCACCATTAACTTGTACACAAATGCACAGGCAGAACCAGAAAATTATCCATGGTTATATTTCAAGCATAGTGGCTATCACCATTATCTATGCACACAAATTCTGAATGCTGAACCGTGTGAATATCTATTAACAAATTCCTGGCACAGCAGTTTTCACCATTAAATATGTGCACAAATGGAGCACACTGTACCTGGTAATGACCCGTGGACATCTTTCTGTCACAGCAGCTGTCACCATTAATTGTGCACCCAAAAAGTGCATGCTACATGTGGTAATGATCCATGGACATATTCCTGGCCTAGCAGCAGCAATCACAATTAACTATGTGCACAAATGGTGCATTTTGCACATGATAATGATCCATGGAAATATTCCTGGTGCAGCAGTTGTTACAATTAACTATATGCACAAATAATGCACAATGCAACTGATAATGATCCATGAAAATATTCTGGCACTGCAACTGTTGCCATTAACTCTGGGCACAAATGAAACATGCTACATCTGGTAATGAACCATGGACATAAGCCTAACACAACATTGGTAAACATTAACTATGTGCACAAATAGTATGTGCTGTATCTGGTACATGCTGCCTCTGGCAATGAGCCATGGACATAAGTCTAACACAACAGTGGCAAATATTAACTATGTGCACAAATGGTTTGCGCTGTATCTGGTAATGATAAACTTAGAAAGTTATAAGAATAACAGTGTATATATTAAAATGCATTTTCTAAAAGATATGAAGTCTGAAACTCAAATGTATGACATTATTTACTAATTTCATACCTCAGGGCATCCTAGTGATTTGCAGGAAAAAAAATTTATGAGAAACAGACCAAGATTTTGAGGCAAAAATCTGGACATTCTGCAAAAATCTGGGCAGTTGTGAGGTATACAGCAGCTGTCATTATTAACTATGCGCACAAATGGTGCACACTGCACCTGGTAGTGATCCATGGTCATAATCTTGGCACAGCAGCTGTCACCATTCACTATATACACACATGGTGCAGGCTGCACCTGGTAATGTTCCATTGCCATAATCCTGGCACAGCACTGCCTTCATTAACTATATGCAGTAATGGTGCACTCTGTACCTAGTAATAATCCATGGACATATTATAGCTATAGCATTTGTCACAATTAACTATGCACAGAAAATGTGCACTCTGCACTGGGTAAAGATCCATGGACATATTCCTAACTCAGTAGATGCCTCAATTAACTATACAGACAAGTGGTTCATGCTGCACCTAGTAATGATCTGTTGACATATTTCTGTCAGAGAAGCTGCCAATATTAACTACTGTATTTGCACAAATGGTGCATACAGCAAGCTGGTAATGATCCACACACATATTCCTGGCACAGTAGCTGTCATCATTAACTATGAATACAAATGGTACATGCTGTTCATGATAATGTTCCATGGTCATGTTCCTATCACAGTAGCTGTCAGCATTACCTATGTGCACAAATGGTGCACACTGGACCTGGTTATAATCCATGGGTATATTCCTGGCGCAGTTGCTATCACCACTAACTATGTGCACAAATGGTGCATGTTGCTCCTGGTAATGATCCATGGACACATAGTTGACACAGCAGCTCTCATCATGAACTATGTGCACTAATGGTGCATGTTGCTCCTGGTAACGATCCATTGATATATTCTTTACACAGCAGCCGTCACTATTAATTATATGCACAAATGGGGCATGTTGTACCTGTTAATGATCCATGGACAAGTTTCTATCACAACATTTGTTAACATTAACTTTGTGCACAAATGGTGTACACTATACCTGGTAATGATCCATGGATACATTCTTGTCACAAAAGCTGTCACCATTAACTATATCCACAAATGATGCACACTGCACATGGTAATGATCCATGGACATATTCCTATTACAGCAGCTGTCACCATTAACTATGTGCTGAAACTTAACACTGCACCTGGTAATGATCGATGGACACATTCTTAGCATAGCAGCTGTTACCATTAACTATGCACACAAATGGTGCACACTGCACCTGATAATGATCCATGGGCATATTCCTATCACAGCAGCTGTCACAATTAAATATGTGAACAGACTGTGCACAAAGCAACCTAGAAATTATGCATGGACACATTCTTATCATAGCAGCTGAAAACATTAAGTATACAAAAAAATGGTGCACACAGCAACCCAGAAATGGTCCATGGACATATTCCTAGAACTACAGATGTCATCATGAACTCTGTACATATGTGGTGCAGGTTGTACCTAGTAATGATCTATGAACATATTTCTATCATAGCAGGTGTCATCATTAACTATTCACACAAAAGGTGCATACTACTCCTGGTAATGATCCATAGATATCTTCCTGCCACAGCAACAGCTTTCACAATTAACTGTATTCACAAAAGTTGCATGCTACACATGGTAATAATGCATTCACATATAGTTGACAAAGCAGCTGTTATGATTAACTATGCACACAAATGGTGTGCACACAAATGGTGCACATAGTACCTGGTATGATCCAGGGACATATTCCTGACACATAATTTATCTCCAAAAGCTATGTACACAAATGGTGCAGGCTGAACCCAGTAATGATCCATGGACATATTCCAGGTACAACAGTTCTCAGCCATTAACTATGCACACAAATCAAGGATGTTGCACCTAATAAAGATCCATGGACATATTGCTGGCACATCATTCGTCACTATTTACTATGTGCACAAATGGTACACACTGCATCTGGTAATGATTTATGGTTATCTTTCTATCACAGCAGCTGTCATCAATAACTATGTGAAAAATGGGAATGCCCTACCTGGTAATGATCTAGAGACATATTCCTGGCACAGCAGCTGTCACCATTAACTATGTTCACAAAAGGTGCACATTTCACCAGGTAATGATTTGTGGGCGTATTCCTGGCACAGCAGTTGTCACCCTTAACTATGTGCACAAATGCAGCATGCTGTACCTAGTGATATCTATGGACCTACTTCTGGCATAGCAGTTGTCAACATTAACTGTGTGGACAAATGGGGCAAACTGCATCTGGTAATGATCTATGTACATATTCCTGGCACACCAGCAGCTATCACCATTACCAGCTTCAGCAGAACTTACTGTCCTAGCAATGTTGTAACACAATGTAGCTGGTATCACATCTCTGCATGATCACATAAAAGTTAGACAAAATGTTATACAAACATAATAAGGCCATTGTCAATTTGCACTATCCAGCCATGCTGCACATACAGCAAGACATACATTACTGTCAGTCCTGATCTTGTACACTGAATGTGAAATGTACAACAACATACATTACTGTCAGTCCTGATCTTGTACACTGAATGTGAAATGTACAACATGCACAAGGTACATCTTACATTAATGTGTCACTACACAGTGTTATGGTAATGTAGGCATCTTGTGTCTACAATATAATACATGTGGTGGTTTATACGGGGTCATTCCATATGGTAGTATGTCCAAAACTGTGATGTGCCACTCATGGGGAAATATCCATGCATGAAAGTGTGGATGCATAACTCAGATGTCCCACTGCAATGACACAATAGTATTGCATCTACACACTATAGTCACTTGTAATGTGTCAATAAACAGCAGGTACAACTTGATATCAAAATAGTAGGTAATGGGAAGGTATGATCAACAGGAAATTCAGGCAAACACACAATCCCAAAATGAAAAAGGTGTGTTTGACTGGCTACAAAGGTAGCTGGGAAGGTGTAACTGTGGTTAGCATGTCATACTATAACAAGAATATGCAATAACACATCAGGTATGTATGCAAATACATGTCATCTCATGGTAGATAACATTCACAGCCAATGGTATGCCTCTCTGTAAATAGTGACTGGCTGTGTATAGAATGTCTGCACAACTTCCATAGTAATGAATGCATACAGTGCTGGTGGAGTACAGGTAGCATTAAGACCACGGATGTGTGCCAAACACATTCAAGTAAGCGTGTGCGAAGAAATTATGCCATCATGGAAGCATCAAATGGAGAAAACTATAAAGCAACTAAGACAAGAAATGTCATTATTAGAAGAACACAAGAAAAGGAACAAACCAAAAATATTTAGAAAGGTAGATGTGGTAAATCAACACATAGTTTCATAACAGACCAAAATTTATACCGGGATTTTTCCAGCACATACTGCAGTGCATCTTCCAGTGTATCCAGACACCTGAATCTCACTTTCAGTTTGTCAAACATTCACTCAAAACTGTTAAATGCCACAGTGAGTCCTCTATTAAATGCATCCTCAGCAGGCACGGATGGGGCTCTGAATGCTGATATGAGCCAGGAATCCAGTGGGTAACTGCAGTCACATGTTAGTACGGAGAAGAAAACATATAAGCGATGCACCATCACACAACAATACAGCACACATACAGATCCATACTGTTATACCTACCATCACCCAACAATACAACACCCATACAGATTCCCATGCTGTTATACCTACCATCACCAAACAATACAACATACATATAGATCCATACTGTTATACCTACCATCACACAACAACACACATATAGATTCCCCATGCTGTTATACTTACCATCACCTAACAATACAACACACATACAGATCTATAATGTTATACCTACCATTACCCAACAATACAACACACATACAGATCCATACTGTTATACCTACCATCACACAACAATACAACAAACATACAGATCCATACTGTTATACCTACTATCACCCAATAATACAACACATATACAGATCCATACTGTTATACCTACATCACACAATACAACAAACATACCCATTCCCATACTGTTATACCTACCATCACACAACAGTACAACACACATACAGATTCCCATACTGATGTACCTACCATCACACAACAATACAACACACATACAGATTCCCATACTGTTCTACCTACCATCACACAGCAATACAACACACATACCGATTCCCATACTGTTATACCTACCATCACACAACAATACAACACACATACTGATTCCCATACTGTTATATCTATTATCACCCAACAATACAAGACACTGTTATACTTACCATCACACAAAAATACAACACACATACAGATCCATACTGTTATACCTACCATCACCTAACAATACAACACACATACAGATCCATACTGTTATACATACCATCACACAGCAATACAACACACATACCAATTCACATACTATTATACCTACCACCACACAACAATACAACACACATACAGATTACATGCTGTTAATACCTACCATCACACAACAATACAGCACACATACAGATTCCCATACTGTTATACCTACCATCCCACAATACAACACACATATGATTCCAATACTGTTATACCTACCATCACACAATACAACAAACATACAGATTTCCATGCTGTTATACCTACCATTACACAAATATATAACACACACATACCAATTCCCATACTGTTATACCTACCACCACACAACAGTACAACACACATACTGATTCCTGTACTGTTATACCTACTATCACACAACAATACAACATACATACAGATTCCCTTGCTGTTATACCTGCCATCACACAACAATACAACACATATACCAATGCCCATACTGTTATACCTACCACCACACAACAGTACAATAAACATACTGATTCCCATACTGTTATACCTACCATCACACAGCAATACAACACACATACAGATTCCCATACTGTTATACCTACCATTACATAACAATACAACACACATACAGATTCCCATACTGTTATACCTATCACACAGCAATACAACACACATACCGATTCCCATGCTGTTATACCTACCATCACACAACAATACAACACACATACAGATTCCCATGCTGTTATAACTACCACCACACAACAATACAACACACATACAGATTCCCATGCTGTTATACCTACCATCACACAACAATACAAGACACATACAAGACAATACATGACATCCCAAACTTTCGCCCTATTGCCATTCTGTCCCCTATCTCCAAACTACTTGAAAAGTGTGTCCATCAACAACTCTTACCCTTCCTGATCAACAACCAGCTTCTTACCCCTATACAACATAGCATTAGACCAGGCCACAGTACCTCCACAGCCCTACTCTCCTTCCTTGAAATAATCAACAAAGCGCGTGACTCTGGCCACATTGTATCCATTCTTTTCCTTGACCTCTCTAAGGCATTCAACACCATTTCCCACAACTTCCTTCTTATCAAACTCTCTAAACTTAACATAAGCCCTACCTCTACCCAGTGGTTCTCAAGCTACCTCACTAACAGGCAACAAGCAGTTAAATGGAAACAAGCTATATCACCTTTCCTTAATACATCCACAGGCATCCCCCAAGGATCCATTCTAGGCTCTCTATTATTCAATATATTCATAAATGATTTCTATCATGCCATCCCTCACTCCAGCCTTGTACAATATGCCGATGACTCTACTATAATCCGTGGCTCCCCTTCCCTTACAACTCTTAATATACGAACTCAAGCCGCTTTCTCTGCCACTGAACAGTGGATGCTCGATAACCATCTAGCCCTCAATGCTGCCAAAGCAAAACTCATGTTATTCAATACCTCCAAAACCTCTTACCTACATACACAACCCTTCATAATAACTAGCAAAAATAATACTACCCTAGAACTTGTCTCAGAAACTAAACTTCTAGGTGTTATTATCAATAATCAGCTAAAATTTGACAAACATCTGCAATCAAATATCAAAAAAGACCCACCAAAAACTTGGTATGCTTTACCACCACAAATGCTTTCTCTCACCCACCACCATGATAACCTTAGCTAACACATACCTTATCTCTTCCCTCTTATATGGTGCATCCATCCCTACCAACCTACAAGCTTCCCTCAAACTAAACCTCTCATCCTGTTATAACAAGATATCCAAATTTGCAGCAGGACATAGAGCCTCTACACATCACTGCAATTCCCTTCACCAACTGAATTGGCTAGAACTACCAAACCTTCTCACATATACCCAGCTCATTCAAGCACATAAGCTCATTCAGAACCCATCCTTCTGTCCCTCCCTTGCAAAAACATTTAAAATGCACAAACCAGGGAGACTCTTAAGATCCAATTCCCAAAACCTAATTAAAATACACAAACCAACACATCCAGCAGGGAATCAACTAATGTCCTTCTCTCGTGCACGCCTCAGGAACTCTCTTCCTCCCTCCATTTGCATCACTAATAGTCTCACCCTGTTCAAAACCTCACTGCACTCTCATCTTACTTTAAGATGGATATGTTCTTGCTCCCATCCCAACTAACACTGACTGCACTCACTTCCTAATGTGTTTATACTCATTAACCACCTATCACTACCTACTACATTCATTATGCTTTGCAAAATGTTGCAATGAATCCACTACTACAAACCTACCTTAATTGTAAATATTGTTCTGTATGTATATATATATATATATATATATATATATATATATATATATATATATATATATATATGTATATGTAAAAAAAGTATATATATATATATATATATATACATATATATATATATTCCTTTCTGTCTTATGAAACATGTGTACTATTGTACTTCTACCATTAAACATATGGAAATGAGCAATTATTATGCATTTGTGTACAATGTGATTTATAATATGGAACATATGTAGTGAGCAATTACTATGTACATCTGTCTTATCTAAAATGTATTTAATGTATTTGTGCTTCCTTTCATTATCTATTTGTATTTGTACTTCCTTTCAATATCTATTTGCATTTTTTCTGGAGCTTTTCTCTCCAGGACTCCATTAAAAATGGGCCCCAGCAGCCCAATGGACTATCCTGGCAAACAAACTGCAAATAAATAAATAAATAAAAATACAAATTCCCATACTATTATACCTACCATCACACAACAATACAACACACATACAGATTCCCATGCTGTTATACCTACCATCACACAACAATACAACACACATACAGATCCATACTGTGATACCTACCATCACGCAAAAATACAACACACATACTGATTCCCATACTGCTAAATCTACTATCACACAACAATACAACACATATACCAATGCCCATACTGTTATACCTACCACCACACAACAGTACAACACACATACTGATTCCCATACTGTTATACCTACCATCACACAGCAATATAAGGCACATACAGATTCCCATACTGTTATACCTACCATCACACAACAATACAACACACATACTGATTCCCATGATGTTATAACTACCATCACACAACAATACAAAACACATACCAATTACCATACTGTTATACCTACCACCAAACAACAGTACAGCACACATACTTATTCCCATACTGTTATACCTACCACCACACAACAGTACAACACACATACTGATTCCCATACTGTTATACCTACCATCACACAGCAATATAGCACACATAAAGATTCCCATGCTGTTATACCTACCATCACACAACAATACAAGACACATACCAATTCCTACACTGTTATACCTACCATCACACATACAACACACACACCGATTCCCATGCTGTTATAACTACCATCACACAGCAATACAACACACATACAGATTCCCATGCTGTTATACCTACCATCACGCAACAGTACAACACACATACAGATTCCCATGCTGTTATACCTACCATCACCCAACAATACAACACACATACAGATCCATACTGTTATACGTACCACCACACAACAGTACAACACACATACCGATTCTCATACTGTTATACCTACCATCACACAACAATACAACACACATACCGATCCATACTGTTATACCTACCATCACACAACAATATAACACACATACAGATTCCCATACTGTTATACCTACCATCACACAACAATACAACACACATACCGATCCATACTGTTATACCTACTATCACACAACAATACTACACACATACAGATTCCCATACTGTTATACCTACCATCACACAACAATACAACACACATACCAATTCCTACACTGTTATACCTACCCTCACACATACAACACACACACACCGATTCCCATGCTGTTATAACTACCATCACACAGCAATACAACACACATACAGATTCCCATGCTGTTATACCTACCATCACCCAACAATACAACACACATACAGATCCATACTGTTATACATACCACCACACAATAGTACAACACACATACCGATTCTCATACTGTTATACCTATCATCACACAACAATACAACACACATAACAATTCACATACTGTTATACCTACCATCACACAACAATACAATAAACATACAAATTCCCATACTGTTATACCTACCATCACACAACAATACAACACACATACTGATTCCCATGCTGTTATACCTACCATCACACAACAATACAACACACATACCGATTCCCATGCTATTATAACTACCACCAAAAGCAATACAACACACATACCGATTCCCATGCTGTTATAGCTACTGTCACACAACAATACAACACACATACAGATTCCTGTACTGTTATACCTACCATCACACAACAGTACAACACACATACCGATTCCCATACCGTTATACCTACCATCACACAACAATACAACACACATACCGATTCCCATACTATTATACCTACCATCACACAGCAATACAACACATATACAGATTCCCATATTGTTATACCTACCACCACACAACAGTACAACACACATACCGATTCCCATACTGTTATACCTACCATCACACAACAATACAACACACATACCGATCCATACTGTTATACCTACCATCACATAACAATACAACACACATACAGATCCATGCAGTTATACCTACTATCGCCTAACAATACAACACACATACAGATCCATAGTGTTATACCTACCACCACACAACAGTACAACACACATTCTGATTCCCATACTGTTATACCTACCATCACACAACAGTAAAACACACATACTGATTCCCATACTGTTATACCTACCATAACACAACAATACAACACATATACAGATTCCCATGCTGTTATACCTACCACCACACAACAATACAACACACATACAGATTCCCATGCTGTTATAACTGCCATCACACAGCAATACAACTTACATACCAATTCCCACACTGTTATACCTACCATCACACAACAGTACAACATACATACCGATTCCCATGCTGTTATACCCACCATCACACAACAATATAACACACATACCGATTCCCATATGGTTATACCTATGTTACACCACAGTCTACATGAAGACATATGGGTTGCACACATCCTTCACAGAGCTTGCATCATCTCTTTTTTCAACATATATCTGTATGTAATTTCTTGATCCAAGAGGTGGCTTAACTGCAGCCTAGTTCACAACCCTGATGGATACCTTCCTGGAGTTATATGCATTAACAGGTTCTCCTCCAAATATCAGCTGCACTCTCAGTTCTGTCTGTAGCTCTTTACATGTATGATGCATGTTCCTGGCAAATAATGAGAAATCCATAATGCAAGGGAAAACAATCTCGGCTATAAAGTATTATCTCTGCTGTTTCTCTCTGCCAAGAAATAATGGTGTGTCCAGCCAAATCTACTCTTTGCTTCTTATTTCTGTATGGCTTAAATACTCTATTGCACAATCAAAAATACATTGCTGGAGGCTGTAATTATACTGCATCATTCTCTTTATAATGTACTCTGTATGTGTTGATATTTTGGAATCACTTGCACCCTCATCTCTGTGCTGAGCACAACATTCTTTTGTAATCCATCCTTACATGTTGATATAATTTTGTAATGCTACCATGTTTGTACTACTCAACTCTCTACACTGTACAGTTTGATCCGTTTACACTACTGAATTTGTATATTTTATAATTTTATATCTTAGACCAGGTCATGGTGGATTCATACACTGACACAGTTAACATAATAATAAATAACTACTATATAATGTAACAAAACATGGTTGCAGTTTTTACATCATGTTTTTTGTTTCCACTTTCAAGGATGGAATGCATCAGATTGGTTGCATGTTACATTTGGTGTTACTATGCATCAGATCATTTAATGCTCAGTGAGAATATGTATCTGATCCTCTGCATGTTTGGTGGAAGTATGTAACAGGTTGTTTGCATGTTGCATGTTTGGCAGTGGTATGTGTCAGGTTGTTTGCATGTTTGGCAGTGGTATGTGTCAGGTTGTTTGCATGTTTGGCAGTGGTATGTGTCAGGTTGTTTGCATGTTTGGCAGTGGTATGTGTCAGGTTGTTTGCATGTTTGGCAGTGGTATGTGTCAGGTGGTTTGCATGTTTGGCAGTGGTATGTGTCAGGTTGTTTGGATGTTTGGCAGTGGTATGTGTCAGGTTGTTTGCATGTTTGGCAGTGGTATATAACAGGTTGTTTGCATGTTTGGCAGTGGTATGCGTCAGGTTGTTTGCATGTTTGGCAGTGGTATATAACAAGTTGTTTGCATGTTTGGCAGTGGTATGTAACAGGTTGTTTGTATGTTTGGCAGTGGTATGTAACAGGTTGTTTGCATGTTGCATGCTTGGCAGTAGTATGTAACAGGTTATTTGTATGTTTGGCAGTGGTATGTGTCAGGTTGTTTGCATGTTTGGCAGTGGTATGTGTCAGGTTGTTTGCATGTTTGGCAGTGGTATGTGTCAGGTTGTTTGCATGTTTGGCAGTGGTATGTAACAGGTTGTTTGCATGTTTGGCAGTGGTATGTGACAGGTTGTTCGCATGTTTGGCAGTGGTATGTAACAGATTGTTTGCATGTTTGGCAATGGTATGTGTCAGGTTGTTTGCATGTTTGGCAGTGGTATGTGTCAGGTTGTTTGCGTGATCACTAGTAGTATGTATCTTATTGCCTGCATGTTTGGTGATGGTGTGAATTAGGCTGTTTGTATGCTTAATTCTTCGTTTTCCTTTGGCTGTTCCCATTAGGGGTCGCCACAGCAGATAATCTGTTTCCATTTCTTCCTGTCCTCTGCATCTTCCTCTGTCACACCAACCACCTGTATGTCCTCTCTCACCACATCCATAAACCTCATCTTAGGCCTTCCTCTTTTGCTCTTACCTGGCAGTTTCCACCTTAGCATTCTTTTCCCAATATACCCAGCATCCCTCCTCAGCACATGTCCAAACCAATGCAATCTCACCTCTCTTGCTTTGTCTCCAAACCATCCAACCTGGGCTGACCCTCTAATATACTTATTCCTAATCCTATCTACCCTCATCACACCCAGTGCAAATCTTAACATCTTTAACTCTGCCACATCCAGCTCTGACTCCTGCCTTTTTGTCAATGCCACTGTCTCCAACCCATATAACATAGCTGGTCTCATTAGCCTCTTGTACACCTTCCCTTTCACTCTTATGGGTACTCGTCTGTCACAAATCACTCCTGACACTCTTCTCCACCCACTCCACCCTGCCTGTACTCTCTTCTTCACCTCTCTTCCACACTCGCCATTACTCTGAACTGTTGATCTCAAGTATTTAAACTCATCCACCTTCGCCAACTCTACTCCCTGCATCATCACCATTCCTCTATCCTCCCTCTCATTCACACATGTATATTCTGTCTTAGTCCTGCTGACCTTCATTCCTCTCCTCTCTAGAGCATATCTCCACCTCTCCAGGATCTCCTCAGTCTGTTCCCTACTCTCACTACATATCACAATGTCATTTGCAAACATCATAGTCCATGGGGACTCCTGTCTGATCTCGTCTGCCAACCTGTCCATCACCATTGCAAATAAGAAAGGGCTGAGAGCTGATCCTTGATGTAATCCCACCTCCACCTTAAACGCATCTGTCACTCCCTCTGTAGATCTCACCGCTGTCACACTACCCTTGTACATATGTACCACTCTTTTTCTCTGTCACTCCTGACTTCCTCATACAATAACACAACTCCTCTCTAGGCACCCTGTCATATGCTTTCTCTAAGTCCACAAAGACACAATGCAACACCTACTGACCTTCTCTGTACTTCTCCATCAACACTCTCAGAGCAAACATCGCATCTGTACTGCTATTCCCTAGCATGAAACCATACTACTGATCCCCAATCATCACCTCCCTTCTTAATCTAGCTTCCACTACTCTTTCCCATAATTTCATGCTGTGACTGATCAGTTTTATCCCTCTGTAGTTACTACAGCTCTGCACATCACCCTTATTCTTAAAAATCGGTACCAAAACACTTTTTCTCCACATCTCAGGCATCCTCCCACTTTCCAAAATTTCATTACACAATCTGGTTAAAAATTCCACTGCCATTTTTCCTAAACACCTCCAAGCTTCCACAGGTATGTCATCTAGACCAACAACCTTTCCATTCTTCATCCTCTTCATAGCTATCCTTACTTCCTCCTTGCTAATCCATTGCACTTCCCGATTCAATGTTATATATATATATCAGGTTGCTTGCATGTCCAGTGGTGGCATGCATCTGAATGTCTGCGTGTGCAGTGGCAGTATGTATCTGATCACCTGCATGTTCAGTGATGACATGTAACAGGATGTTTGCATGGTCAATTGTACTATTTATCTAATTGTCTGCATGTTTGTTGGAAATGGTTTACTATCAAAATGTCGGAAATGGGGTGTTCAGTTAGTCATGTTACCGATATATGTTATCAAAATATCATATGTATGTGTAACTGAAATGTCGAAAGTGTCGGAATGTGTTTTTCGACATTCATGATTTCTGTGAAGTCCACTTAAACATTCCTTCCTTTTAGTGTATTTCAGTGTTTGTGAAAGTGAGTCATTATGTATTTCAGAACGTAACATGTTTAAAGCGCTGTACGTGATCCAGTGATGCAAATCAGTGAATACATTCATCAGATAGAGTTCATATTGCAGTCTGTGTCCTTCTCCAAGGGTAACCACTGTAAATACATATTGACAAACTGTGGGCATGCATCTAAACATACCTATTCACTATAAGTAACTCAATTATGTATTTAGGCAGAGACTCAATATTGAGGTAGTATGCACATACATATGTGTTCCATGTGGTTATACGTACTGCCAGACTATGGAATACAGTAGTTGTTTTGCTGCATTTTAGTTGACATTATAAACAGATATCAAATGCATACAAGTATGTCCTATTGCTGTTTGCTTAGTATAACCATAGTGAGTTAGAATTAACAATGTTGAGCAACTAACTCAACTAAGCCTTTTGTGGTTAAACGTTTGCTATGGGCTAATAGCTTTTCAAATACAGATTCCTTATCAACTAACCTCCATCGTTTTGGGGAAGATGTCAAGCAACTCAGCAATCTGCTACACAAATCTTTGACATGATTTTCCTCAAATTGTATAACGTGCATAACATCCAGCATAAATAATTTCTGTTTACCAAGCAGACTCCTAAGCTGTCTATGCCATCCCTAAACAGCATTCTGACTTCTAGGATAACCTAATGAGCATTTGTCTCACTTTTTCCAAAAGGCAACATCAAATAAAGGAGGAAGTCTCTCAGTAATTGCTGCCCTCATGCAGTATCTCCTGGGCCTGCCAATAATGTAGTTATCTTTAAAAAATGTGCATAAAGTCAATCCTTTTTCAGCCATATCTTGCTCAATGTCAAGCATTGTGCTAAGGATGTTATCTGGGTGTACGAATGCAAGTGCAGATACCTGTTTGCACACCACTGCAAACCGCATATTCTAAACTCTGCTGAAAGGTGCAACGTTTGAATTTGATGCCATGTGATCTGGCATAAATGGAACCAACAACCTTTAGCAGTGCTCTCAGTTAAATGCTGTCTAATGGAGTTGACAGCCCCCTTCTCAAAATCACAGAGAAACATATGTGGTTTAAAGGACAGAGTATAGCGATCACATAAGCACAAAATACATTGCCAAAACTGGTTGTAGCAATCTTTGGAATTACTTGGCATTATACCAAATACAGCTGGGACTGTCCATTTACATTCAATCATTAGTAAACAGCGATGTATACTGTGCACCTGTTTGCATTCAGCAGTACTAATAGGAAACGTACCATCAACCAAAATGTACTCAGAATTGCATAACATATGCAAATTTACTTCAGTTGTTATAATCACTTCTCCAAGTCCAGCATCAGAAACAAGTGTGTGTTTGATAATGAATTCACCATTCTTAATTGGCAAGTGCTCAGGTGTAAGATGCTTTAATGACTGAATATCCGTAAACATACTTCTACGGTTCTTTTGCCTCACACTTTATATTGTCTGTTTCAGAGCTGTAGTGCACTGGCTAATACTTCAGAGACAATCTTACATGGATCTTCCACAGAGCTCTCAGTCCTTCTTTTAATACTGTTGCACACCTACAATTCTTCTACCTTCATAACTTCAGAAGGATGAAAATGACCATTAGATTTCACTAACTTGTTGCTATCAATCGTAAGTTCAGTGATACAATGTCCTTTACACTTATCCTTTTACTTACGTACACAACACCAAGACAGTCTGGATTCATATGTTTTCTCAAGATAATACCGCTATCCTTCTACACATAATAACTCCTTCTCCTTTTGTAATTTTATTGTGCTATACACCTTACCAATTGCACCCAGTACATACAAATCATCCATATTGCTCTGTAAAACACATGACAAATTGTATTACAAGACTTCTTAGTCATAACACATACATGGCAGTGGAAAATGTCAGCATTTACTTACCATTATGAGTAATAGTGGTTCCCAAAACAAGTTCTTAACGCACCATTCATTCATTCGACTATATAATCCACAGATTGCACCAAACTAGCATTCTCCTTTTAAGTGTACAGAGGCACTGTCCATTCAAATGTTGCCTACTTAGATAAACCAATGAAATGCAATGCTCATGAAACGTTATGATGTGGGCATAGATGTAACGGAATGAACGTGTATACACTACTGATATCGTGCCTGAATTCCATTATTTCAGAAGTACCACTACCGCCAGTTATGCAGACAACAACCTACTGAAAGTAACGGCGATCAGCCTTTTCCTCATATCATTACATTCTTTGCAGATATACTATGTGCTATTACGCATTATGTATTGTACTGTGCCGATATTGTACAGTACACGACATTCATACGCTATCATTACATTGCAACAGTTACGTAAGTGAAGCATCACTACACGCATTGATATGCAACTTAATATTAACACGTTTTCAATGTGTATAAATGTTGTATCAAAATATTGTGAATTACATGTGCTTGCACACAGAATACAGATTATTCATTTAACAAAAGTATAACTGTACTCGGTAATGTGTCCATTCGGCTATATTTTCATTCGATATATTGTCAACTCACATATGTGTTTTTGAAGAAACAAGTTTCAATTATCCACAAATCAACATTTTGATAGTTAACCAGTAGAAATATATAACAGGTTGTTTGCATGTTTGGCAGTGGTATGTATCAGGTTGTTTGGGTGCTCACTGGTAGCATGTATCTCATTGCCTGCATCTTTGGTGATGGCATGAATTAGGCTGTTTGCATGCTTAATGATGTTATGTATCAGGTTGCTTGCATGTCCAGTGGTGACATGCATTGGATTGTCTGCATGTCCAGTAGTACTATGTATCTGATTGCCTGCACATTCAGTGATGGTATGTATCGAGTTGTTTGCATGGTCAGTGGCATTATGTATCTGATTGCATGTTTGGTGGAAACATGTAACAGGTTACTTGCATGTTTGGTGGTGGTATGTATCAGGTTGTTTGCATGCTCACTGGAAGTATTTATCTCATTGCCTGCATGTTTGGTGATGGCATGAATTAGGCTGTTTGCATGCTTAATTATGTTATGTATTAGGTTGCTTGCATGTTCAGTGATGGTATGTAACAGGCCGTTTGCATGGTCAGTGGTACTGTGTATCTGATTGCCTGCACATTCAGTGATGTTATGCATTGGGTTCTTTGCATGTTTGGCAGTGGTACATATCAGATTACATGCATGTCATTGTCACTTTAGTCACTGTTTCTTCAGTTTCTAATTCCACTTTCTAATTTCTAAGCATCTTAATACTATGAGCTCCATAAATTAACACCTTATACTCTGTTTGGATTATTTTCCCATGTGGTATTTTTCTTGTTAATTCCTCATGAAACAAGTTCAAGTAAATTACATGTCGTAGACTTGGTACTTCTTTCTAACCATCCTAGATGCCATTTCTCAACATATAGGCCGCACTCCCTACCCTAAGACAATATGGCGATATTTTACTTGAGGGCCTCACCAGATCCGCAGTAGCAAGCCCCGCCCAAAACCCACCCCCGTGCTATTTCGTAATTGGACACTAATGAATATGCATTCCCTCAATAGTGATACTAGCATATGTTTCTAGTATGTAGAATCTAGTGTTAATATCCATAAAGTCAGCACTGTAAGATAGTCTTTAATAATTTGTGTTGCGTGGGATGTACGTATGGTATTTCATGAGCATCTTTTAAGCAGTTCATCTTCCGTAAATCACATGTGTTATTATAATACTTAAAACACATTTTATTTCATTTACTAACATGGCTGTTTTAGTCATGTAAACAGTTGACCGATGTGAGTACCCTCTACAAAGCACAAGTATAATAGTTTTACCACACATTTCAAAATAAAAGTTAGCATGTCTTTCATTGTGCAGAACGTGCTTTAGGCATGTTTATAAACAGTTTCATTCACATTTTTGGTGCATGCTGTGGTTTGTTTTCATGGACTCATTTGCTTAAACTATAAATGTTAGTATGTAATTGATGCATTTCATTGGGTTTAAACTTGTCACTGCCATGGCAACGTACTGTGTTTATGGCTATTTGTAATAACGCTGTTACGATCCTGGGTTATGTAATTTTTTTTGACATTGAGATGGACATCCTCCAGGAATTGTTTTTACTTCTGATCAATGGGATTACCTCCCCACTTCTTAGATCAGTATATATCTTTTGCAGAGGAAGTGGGTATACTGTTTTATGATCTGACAAGCAGTAAACAGACGTGCAGTGACCCAAGATCGGTAGTGTATAATGTGCAGTTACATCAGTTTCTTCTGTTTAAGGGGTAATACTTTTACAGGCTTGTTTTAATTTATTGTCTTCAATCTTCAGAAGCCAGTAATGAGATAGTTTCCTGTGGGATTTACTGACACTTTTCGCAACAGCTGATTAGAATGCCATGTCAATCATGACTGATTACATATGCAGACCTGGTCGTCAATCATTCGCGACACGCCCAACTTCTGCGCGAAACACAAGGTGAGACAATGCATGACAATAAACGATAATCATTAACATAAATTATTTCATACCTCTTTAATGAGCTTTAAAATCAATATGGAATTAGATTTACAAACATTATAATGTGTGCCCATATTAATCCACAGCATTCCCATGATATTAATATCCATAGTACATATCACTGACATATTAGCAAAAGTTATATTCTTCTATAATTACTCTATGATGCCCACAAAAGGCAATGGTACATATTTTCAAATTTGTAATAAAAACTACATTTCTGTCATGATCTGTGCTATATTCAAATAGCTTACATCTTACTGCTGTAGAACTAAACTTTTGCAATAAAAATTAGTCCAGGAGACTCCTAATACAGTAACAATTAAATTTATTTGCAACAGTGTCTGGTTGCAATTAAAAATAACTATAAAAATAGGCATTATTTTGTCACATTAACTTAAAAAGGCAATATTTAACCCTGAATAGGAAGTAACCTTTTCAGGATTAACTTCTCATAACTATTTTTAGCGTGTTTTGTTTTCATCTCAATGTAGTTGTTTATTCATTAGCTTTTCCAATCCTGTATCCCCTGAGGCCTGACTTACCTTCAAAGTTAGTTCCCAATAAGTATGCAGTTAAACTGCAAACACTAGCTGGACAATCTTTTTCTTTCTTACTGTCATATACAAAAACAGTAGCAAGCTGTGCTATAAATTTAGCAGTAACTTTACCTTTTTATGTAGGCATACTGATTTGCATTTATGATTACTTATTTGTCAATGAAAATTTGACAAAAGTTAAGTAATCTTTTAGCTCCACAGTGGCACATATAATATCCCATAATATACATTTGGACGTTTCACTGACAACTAAATGTTCAGCAGGGCCTGCCAGATGGTCATTTGAGTAACACTGATTTTATTTGTAATCTTGTTGAATACATTAATTGACCGGGCGTTTAATGCAGAAAACAAACCATCTCGAGTAATAGTGGCAAATGAACATATTTACAACTATGTCAGACTGCAATTCAAAATCATTGAAAATGAAGGTATAACCTTACCCCATTCAAGTAAATAATCATCATATATGTATAAATGGAAAGTAGCTTCTCTGAAGAAAGTAGCTTTTTAACAATAAAATTGCAGACCTCTTTAGTGACACCAAGCACTTTTATTTTCTAAATGGCATATGTAATTGCATGTAACTGCAAATACAGAGTCAATCTCCGGCCATAAATATGCCTGTGCCAAAATAGGTTGCTTCAAAATTATATATATAAATAAAACAGTTTTATCATAGCAACCACGGAGATGCATATTTCATACAGAAGTATTGTTCCAATAGGTAGTGTAAAGTCGTCTAATAAACTTACAATTATGTATCGGGTGTCACCCTCACACTGATGAGCTTTGGCCATCATGGGAGACACACACACACACACACACACACACACACACACACACACACACACACACACACACACACACACACACACACTGAAAAGAACAACAGTCTTACTTTTCATTGGCTGTCCCTGTCATTCTCCTCTGCTTCTCATGAGATTGCAAAATTATCCAGATTAGCAGAACTCATTTAATCAGTATGTCTATCCCATTAATCGACTGCAAAGGAATTTGTTTGCCCATTACGTCCTCTACACAGGTGAAAATTAACATTCCCCTGATTAACAAAAAAAAACTTTCAGTACTGCTGAAAGCATCAGGCTATCCTTCCTGTTCTTACTACTTAGTGTATATTTATCAATCACCTGCATGAAGTACATTCATTGCTGTAGCATATGTCCAAAGGGTAGTTTCAGGTGTACTCTCCAGTCCAACTGGTGAATCTGGGCATTATGAGGCAATGCTACAACTGCCTCGTGTACACAGGCAACCCTCTCCTCCTACCACCAAACACTAATATATGCAAGAGATGCAATTATACAGCCAAACTGGAGGCAAACGTCTCACAACCCAAGACTGGAACTGACAGTCAAGAGGAGAAGGAAAATACTTGCAACACACCACCAGTCTCACATCGACCTACTAAACCAACACCGGCCAGTAGCACACATAAATACATGAAAACATACTCGAAGGCTCTAAATAAAAATCTGCAAAAGCAAGAGACCTCCAAAGCAGACACCCAAGCAACCTCCACACCCCATCACAAACCATGAAACACATACTTCACAAAACCAGTGTGCCATGCAATCACAGCCCTTAAGGCAAAATAACATACCCAACACACTAGTAATAGGCGACTCTATAGTCAGGTGCATTGATGTCCTGCTAACTAGGCTGGACAAGGAGAAGGTTACTGTTAGCTGCCTGTCGGGTGCCAGGATCCATCACATAACACAAGCACTCAGGTTGCTCCAGAACAAGTACAAATATGACTCTGTCATTGTCCATGTTGGTGTGAATGACTTGAGACATACCTCCCTGGACTACATGAAAAGAGACATGAAGAGCTCTCTGATCACGTAGCCCAAGACGGTATGACCCTGACCCTGAGTAGCATCCTGCCCTCACCAAGAATGATGCCACAGTATAAAGAAAAAATGATCAATTTCAACAATTGGCTAAGTTTCTGGTGTCATTCAAAGGGGATCCAGTAACTGTCTGCCTGGGATGACATGCTAAGCCACGTTGCTTTGCAAGAGATGGCTTGCACCTGTCACCCTTAGGCTTTCAAATACTGGCCAAGGCTTTTGCCACCCCCATAGTGCCTTTTTTAGGCAAGGCTCAAAAGAGAAACCCACCACCATAAATAGCACAAGTAACCAAAAACTAAGGGTAATGCTACTCAATGCCAGAAGTCTAAACCTCAAAATGAATGCACTCAAGGCACTCCCCAGTATGGAGAACATCAATATCTGTGCAGTAACAGAAACCTGGTTTAATGCTCCAGAGAGCATCCCAGCACTACCAGGCTATAACTCATACCATACTTTTCGGCCACAGAACCCGGACCGAAACACAAAAGGTGGGGGTGTACCCATATTCATCAAGGATACCCACACCTCCAGGTTAGTGGCACAGCACAATGCCTCAGAGATCATCCATGTGCAACTAACAATGGGCAAAACTCCAATTCAAATTGTAGCTTGCTACAGATCACCCACCATGAAACACTGGAAAATATGAAGGTCCTACCAAATGCCCTAATATTGGGTGATTTCAATTACCCAAACATTAACTGGAAGAACTATTCAAGTACTAACTCCCTTGCCCAATGCTTCCTAGAATTTATAAACTCAAACTCCTTGGATCAACTGGTCAACACCCCCACCAGAGGTGACAACATATTGGAACTGGTCATCACCAACATGTGCGACCGGTGTTCTACACCGGAGGTCAACCCCTCGCTGGTTAGATCAGATCATAGACTAATCACTCTGGATATCCACCTTCCACCCTCACCCCCAATCAAGGAAACCACCATGAAAAACTTTCCAAAAACAAACTTCACGTTACTTAAGACCGAGGTGGAAAGTTTCACAGCCCCCATGCTAAAGGACAACACTGTCCAAGCTGCTGAATCCCTTACAAAGGCACTCTATGAGCACCTGTAAGAATGCATGTATCGTGCTATCCCAAGCAAAACCAAGACTCACTCCTCCAAGAAAAAGAAACCATTCTGGTGGACCCCTGCCATAAACAAGCTATACAAAAGAAGGAGGAAACTAGTACAGAAAAGAGTAAAATCCCAAGAAGGAAAGCCATCCCTGATCAGTATCAGCAAGAAGCTACGATCGCTCATAAAATCATCCAAGGCAAGCTTTGAAAGAAAAATTGCCAAGGACTCCAAAGATAACCACAAAGCATTCTTTAGCTATGTCAAGAACCTAAGTGGAAACTCTCAGATCTGCTTTGAGTTAATGCAGAATGGCACAAAAAACGACTGATATTGCCAACATTCTGGCAGACAGGTTTAGTGCAAACGTCACCCCCCTCTCACCCCCTAAAGGACCCATAACCATACCAGAAGAATGTAGAGCCCCGGCAATCACTGACACACAGGTTAGAACAGCCCTATCCAAAGCCAAAAACACAGCTTCAATGGGACCGGACGGTGTCCCAGGCTGTGTCTTACACGAATTACAAAATGAACTAACCCCTCACCTAAACACACTGTTCCAACTCAGCCTCTCTACAGGCTACGTACCCATAGAGTGGTGGACAGCAACAGTTATCCGGCTCCACAAACGCGGAGTCACAACGGACCTCGGGAACTATCGCCCTATAAGCCTGCCTAGCCTGGTCTGCAAGGCTATGAAGTGCATCATCATGGAACTCATTAACAGAGACACTGGGGACCTCTAAACACCGGACCCTACCCAGTTTGACTTTGTTAAGGGAAAATCATGCCTCCTAAACCTGGTGAATTACTTTGAGACAGTTACCAAGGCTATAGATGAGGGAAAGGTGGTACACACAACCTACCTAGACCTCGCAAAGGCCTTCAACACCATTCCCCATTCTGGTATTATAGACAAGCTCACCAGCCTGAACATAAACCCCTACATCACAAGATGGGTTGCCAACTGGCTCATGGACAGAACCCACATGGTGAGAGTTGCAGGCTCTAGGTCCAACTCTAAACCAGTTACAAGTCGTGCCCCCCAGGGCTCAGTCCTAGGACCCCTCCTGTTTGGTATATACTTCTCAGAGGTACAGGCAAGCACAGGAAGACTATGGCTGACCAAGTTCACAGATGACTGCAAACTGGGGGCCATAACTGACTCTCCGGCTGATACAGACATCCTCCAGAAGGATCTCACTGAGACAGATACCTAGTGTCAAAATCATGGCCTCAAGCTAAATGCCAAAAAGTGCATACTCATCCCATTTGGAAAAAACAAAGTACCCATGAACTACCACATACATGGTAGTTCCCTAAATACAGAAAATGAAATAAGGGATCTGGGGACCCAAGTAGATAGTAATCTCTCCTTTGGTAATCATATTGCCAAGGTAGTTCGAAAATCCTTCTATGTGGACCACCTAATCACAAAATGGTTTGCATCTAGAACAAAAGAGGTCATTGTGCCCCTCTACTCATCACTCATCAGACCCATCATAGAGTACAATGCCCCATTTGGGATGTACCTTACAAGACACCTGCAACAGCTAGAAAGACCACAGAAGTACCTCACCAAGAGGATTACAGGCCTCAAACAGATGCCCTATGTAACCCAACTGAAGAAACTCCAGCCGTACTCGGTTGCATACTGCCTACTCAGAGGTGATCTCTGCCTGACATTCAAAGCCACGTCCAACCCAGAATTGATGGACATGCTCCACCTAAAAAAAACAAATCCCCGAGAGCCACACGCTCTAGGGATCTAAACCTCACCATAACGATAAATAGGACTTGCTGGAGGGATAGATTTCTGTCCCAGAGACTCCACATGCTTTGGAACAGGATTCCAATCTACATTAGGCAAAGCCCCTCACTAACACTCTTCAAGAGAAACCTTGTCGAGTGGATGGGAAATACAAAATTTACCCCGGAGTTCACTGCAGTGGCTCTGCTGGACAGAGGCACAAAGAACTAATGGCTCTGCTGGACAGAGGCACAGGGAACTAATCTAAGTGGGTGGCAAAAGCCAACACATTCTGGCTAGTCTTACATATGCCCTCAGGCAGATAGCCTAGTACTTGCCTATGAACCTATGTACCTATAATTCTGAATAATTCAGATCATTATATAAAGGTTGACCAGCTACTGTAAAACATTTAATCAGCTGCTACAACTCACACAGAACTTGTTTGTTTTTATAACTACATACAAACTAAAGTAAAACAATCTTATTTTTTACCATATTTCTTGAATGTCAAGGGACTTTTTTGTGAAACAAGTCCAAAGTACTATTTTTCTTTTAATGTTGTCCAACAAATCAGGCCTTTCTTCACCTTTGTATACATCAGGCAGACTTGCATGTCTTCTTCAGTCCTTGTCCTACATTGATATTAACTTGCCGAATGTTGCTCCAGAAAACACACTTGCCTGTAAGTTTAAAGTATTTTCTCTTGAACATATTCAGCTCTGTGTTTAACTGGCATCATGGTGGCATATTGCTCATGTAAAATTTCAGTCATTAGCTCTGAACACTTTCAGTCATCTAAGAATTCCAGTCAGTACTCAATAACCACAAATTATGGTTAATTCCTCGCAACATAACACCCGGTTGTTTAACATAAGTGTATAAACTGGTCCTTCTCAGACCATTTTAGACCACTGCCTGGGCCACATGAGTAAATAGATATGACAAGCAATGACAATTTAGAACATTAAATCTCTCAGCATATTTTAGGAAGTTTTGAAGAAACTAGATTACTTACAGAAAACCTACATAGCTATAAAGTAAATGTGCAAACTACACACAGTGACCAGAAATTAGGACTGAGCTTTGGGTTGTGAGCAGAACAAGATAAATCTCATCCACTGATCCACCATTTTCACTGTCATCCTCTCTCTAGTCTCTTCATCTTCACTTAGTTATATATTTGTTGTGCACTCCAACAATCTACTGACCTGTATATTTTCCTTTAGGACAAGAACAGACCATGGGAAGACATCATCCAGAAGAGCCAGCTGGGGTTTCTAGTTAGTGGCTTAAGTGTTCACTCTCTGCCAGCTGATACATGAATTCCCACATATGACTGCCTGTCACATGTCCACCTCCCTGGCATCATAAATGATCCCACACATGACCCCTGGAAGGTTCCTGCATATTGCAGCTCCCCCAGGACCAAGGCTGGTATTTGAGCCCAGGCAGTCTAGGATGCAGTCAGGGTTTAATTCTTATGTGATACTGAACCAGCCTTAAACATAGCTGCTATTGGTAGCCTTCACACTTTGTCTTGAAAAGGGTATTGAGACGTCATTCCATTCAATAGCTTATGTGCATTATCCACTAGTCTTACCCTTTAATCATACAAAAAACTCTCCCTGACTTTTTGCTTTAATGTTTCTTAGCTAAAAGAAAATAATAAAATGTGAAGAATGGCATTCCTTAATATTAATAACAAAAATAATAACCATTTGTTAACAAGGTAGGTGCTTTTCAGGAGTGACTAGGGAACAAAGTCTGGTCAAGTGACCTGCTCTAGGTCACATAGGTAAATGAGGGCTGAGGGAATCAAACCCTGTAGTGGAGATGCTGCATTTCATAGCCTTAATCCTCAGTGCCAACTGCTAGAACATTGTACACTGTTTCAAATTATCCACTACTGGCAACCTTCTTCTCACTCTGTCTTGAAAAGGGTATCATGATACACTCCATTCAATGGTTCATGCAAATTGCTGCATGTCCCTACGCCTGACCAACTGAATGTACTCTGCTTGTTGCCCAAGGAATTAATCCTGTGCAAGGTATTTCACTACCAGCTCCCTGTGTGACCTCCCTGAAAAAGACAGTGAAATTATGTGGTGCCTCTGCTACTTGAAAGACTCTATCCATAACGTGTTTTAAATATACTGCTAGGTTAGGCAAGACCCCAGTCAGGTCAGCCAGCAGCCAAACTACCTCCCTCTTCTAGCATTCCTCTAACCCCTACTTATATATATATTTTCCTTATCTTTCTTTCCCCATACTTTCCCCACTCTAGCTCATTTCTTACCCTTCTTTTATCTCCCTTCTCCCTCAACCAGATATCCCCTTAGCTGACTTACTTATTGCAATTAGGTAGCTGACCACTAGGCGGCACCTCTATACTAGCTTTCTGCCCTTTTATTTTACACCTTTCTCTTCCATATCCCTTTAAATAGGCTTTCTGACCTTTATCATACCCTCCTTGTTCTATCTCCCCAACTAAGTTCCCAGCTTCTTTTGACTCACTGGCTTCCCTATCTTCTCTGTCCTAAGGCATCTTAAATCACTGTCTATTCCTCTAACATCCTAAATCCATTCTTCCTAAGCCTCTTATCTCTCTCCCATACCTCCTACCTTCAGACTCACCTGCACTCTCCTCACTTCACTGATTATCTTCCTTGACAAACTACTCCTCAGTCTCTTCCCACTCCGTTCGCCCTGCAGGCTCACTCCGCTCCCCTACCCTGCCCCCAAATTCCACCCACCCCCAGTACTCCTAGCTTTATTCCTCCAAGGCCACACCCCCACAACACTTGCTCCAATCACATTAATCATCTAATTACCAAACCACACCTCCCATTCCTCCTCCTACAAATTACCTCCAACACATTCTTCCCTATACCTGCCTATTTTCCCACCTTTAATTCTCCTCCCACTTATTATTCCCACCATGTCCACATCACCCACCCCATACTTATTCCTTTCACTTCTCTTGCTCTTACTTTTTCCTTCTCTCACAACTATCTATCTCCTAACCTCCTTTGAACAACCATTACACTCCACCTTTCCCTTCCCCTCCAAATACACTTCCACACCTCCACTAGCTACCTCTCTAAACTTCCTAAATATCTTATACAAACCCAGCTACCTTCTTCCTAAATATCATAGACTTACACCCATCAAATATACCTATCTAAATACCATAATCCTACCGGGCAATTTTAGTAAACACCTTTACCCTAAACACATAACATACCTTCACTCCCTACTAGATGGAGACATACATCCTAACCCTGGCCCAAACCATATCCCCACCTCTGGAAAATGTAATACTTACACCATTAGCTCCATAGCCCCTTCAAAGCCTAAGAACTCTCTCCTCATAGCACATCTCAATATACATAGCATTAACAATAAAATTCCTCACCTCCACGCCCTCTTAGATGTCCACCAACTTGATATTATATGCTTATCTGAAACTTGGCTAAAACCTACTGTTAAAGACAATGAATTAACCCCTCCGGGTTATAATATCATAAGAAAAGACCACACTACCAAAAAAGGAAGAGGGGTTGCAATTCTATATAAAACAGAACTACAAGTTAGCACTATAGACCTTAATCCACCTTTAGACAATAGAGCTGAAATACTTATCTCCAAACTTCAAATCAACTCTTGCAAAGCCATAAATGTTATTTGTTTATACTTGCCCCCAGGAAATAACATAAATACCATTGAAAATATTCTTAACTGGACTTCTTTTAATCACCCACATGAAACCATAATCCCAGGAGACTTTAACATAGACAGGCAGACCTGTAGTAATGTACACCCCACCACCCATATTAACTTATACGGCTTTTCACAAACTATCATCTCCCCCACCAGAACTAATAAACCCAACAACAAAGAAAGTACCCTGGACTGGATACTTACTAATAATCCTCATCAAACGTACAAAGTAGGAACCCTCCCTGATGACCTAAGTGACCACACCCTCACCTATATTATTAGATATAAAACTAACCTAGCTTACCCTAACACTGTCAGAAGTGTACACAACAGTAAGAAATTTAATCCTGAATTCTTCCAGACAGAACTGTTTCAATTTAACTGGTCACCACTAAAATCTCTCCCACTAGATGAAGCAGTAGCCTATTTCAATACCACATTCTTAGCCATCCTGAACCACCATTCCCCAGCACGCTCTGTTAGATGTAAAACTAAACCAGCCCCCTGGCTCTCTAATGACACTAGGCAAAAAATTCTTCTGAGAAACAAATCCTGGACAAAATGGTGAACTGCTAAGAATCCATTAGATCACCAAACCTTTAGGCAACTTAGAAACAGTACTAAAAAAGCCATCATACTAGGCAAAAAAAGCTTCTACCACCAAGCACAGCAGACTTATCATAATAAACCACAAAAGTTTTGGAACAGCATTAACAAACTTCTTTACCCAGGACAACCTATCACTCCCAACCCACTAGGCTCCAACCCCAACAATCCCACTCACACTGTCAATGCCTTTAATTGCTTCTTCACCAATGCCATCCAATCTCTTGCCAGCCACCTATCTCCTGATACTTCTAATATTCCTACTTCATCTTCAATCACTCCCCCTTCATTTCATTTACAACCTGTTTCTACTTCCACTATATGCTCCCTTCTCCTAAAACTAAAACCTACCACCCCCTCAGCTGACCAACTCCCAGCAGAATACCTTCAAAAAGGTGCTAAAGCCATTGCCTACCCCATATCCATTCTGATCAATAGAACAATAAACAAAGGAAATATCCCATCCATCTGGAAAATCTCTCACATTATTCCATTACACAAAGGTGGTAATTCTTATGACTTCTCTAACTACTGTCCTATAGCTCTGCTATCTCCTTTGGCAAAAATTGTGGAAAAGTGTATCCATAAGCAACTGCTTAATCACCTTCTCCAAAACTACTTACTTGCCAACTGCCAACACGGCTTTAGACCATATCACAGTACCACCACTGCCCTGTTATCATTCACAGATTCTATTAACATAAACCGCAACAAAAGTATTCTTTCCTCTGCAGTATTCCTTGATTTATCCAAAGCTTTTGACATGGTTAATCGCCAACTCCTCTTACATATAATGACATCTCTATCACTTGTTCCCTTAGCCATTAATTGGTTCAAATCTTATCTTGAAAACAGACAGCAGGCAGTACTCTGGCACAACAACCTTTCTAATCTCCTTCCCATCTCCCTTGGTGTCCCTCAGGGCTCCATATTAGGTCCGCTGCTATTTTCCATTTATATTAATGATCTTCAGTTAGCAATTCCACATACTACATGCATTCAATATGTGGATGACTCTACTATCATCTGCTCAGCTACTTCTCAAACTGAATTACAAACCCTTACCCAGATAGCATTTAATACTGTTGAACAATGGTTCACACACCGTTGCCTCCTCCTAAACCCAAAAAAAACTAAAATGCTACTTTTCTCACCAACCCGTAAGTCCACACCCACACATTTCACACTCACATCTAACAATGGTACTCTTATTTCTCCCGACCCAAATACTAAACTCCTAGGAATAACAATTGACAATAACCTCAACTTTGACATGCATATTAACAATACTATAAAAACAGTCAAGAAGAAACTTGGATCCCTCTATAGAATCAAACCCTTTCTTACACCAGTAGCTAGGGCTGCTATAGCTAGAACTCACCTAATCTCTACTCTTCTCTATGCCTCACCCATTTAAAAAAATCTTTCTAAAAACAACCTCAACAAACTAGCAGTATCCTATAACAATATTGCCAGATTTGCTACTGCCTCTCCTTTCAGAACTCATCACTGCCTTAATCTAAAACAACTTGGCTGGCTAGAGTTTCTACACCATCTACAATTTCTCCAGCTTACTATAGCCCACAAGACCCTCTTTCAACCCTCAGATACTCCAATACTCTCAAGTCTCTTCACCCCCTACAGTAATCCTATAAACTTACGCTCATCCAACAAACTTCTTTTTAACACTTGCAGATCCAACAACTCAGCAGGTGATACCCTGTTCTCTAATACTATTGGAAAGCTATGGAATTTACTACCTACTGATCTCACTTCTCTGCCTTCTCTTTACACTATTTAAAAAGAAACTTATATTATATCTCCATACACACTGGTTATGTTCCTGTACTAATCCAGACTAACTTTCCTATGTCTCATTAATAACAACCATTCATCTTTATGTATGTATACCTCCTCACGGTCCTTGCGAAGCGGAGTTGTAGTACTGAAATTAGTATTGTTATAAGAATGTTTATCTATTGCTAGTATTGAAGTTAGTATTATTATAAGAATGTTTATCTATTGCTATTACAAAAAAAAAAAAAGTTTTTCTTTTTTGTTTTATTTCCTAACTGCTACTACTTTCTATATTTCAGTTTGTATGTATCCTTACTGTACTTCTTTTTACATTGTATTTTTGCATATGTCTTGGAGCTTTTCTCCCCGGGCCTCTACTGAAAATGGACATATATCCAGTTAGACTAGCCCAGTCAACAAATGTAAAATAAAAAAATAAAATAAAAAAAAATAAATAAATTGCTTATTTAATGGTTCACTATGATAAGAAACTGAAAAATAAAACCATCTATGTATGTATGTATGAATCTATATATATATATATATATATATATATATATATATATATATATATATATATATATCTACACACACACACACACACACACACACACACACACACACACACACACACACATATATATATATATATATATATATATATATAGAGAGAGAGAGAGAGCTATATTTATTTATGTATGTATGTATCTTATTTTGATGTTATATGTAGTATTAATGTCCACACTACACTACAGGTAATTATTACTTTTTTTCTGTTTGACCTGTAATGAAGTCCTATGGAATTAAGTTATCACTACTGGCAGAGCTAAATCACAGAGTACTGGACCAGGTACCCCCCCAGACATTCCGGTGTCCCATTACTTGTCTCTCTCTAACCTGATTACCATTAACACCATTCAAACCTGTCAGTATGCATGCTATTGTATTCTTAAATTTTACAATGATTACAGAGCCTTGGATTTAATTTAAATCTTTCATTTCAAATTTCATTGCACAAACATTGCTGGCCATTTGCTAACCAAAACAAAATAGTCTCATATTGAAAACAGATTTAGCATGAGCAACAGTAAACCTCTCTTCCCTTGTAACTCGCATCCATTGAAAATGGATCTGGCCAGTAAGGATTTAGTATACATTGTGCAGGGTTGTTTTCAAACCATGGGCACCCAGCCTACATTTTTAAGACTATACATAAATGCATCTGTTCTTTGGGTCACCTGATTGTGTTAAATTATATTAATTGTTAAATACAGCACCATTTATTAGAGTATGTTTTAAATTTTTAGTTTTGAATATGTTTCCTGTAAGCCATGAAACAAAACATATGATCAAATAATAACACAAGTACCCATTTGAGAATATTTCAGTCATTAAAAGGCCACCCAGACTGCTATCATTATAATCCACCAATATCAGTATGCAATAATTATTGCCACTACATTGACTGTGCATATATATCATACATCTGGATGTGATTAAAAATTACCACAGTAAAGAATTTTTATATGCTTTACACAAATGTACACTAGTCCTGCAAAGACAGACTAATGACCTTTTAACTTTATCAACTCTGCAGGGTCAGTCATTTTTATCCACAGACATTCCACAAGCACAGCAAAAATAGGTACATTGTTGACTGCATTCTTTTCAGATATCTACGTCAAAAATGTAATAACAATAATAAAGTCACATATTTCAAATTTGTTTTATACAAACACAGCAGCCAAAGTATTCCAAATTAATTTGCACACAGACACAGCCACCCCCCCACACACACACACACACACACACACACACACACACACACACACACACACACGCACACACACACACACACACACACACACACACACACACACACACACACACACACACACACACACACACACACACACACACACACACACACACACCCACACACACACACACACACACACACACACACACACACACACACACACGCACACAAGCACACACACACACACACAAGTATTATTCCTGCAAAGCCAAATTAAAAACTGTTTAAAAATGATCAGATAATAGCAGCATAATATACTTTCATCCACAGAGAATCCCCCACCCCCATCAGCAGTTATAGCCACTTTCATGAGTGTGTGCAGCACTTATTGTTATGAAGAAATAAATTGCATGAAGTTTATTAGTAGCTTTGGATGAACTTCTTAAAATGCATAAAGATCAGAAGCATCAAGATCCATGCATGTGTAGCACAACTTAAACAGAAGAGAATGTATGAGAGCATAAGAAATATTAATTACATGATAGTACATGTTAAGTCATTATACATAACCTCTGCAAAACTAAAACTTATCTGAATAATTCCACATTAAAGAGTACTATTAGTAATTCAAAGGTTGCTGCTGGCAAACAACTTTGCATTTCACTGTTCTGTCTACTAATGCAGCACCTGCTGTCCTTCAGGAATGAATTGCCTACGTTTCATTAAACGATTGGTTTGCTACTGATTTTGCCATAACATTTCTTTAACTAGATCACCTATGCAATAAGGAATAGGTTCACAGGTTCATAGGTAAGTACAAGGCTAGCTGCCCTTGTGGGGCATTTTAAGTCTAGTCAACTTCCCTTTTTGTGCTCAAAATAACCCACCACTTTTGGTTAGAGATTGGCTTTACCCATCCCATGTTCAATAATTATATGATACTTCTAATAAAAATAACTGGGATCAGACCATAGATAATTTGAGGGAACACATGCATGGGATAAGCAATTTGAGAGCCGCCTCTGTCCATTAGTAGTACAGGGGTCAGTCCTGGGGTAGATTTTCTGTTTTCTATCCATAGATCTAAGTTGCACATGAAGATGAACTCTGCTTTATGTGGGTCGGGAGTCCATTCCATAACAGCGGTATCCTCTGCAAAATATACCTGTCCATCCAAACCATTCTGTTGATGTTGCAGAAAAGGTTTAGATCCTTAAACCAAGTGTTTCTTATGCCATTTGACTTGCTGATGTGCAGTAAATCCATCAGTATTGGGTCAGAGGGTGTCTTGTATGCCAGACACAGGTCACCTCTTATCAGTTTGTAGGATACTGAGTATAGTGACAGAGCTTTGAGTCAGTCCATGTACGACATATTGTTTAGACTTGTATCATTTTAGTAAGGTATCTCTGTGGGAATTACTGCTATTGTATGTGCCTAGACAGATATATGCCAAAGAGGGATTATATTCAATGACTGGTCCAATGAGGGCTGCGTATAGGGGAGACAATGATATCCCTAGATTTAGTCACAATCCCTTTGTTTATTAGCTGTGCAGTATATAGAATAGTATACAGAGATACCTTACTAAAATGATACAAGTCTAAACAATATGTCATACATGGACTGACTCAAAGCTCTGTCACTGTACTCAGTATCCTACAAATTGATAAGAGGTGACCTGTGTCTGGCATACAAGACACCCTTTGACCCAATACTGATGGATTTACTGCACATCAGCAAGTCAAACAGGAGTCAAACAAGAGTCAAACAGGAGTCAGCGTGTATGTAAAACTACGTATGGGTTTCCACCTATTGTTAATTTGTGTTTAAGTAAGAGCTATCTACTTATTTCCACCTAGTTTTTTTTTGTGATTTAATGCCTAAGTACCTACGGCGTATACGATAGCAGCCTAACGCCATCCATAGACACCCTTTACTCCCTCCAGGATTTAATTATTTCTAGCTGCCTGCATCTTACAGAATAGTTGTATCACTGTATGATTTCACCACTAGGTGGTAGCATTTACCCACTTATAGATAACAATACCCCATATACCAGCCCTATTTAGTTGCACCCCTAGCCCTTGTAGTTCTATATATTGTATATTTGGATTTACCTTATCTCCCCTCCCTAGACAGCTGTGTATTACCCCACCCCAGAGAATCTCACTTACCTAGTATATAGCTGTTGAACTATTCCATTTCCAAGGGGCCAACTCACTGATTGTTTCTCGTGGGACTTTCACTCCTCTCAGCTCATCCCGCTCCGTTCGCTCTTTGGGCTCACTCTGCTCCCCTACCCTGCCCCCAATTCCCACCCACCCACAGTGCTCCTAACTTTATACTGCAAATAGTCACACCCCTACTTCTACAGCCTATCACCATCCCTCAAGTGCCATATCCACTCCCACTCTCATACCACACCCTCCTGCATACATCCATCCCCTCTACTAATCCCTGACAAACCATGCAAGGCATACTACCACTACTACTACTAACTCTCACTACTCTAGCCTACACCACATCAATACACACTAACATACCATTATTTCCTACCGTCCACAAAACACATACCTACACACATACACATATGCATATAAACATTATAATCTGCCCCACACTATTTAATAGTAACTCATTATTTTATATAAACAAACCACACACCACATTACCTCCCCATAGAATAACAGCATCTAGACATTATTCAGACCTAGCTCATGCCATCAAACTCAAGCTATTCCTCAAAAGATGGCTACTAATCTCAGGAGACATACACACAAACCCAGGTCCATGCAATGAAATTCTCTCCCACAAACAGGAAACAGACCTACTTATTATTAACCTAAACTCAAGAAGTATATCCAACAAACTACATGACTTACACACATTCATAGCCCACTACTCCCCAGATATACTAACCATTACTGAAACCTGGCTAAAACCCACCACCCAAAACGAAGAAATTCTCCCCCCGGTTATAACATTCTAAGGTAAGACATAGATACCAAAAAGGGAGGCGGAGTTGCAATCTTATTTAAAAACACACTTAACCTCCAGCCTCTTAAAGCCCCACTTCCCAATTTCGGAAATTCTGAAACATTAGGCTCTATTATCTCCCTCAAAAACAAAAAGTGAATAAACATCCTCTGCAGTTATGTTCATCCAGGAAATAACTCACCTATAATAGAGGATATGTTGCAATGGGTTACAATCAACCTGCCCCAAGAAACCATCCTGCTAGGTGACCTAAACCTAGACTAGCTAGCCTGCAACTCCAACAATCCCTCAAACCATATTACCTTATTTGGATTCTTACAATTAATCCAAGAACCCAGCAGAGTTGACAAAAGATCCAATAAACACTCCATTCTCGATTGGACTTTAGTTAATCTCCCCAAAGGAAATTATCATGTGGGCTGCCTACCTGATGTACTGAGTGACCACTGACCCACATTCCTCCTTCATAGACAGGTAAACATACCCTAACCTATACTGTATAAGGAAATTAGAGATGAGCACAAGGTAGATCCACAGATTTTTAGCAGCAAGCTACAACAAAGTAACTGGTGCCCACTACAAACCCTAGCATTAGACCAGGCAGTTGAATATTTCAATAAGACTTTTATGAATGTTCTAAACATACTAGCTCCCATCAGGAAATGTAGAACTATGGCTAACTATGTCACTTGGCTAAATAGGACACCAAAAGTACTACTAAAAGCCAGAGACAATGCCTGGAAGAACTGGAAAAAGAATAACACCAACCAAGATAAACACAAATATCAACAACTTCGGAATCAGACCAAAAAACAAATAAAAATGGATAAACAAAACTACTTCCTAGGGATCGAAAACAAACATTCCAAAAACCCTAAAAAGTTCTGGCAGGCTATCAATTCCCTTCTAAAATGAGGCCAAACTACCACCCCAGCTCCCAACACCAACAATGATAATGACAGCATAGCTTCTCGGTTTAACCATCACTTCACAGAATCTATTCTCTCATTATCTACCCGGCTATCCAACAATAACCCCATACTCACCCCAACTATAGATCACAATAGTATACCCCTCTTTACACTCTCACCCATACAAACCTCCACAGTAAAAAAATTACTCTCAAAACTAAAATCCAACACTCTCGCAGCAGATGGCCAACCCACTACTTTCCTAAAATTAGCTGCAGAGTCGCTAGCCTACCCTGTCTCACTTCTTATAAACCGCTCCATACAGGAAGCCTACATCCCCCAACTATGGAAAGTGTCATACATAATTCCCCTACACAAAGGAGGCAACTCCTATGAACTATCAAACTACAGCCCCATTGCTATCCTGTCCCCCCCTTTTCTAAACTCCTGGAGAGATGCATTCACACCCAGGTGATGCACTTCTTAACCTCACATAATCTCCTCTCCCTCACACAGCATGGCTTCCGCCCAAACCATAGTACAACTACTGCTCTTCTCTCCTTTATCAACCAGATTAATCAACTTAGAAATAACAACAACTTTGTATTAGCCATATTCTTAGACCTATCTGAAGCATTTGACATGGTCTCATATAACCTACTTATAGACACTCGAACCACCATGTCCTTTGCCCCCTCTGCTACTTCCTGGTTCAAAAACTATCTCTCTAATAGAAAACAGTTATTAAAATGGCAAGGCATACTATCACCACTACTACCAACTACTGTAAGTGTTCCACAAGGATCAATACTGGGTCCTTTACTATTTGCCATTTTTACCAAAAAACTACAAACCTCCACCCTGCATGCATCACTTATACAGTACGCAGATGACTCATCCCTAATCTGCTCAGCCCCAACCACAACTACTCTTCAGAAACTTACCCAAGAATCCTTCTGCTCCGTAGAAAAATGGATTACTGATATCCACCTTATTCTAAACCCCAAGAAGACCAAATTACTTCTATTCACCCCCAACAAATACAAAACCACACATCCTTCCTTCACCATCACCTCCAACAAAGGCACAACAATCTCTCCCTCCCCCCATACTAAGCTTCTCAGTGTTGAAATAGATAAGGATCTTAACGTCAATGTCCACATCTCTCAAACCATTAAAAAGGTACATAAAAAATTAGGAACTTTATACAAACACAAACAGGTCCTATCAGACCAAGCACGAATCACCCTAGCTCAAACCCACCTCTTGTCTACCCTACTATATGCATCACCAATCCTAATTCACATCAGGAAAACAGACCTAGACAAACTAGAATCATGTTACAATAAAATTGCAAAATTCGCCAATAACTCCACTTTTAGAAGTCATCACTGTCTTGCCTTAAAAGAGCTACAATGGTTAGAACTCCCTCAGCTAATTAGGTATCACCAGCTAGTACTCACCTTCAACATACTAAAGAATCCCCACAAAATTCCAGCTCTAAACTGGCTACTAAACCAATACTCAGCAAATCATCCTCTACACTCATCCAACAAGACCCTGCTCTGTATATCCAAAGCCAACAACACTGCAGGGAAAGCCCTTTTCTCTCATACCATCGCTAAGGAATGGAATAACATCCCCCAAAATATCTCCTCAGCAACATCCATCTCACTCTTCAAAAAATCACTTAAGCCACACCTCTTGCAGTGGGCTGGCTCTGTTTGTACATAAATAAAATCCTTCCTGAAGCCACACCTCTTGCCATCATGGCTTCTCTGTCGCACATTACATAAATAAACAAAGCCACACCTCTTGCAGTCATGGCTCTGTCCTTGCATTACGTAAATGCTTTCCTAAAGCCACACCTCCTGCAGTCATGGCTCTGTCCTTGCATTACATAAATACTTTCCTGATCTCCTCCATTTCTACTATCCTCCTTTCTCTCATGGCTCACTATGCCTAATAGCGCTCAGAAACTCCTAGAACAGGGCCTACTATTTGCTACTATAATGTCTTGTGTGATGTCACTCTGATTGCATCAGACAATGCGTGTATTTATTTTTATTTTTATTTCCCAAATACCGACATCCAGGGTCCACTATGTGTAATGTAAGCCTGCCTGAAAAGAACTATTGTATGAACTATCTTTTGATTGTATATATAACACTGTATAAAATTGTTGTTGTGGAGCTTTTCTCCCCGGGCCTCCACTGGAAATGGACCTAGTTCCAGTTGGACTTTCCCGATAAACAAATGTAAAACAAAATAAAATTAATAAATAGAAGGACTTTCTTACAACAATAGATGCATGTTGGTCGAACGTTAGGTTTCTGTCCACATAAGTTTCCAAATCTGAAACAACTAGGTCAACTCTTAGGGGAGTATTGTCAATGTGGTGACTCCCCTGGGGTAGATGACTTCCCAAAGGATACAATAATGCATAGCTTCAGACAATGATTTTGATACCAATTATTTGTTTGAGATAAACCTTCTTGCAAGATGGCTAAGTCACTTGAATTAAGGAATCGCTGGCAAACAACTAGTTCATACTTACTAGGCAGGCAGTCCTGGAGACCATTAAGGGGCCTAACCCAATTTCACACCTGCTGTAAAGCATTGGCTGGTTAGCGACTTGCTCAGTGTCACACACTAGGTAAATGAAGATGGAGAGATTTGAACCCTGCACCCTTGCCACAAGAAGCAGCTAATTAACAAGTCTGAGCTGTAGTCCTCTGTAGTAACTGCCAGAGTAACTTTTTTTTAACAAAAGCTGAAATCCTTAAAATTCCTATCTTGTAGAGAAGACTGTACCACAGTAATATGCACACAATGATTACATAATGTATGTTGAAGATCTAACGGTTCTGATCATCCCTACAAATAATGCAGACTGTATGACCTGACAAATGTCATCCACTTTGTTACTGAAGAAGGTACTACAAAAATGTATTATTAAAATGCAAAATGTTTCAACACGACAACTTGCAAGTTAAAATCCAAGGTACATTTGTAAGGCATTCAGTACTATTCCAACTAAAAAAATCATTGAACATCAAAGACGTACTCGTTAATAATTTTATAATACAATAGGCAAAATACTGGTCATGTTACAGGACACAACAATTCTTTGTGAGGTGGGGTTTATCAGTCTATCCTGTGCGGTATATGAGTGATGTCCCACAATGCTCTCTGCTGGGACCATCACTTTTGGGACATGCATCTCAGATATAAAACTGAAAACTAAGCTATGGATAACAATATATGCTGATTAGTGTCTACAAAAAAGGGTCTATATCAGAAGATCGAAGTTTCAAAACTTCGAATCTGATATGGTCGACACCATATGATCAAAGTCTTGAAACTTCGAATATTTTAACGGAGGACTCCATACAGTGCAGAAAGGGAAGATTAACCTTTTCTGCACTGTAGTGCAATCTCGGAGTTGGTATAATTAAGTAGCGGGGGTGGGGTGGGGCCGCAACCCCCCATGTGGGGGTGCAGGGTGGCTTTCCTTCCTGTTTAGAGCGTTTAAATGGTATGTTTTTGTAGGTTGTTGTTTTATTACATTTTCAAAGTTTCAAGACTTCGATTATATGGTGTCAACCATATCAGATTCAAAGTTTTGAAACTTTGATAATGTAATATAGACCCTACAAAAAAGGCATATTTGGTGCAAGTAGTAACATATTCACATTTAATGTCAGCAAATTAAGTAATTTTGTCTATGTGTAGAAATAAAGGTTCACACCCTTTCCTTTATGTTTTTTGTGTCGGTCAGTCTGCCTGTCTCTGTGTCACTGTCACTTTCTCTCTGTTATATATAGATATATATATATATATATATATATATATATATATATATATATATATATATATATATATATATATAAGGTTTACTATCAAAATTTCAAAAATGTTTTTTTGCTGGTAATTACTTACTCGAAAAACATTGTTGAAATTTTTAAATTTGTTATAGCACTGATCAAAATAATGAACCAAAAAAAATCAACAATTCAAAATTGAATTGTTGACATTTTTTGAACTTACCTCGACATCCTGCACCAGCTCCACATCCCTTGCTACTTATATATACAAACTCTGAGATAGTACTACAGTGAAGAAAAGGGCACATTTCCCAATCCTCACTATAGTGCAATCTCTGTTCAAAATAATGAATCCAAAAGAGAGAATGCACAATAGCATTCGCTCTTGTGGAATATATATATATATATATATATATATATATATATATATATATATATATATATATATATACTATATTGGTAAAAAAGTCACACAGACAAACCATTCAGTAAAAATGTGAAGAGAGACCCAACAAAGGTATTGTCGTCACTGTGTAAGACATTAAACCTTCTTAAAGACATAACAGTGTTTCGGCCACCCCTGGTATTGTGTAAGGTAATTAACTTCTTCATTTTATGCCTATCCCCATGCTCATGAGCACAAGGTAGAAGCAGAATTCCTTTACCTGAACAGGATGCCTACCAGCCCATTGTGTGACAGATGGACAAATGTGGAATATGTCAATTGACTGAGGGCATGTACCGGTCCACTGTATGATACACTCACAAATGTGGAGAATAGTTAATTCACCGAGGCATGTGTCAGCCCATTATGTAACACTCACAAATGTGGATGATTTTCTCGGTTCCTGTACAGCATGTCTTTGGGATGGCAGGGAAAACTGATGAACCTATTGAAAACCCACCATCTGTATGTTTTCAGTTGGAAAGCATTACTTTGACTCATAATGTTTTCTCAATAATAAAATTCTTCCATGATTCCCTGCACAAGTTTATTAAGATATAATTCAAGTGTACTTCGATTTCAAGCAAGAAATCCCAGACTATTTTATTGCGCTACCCTTTCAGCAATATTTTTAAACTTAAACTGCATTGGTCATGATCTAAAAGAAGTGTTAAGTAAAAACCTTCGGAGCTGGAGCTAATCTCCTTGCCACGTGCAATGCCAAATTATACAGTTTTGTTCAGAAAGTGTGTTATTTTTACGTTTAATTTTGTTGGTAAGGAGGACCTCTGAAAAAAAATTTTCAGATCTAAAAATTCCTGCCATGACATTATGAAAGACGGTGCCCACAACAAATCAGTACTTAATGTATAAACTGCTGCATTTTCATGTAAAATGCATCCGAAGTAGTTTCTTTCTTCCCAGAAGTTACGTTTTTAGCTAGTTATTGCAGATAAAATACCTTACATTGACATTTAAAACATGATGATGTAGTAGTGAAACATTAATTTAAATAAGATGTAGCCCCTCTAAAAGGCAACGTATTTTAATTACCAACAATGCTTTGCAGTGGTATGTAAATGTTTGCTTTGTATCTACCATGACATTATATTGTGGGTGTGGTTATAAAAGTTAAAAACATACTGTAAGATATACATATATATATATATATATATATATATATATATATATATATATATATATATATATATATATATATATGATCCCCTTCAAACCATCGAACATTTAAAACATTGAAGTTCAGATCATCGAGACCAGAACATCGAGTTTTAAAACACTGAAGGTTTGAAGGGGAAGAAAAAGGTAAGTGTAGGTATATGGGTCCCCTTCAAAACATCTAAAACCCATAACATCTAATTTCATAACATTGAGACCAGAACATCTAAAACCCATAACACTGAATTTCATAACATCTAACAGTACAAATCACATATATAACATAAAATAACATCCCCTCCACATATAACGACATATAATGACACCAAACTACCAAACACACTTTTTACTACATTTCTGCAGGGGGGACCTGATTCAGTGGGGTTAGGAAATTAACTTTTTCCCACTGTAGTGTGATCTTGGAGTTGATATATTTAATTTATGGGGGGGGTGGGTGGAGCCCCCACATAGGGGGTGCAGGGGGCCTTGCCCCCCTGCAGAAATGTAGTAAAAAGTGTGTTTGGTAGTTTGATGTTGTCATACGTGGAGGGAATGTTATTTTCTTGTGATTTGTAGTGTTAGATGTTATGAAATTCAATGTTATGGGTTTTAGATCTTCTCGTCTCAGTGTTATGAAATTAGTTGTTATGGGTTTTAGATGTTTCAAGACATATATATATATATATATATATATATATATATATATATATATATATTTATTTTTTTTTTTTGTAAAATCAATTGTAACTTTATCATGAGAGGAAGAAGAGAAAAAAATAGTTGTAAAGAAGGATACTTTCAAACATGATTTTTTTTTACTTGAAAAAGTAAATTATGTTTTTTTTTTTTTTTCCCATCACTAAATTACCTGCCCCAGCTGCTAAATTGGAAAAGGTTCGGCAAGGATCTTTTCATACTGCAATTTTTTTCTTTATTTCAAATGTGGCAAAGAAAATAGTTTTTACTTTATCAATCTAAAAAGACTGTTACACATTATCTGTGTATCAAAACTGGCTTCCACATCTTGATTTTGAAATAAATAAAATATATTAGGCATAGTTAGTAACTGTAAGGCATTGCATTTTGGATATGCAATCTGATTTTATAACACATTAGAAGGTTGTCATTATTGTACTACTGTAGGACCAGCTCTTAGAAGGAAATTACATTTATTCATTTATTTTATTTAATGAATGAATTTATTTATTTAATTAATTTCAGTTTGTTTACCGGCGTAGTACACTGACCACTACAGACCATTTACAGGCACGGCCCAATTCTCCGCTCTAGTTATTTTGTTCTTTTGTTTCTCTTCAAGTAGGTCTTACCATACATCTCAAGTGTACCTCTATGAGGAACTTTTATCATCTGAGTTTTAAAAAAGTCCATGTTCCTCAGTGTTCTACATTGACACACTAATATCAATGATATATAACACTGAATCATACTATTTCATCAAAAAAAAAATTGTTTAAGTTTAAAGTGACACATTTTACCCATCCTGTTAGCTTCCTAGTTGAAGTTATTAGTAAGTGTTCCACATTTTGTGCATTTATTCCATAATATGAGAGAGAGTATTCCATATTTTGGAGATGAAAGGTTGATAGCTATGCATCCCACATAACTCTCAACCTCTTTTCTCCATACTCAGGTACAGAACCAAACATAAGTAAAGACAAAAGTCTCAAATCAGGGACAGTTTCTAAATATTCTTTTAATACTGCTCATTTTACAAGTTCTTTGATTAACAGATCAAAGCAGTAAAAGACAAATACTTTCCTATCCATTAGCAAAGCAGCATTATACAATTAGCAAAGTAGAATGTTCCTAACGCAAAAAAGAAAGAAATGCCATGATGCTAAACAAATACTTTTGTATTTAGTACAATCTCGAACTATTCTGCTGTACAGAAAAGGCTGGAGCTGAGGACATCTTAAAACAGCACTATTTTTTCAGTGTTTGTACACCATGCAAAGTGGGAAAGTAGTATTTTGCAACTTTTTCTTTTAATTAATTTTATATGGCTGGGCCCCCAGCCAGCACTGGACCATAGGCAGCTACCTAGGTCACCTTTTTTGGATCCAGCTCTGACTACAAGTCACAGTACTACTTTTGGTACTTTTAAGGATGGTTTTGATGATTAGATGAGTAGATAAAAAATGTACACCCAGCTATTATGTGCAGCTTAACTTGATTTGGGAGACAAGCACAATTAAGTTCTTGAAAAGTAGGGCAAGAACCTTTATGTGTGTCATCTTAAAGGTTCATATGGCTAAGCATCTTATGGCCCCTGTGTTTGCTTACCTAGTATTGTTCTATGTTCCTATATTCTAAACAGTCTGATGGGGTGATCAAACTGATATGATGTTTTTTTGTTGTCTAGGCTTTCATCTTTTCACAATGCACTCTGCATTCTCAGAAGATGACATTATAATAACCATTCTATTCTTTCACTTAAAATGTTTATACTGGGAACCATTGATTAATTTTAAAATCTCTGTAAACAGTGCCATTAGCTTTTCTTCAGTGACACTTTGGCTTTTGTTGGCATTTTTAAATATGCTGTAATAAGCCATTTCTTCTTCATATAGTGCTTAAAGTAGACATTTTAAGCACTGAGTTAAACAGCTACCTGAATATCTTTCCATTCGCTCCTTCTTTGTGTCCATAGTATTGAATTAATTGACATTTAAGCCCCCCTTTATGAAATAATGGAGATATGAATCCCAAATGCTTATTATGCTTATGGCCCAGTGGGAGAGAAAAACAGCAGCTGCAAATTATATTACTCAAAAGATCTGTAAATAACCAGGGGTTCAGTAGACTTGTGTCTAGACTGAGAGAGTGAAAGAAGGATGGGCTGCATTTCCTGGATATGTGGGCTCTAGGCCACAAATCTTAACTCTGTGATGGGTACAATGATTTAAGTTCATAGGTTATTTATTTATTTACTATTGGTGATTACTAGGCTAACATCTCCTGGGGTCCTTTTTAAGCATAGACTTACTTCCCAAATATATCTGGCAGGTTGATATGCTAGGACAATTTACGGGACATACGTAGACTTCAGCATGGGAGGTCAAGAATTAATAAGCTACCTCTATCTATAAGAGACACAGGTGTACGACCAGGGTAAATTTCCAATTCCCCATCCACTAGTACAAGCTCCACTGGAATTGAGTTACAGAAGAGCTCTGCTTCCCATGGACATGAAGCCTGTTCCAGAAAAAGGAGTCAGAGATATACAGAATTCATAAAGTAAGCACAACATGATTTCCTTCAAGCTGAACATACTGTACACTGAGAAAGTGTAATGGTATAAAAATGCTGTATAATGTGAGATACAGAGCACTATAGGTGCAATTTCAGAGAGAAGAAAATACATGCTAAGAAGAAAAAAGGTTTAGAGTGTAATCTTTTAAATAGGACTAATAAAATCAAAACTGCTACCTTTTCATAATACAAGAAAGAAATGGTTCATCCAGAAAGATTCAGTTTTCTGAGCATGTTTTCTTAGACCTGTTTCTTACTGAAATTGGTACACCTTGTTTGCTGTAGCATAGACTAGATCCAGGCCTGCTGAATCTAGCTTTGTTTGTATGCTTGTTGTTTGTTTGCCTGTTATTTCCCAGAAATGCTAATTCCACCTAAAATGCGGCTTTTCAGCGCTTCTGTGGATCCCTAGTGATATCTGCATTGCTTACTGTACTTATTTCCTTGTTTCACTTGAAAGAAAGTTACTGTTTGTCATTTTTGCATTTAGGTTACCTGTAACACATTGCATTTAAGTTACCTGGCACTTGCTCACTAAAGCAATTATATAAGTCAGCACTAAAAAATTAAAAGCACTACACCCTCACAAACTCCTCTTGAGTACCTTGTTCCCCATTGGCCCTTTTTTTCAATTATAAAGGAATTCCCAATACTATTCTAGCATGTCCAAAGGTCAGTTGTCAATCTCCTCTCTGGTCTAGCTGGTTAATCTGGGAATCTTAAGGCAATGTTACAACTGCCTCATGTACACAGACAACCCACTCCTCCTCCTCCCAACAAATTCTAACACATGTGAGAGATGCAATCATATAGCCAAACTGGAGGCTAAGCTCTCTCAACTTTGTACTGGTGTAACCACATAGACCTACCACGACAGCAAACCAAACACATAAACACACAAAAACATACTCGGAGGCTCTAAATAAAAATCTGGCTAAGCAGCAGAGACCTCCAAAGCAGACACCCAAGCACCAGCTACCCCAAAGCAAAACACATGCAACACATAGCTCACAAAGCCAGTGTGCTGAACAGTCACAGCCCTTAAGGCTAAACAACACACCTGATACACTTGTAATAGGTGACTCTATCGTCAGGCACACTGACGTCCCGCTCACCATGCTGAACAAGGAGAAGGTCACGGTGAGCTGCCTGTCAGGCGCTAGGATCCGCCACATAACACAAGCACTCAGGTCACTCCAAGGCAAGTATAAATATGACTCGGTCATTGTCCATGCTGGTGTGAATGACCTGAAATGTACCTCCCTGGACTACATGAAAAGAGACATAGAGGAGCTCTCTGAGCATGTAGCCCAGGCCAGTATGACCCTGACCTTGAGTAGCAACTTACCCTCACCAAGAATGATGCCACAATATAAAGACAAGATAATCAGTTTCAACAATTGGCTGAAGTATTGGTGTCATTCAAAGGGGATCTAATGCCTGTCAGCCTGGGATGACATGCTCGACAAGCCACAATGCTTCACTAGGGACGGCTTGCACCTGTCACCCCTGGGCTTTCGGATATTGGCAAAGGCTCTTGCTTCACTCATAGTGCCTTTTTAGGCAAGGCTCAAAAGACAAACCCACCTCCATAGGTATCACAAGGGATAAGAAACTAAGAGTAATGCTACTCAACGCCAGAAGTCTAAACCTCAAGATGCACGCACTCAAAACTCTCCTTAGCATGGAGAACATTGATATCTGTGCAGTAACAGAAACCTGGTTCAAGGCTCCCGAGAGCACCCCAGCACTACCAGGTTATACCTCATACCATGCTTTTCGGCCCCAAAACTTGGACCGAACCACAAAAGGAGGGGGAGTATCAATATTCCTCAAAGACACCCACACCTCCAGGTTGGTGGCACAGCATGAAGCATCAGAGACTATCCATGTGCAACTAACAGTGGGTAAAAGTGCCTTCCAGTTTATAGCCTGCTACAGACCACCCTCCCAAACCCAGGAACCCCAGTTGGCCTTCCTGAGAACACTGGAAAATATGAAGGTCTCTCCAAACACCATTATATTGGGCGACTTCAACTACCCAAACATAGACTGGGAGCATTACTCTAGCTCCAACACCCTAGCCCAAAGGTTCCTAGAATTTATAAACTCAAATGCTATGGAACAACTTGTTACCACTCCCACAAGAGGGGAAAACATACTGGACCTGATCATCACCAACATGGGGACTCGATGCTCCAGACTAGAAGTGTATCCCTCACTGGTAAGATCAGACCATAAACTAATCTCACTGGATATTCACATCCCGACCCCACCCTCTGCCCAGAAAACCACAGTGAAAAACTTCTCTAAAGCAAATTTCACACTTCTCAAAACTGAGGTGGAATCCTTCAAAGCCCCCGAGCCTGTGGAAAATACGGCCCAGACTGCAGAATCCTTTATAAAAGCATTCTATGAACACCTTCAGGAATGCATGGATCATGCAATCCCAAATAAAACCAAGACCCAATCCTCCAAAGGCAGACGTCCTGTCTGGTGGACCCCAGCCATAAACAAACTATACAATAGAAGGAGGAAGCTACTACATGATAGAGCAAAATCCCAAAAAGGGAAGGCATCTCTGATCAGTATTAGTAAAAAACTACGGGCACCCATAAAATCATCTAAGGCCAGCTTCGAAAGAAAAATTGCACAGGACACTAAGGATAATCACAAGGCTTTCTTTAGTTATGTTAGGAACCTGGGTGGGAATTCCCAGATATGCTCAGAATTAGTCCAAAATGACAAAAAATACATCGAACCCACAGACATTGCCAACATCCTAGCTGACAGGTTCAGCGCAAACTCCTCGCCCCCCACCAAAATTGCAAATATCTATCCCAGCAGAGTGCTGCCTTCCTGACATCTCAGATGCTCAGGTAAGAGCCGCCCTCTCCCAAGCAAAAACCACAGCGTCAATGGGACCAGACGGTGTCCCGGGCTGCATCCTACATGAACTCCAAGAAGAGCTAAACGCAAACATAAAACTACTGTTCAATCTCAGCCTTACTACAGGATATGTACCCAAAGAGTGGCATACAGCAACAGTGGTCCCGCTCCACAAAGGTGGTGCCTCAATGGATCCTGGAAACTATCACCCCATAAGCCTGACTAGCTTGGTCTGCAAAGCTATGGAAAGGATCATCATGGACCTCATAAATAAAATATTGGGGACCTACAGACACTGGATCCTACCCAGTTCGGCTTTAAGGGCAGATCCTGCCTCTTAAACCTGGTCAATTTCTTTGAAACAGTCACCAAGGCCATTGACGATGGGAAGGTGGTCCACACAGCCTACCTGGACCTTGCAAAAGCCTTCGATACAATACCCCACTCGGGCATTATAGATAAGCTCACCAGCTTAAATATAAACCACTATGTCACTAGATGGGTTGCAAACTGGCTCAAGGACAGAACCCACATGGTTAGAATTGCTGGAGCCATGTCAGACTCCAAACCAGTTACAAGTGGCGTCCCACAAGGCTCAGTCCTGGGACCTCTCTTGTTCGGTATATATTTCTCGGAGGTACAGGCCAACACGGAAGGACTGTGGCTGACCAAGTTCGCAGATGACTACAAACTGGGCGCCATAAATGACTCTCCAGCCGACTCAAGCATCCTCCAAAAGGGCCTCATAGAAACATACAACTGGTGCCAGAGCCATGGCCTCAAGCTAAATGCCAAAAAGTGTATAGTCATCCCATTTTGCAAAAACAAAGTGCCCACAAATTACCACATAGGTGGTAATCCATTAAGTACAGAAGAAGTAATTAGGGACCTGGGGACCCAAGTTGATAGCAATCTCTCATTTGACAACCACGTGGCCAAAGTGGTTAGAAAAACATTTTATATAGCCCACCTAATCATGAAGGCATTCACATCTAGATCAGGGGAGGTCATCGTGCCTCTTTACTCATCCCTCATCAGGCCCATAATTGAGTACAATGCCCTATTTGGGATGTACCTTACCAGACACCTGCAGCAACTGGAAAGACCCCAAAAGTACTTCACCAAGAGGATCAAAGGGCTCAAACAGATGCCATATGCTACCCGGTTAAAGAAACTCCAGCTCTACTCAGTGGCATACCGCCTGCTCAGAGGCGATCTGTGCCTGACATATAAAGCCATGTCCAACCCGGAATTAATGGACATGCTGCACCTCAGAAAATCCAAATCCCATCGAACTACACGCTCGAGAGATTTGAACCTCAGCACTGAAATAAATAGGACATGCTGGAGGGACAGATTCATAACCCAGAGGCTCCCTTCACTCTGGAATAAAATCCCAGTCCAGGTTAGGCAGAGTCCCTCATTGACTCTCTTCTAGAGGAATCTTGATGAGTGGATGGGAGATCGTAGGTTTACCCCGGGTATCACTTCTGTGTCACTGTTAGACAGAGGCACAGTATGCTATCCTCAAAAAAGGGCATAGTAAAATTAATTTAAAATGGGTGGCGAAAGCCAAACACACTCTGGCTAGGTTTATAAATGCCCTAGGGCAGATAGCCTAGTATGAGCCTATGAACCTATGAACCTATGTATCCTATCTACTGTCATTTTACAGTAACTGTAGCCATGAATTCATTTCACTCTTGCAAACATATTGCTGTCTCCCTACCTCGCCTTTAAACAACATACAGATCTCTACAAATGTTGGACCTAACAGACCTAATAAATGAATGCATTATTTTTAGCTGTTGTCACGTGAAAATAGAACATAATTTGTTTTAGTAAAGTAATTGCAATTAAGCAAAATTGGTGACTATCTATGATGAAGGAGGTATGAACTGGGATATCTGTAGACATATTCTGGGCTTAATATTCCATCCTGTTTCTCAAAGATTCTTATAAAATAGTCCATTAACTGAGTATGCATCTGCAATAAGATGATAGAGAAAAGTACTTCAATTTATTAATATTAAAAGTTAGTTTTGCAATAAGCAGTTTCTCAAACTTATTTTCCTTGTCCGATTACCATATTCTTGCATTTTATAACTATCTGTATAGATTTATTAATTTAAATGATATTGACATGCCTCTCAGTGTCTTCCCTTGATTGCAAAAACATAATAAAATTGTTTAAAGGCATCACTTGTAACTGATCAACATCTTTGTTTTGTAGCCTCAGCGAAGGTTTACTCTTTTTTTTTTATCTTATTGATGGATTGCAGTCAGTTGCTGAAATGAACTGTCCTATGTCTTGTATATCTGTACTGCTTTTTATATCTTACAATCTCACAGCAAAAGCTTGTTGGTCAAGTATTGATGTGCCCTTATTTTCTTCAAGAAAAGCTCATGAAATAATGCCAGGCCAAGATAGATTTTTCATTTCGAAGACTGAGGTCACCCATCACTCGCTCTCTTTGCTTTGGCAGTTTTAATCCTAAATTCTAATTTACCTCCCACTATGTGAATAGTAGCATTTAACCGCATTTGCATTATTTATAGTAATAGTTACTCAGGTGAACTGCACAAATAACAGAATTTCCTTTCTGCAGCTCCCAATTAAACTGAGGTTAGGAAAAAATGTTAACTGTAAAACAATAGCATACCTCTCAACTGTACAGATTTTAACAGAATGTCCAGATTTTTGCCTCATATTTTTGGTCTGTTCCTCATTACAAATTATGTTTTTTTGACAAATCACTGGCATTATTTAAGGATTAAAGTCAGTAAATAATGACAATCATTTGGGTTTCAGACTTCATATCCTTCAGAAAATGTATGGTACCACATATCTTGTTATTCTAGCAACTTCCCATGTTTATAAGAGCAATATTTAAAAAGTGTCCCTATTTTTGGGCCTTTGTCTCCCCATTTTGTCAGGCTTTGTCCAGATTTATTGCAGTAAGAGGTTGAGAGGTATGCACATATCACACCTCTCCTAAGGGAATTGAAAAAAAAAAAAAAAAAAAAATTTAAGCTTGTTTCTTGCCTTTCCTGTTAAGTGGTATAGACTATTTGTAGGCTTCTGAGCCCCCAAGCCCTTCTGTGTTAGAGGGAAGCCTTCTAGCTTAGTTTTTTTTTCTTATAACTAGCCAGTTTTCTAGTTTCAGCACTCAAATCTGTTTCTTTGATCTCAGCACTTATTCAGAAAAAAAAAAAAAAATTTCATCTGCTTTTACTGTACTTGTGTTTCTACCTACTTTTTTACTTTTGCATCATCTTAAAAGTACTCAATTGTATTTATTACTGCTTGGTGTAACTCATTCTAAGCCTTTTGGTATAAGCCTTTTGGTTTAAACACTTGGGCTTCGGACCAGTTGTTTTGCACTGAGAGGGTTTGTGGTCTGCACTGTAGTGGCAGAATAGGTAGCTTACATCCTTCTAGGTTGGGAACTGCTGATTGAGGGCTCAGTGTCTGTTATTCTAAAAGTGTATTAATTCTGGTTTAAGCACTTGGGCTTTCAGGCCAGTTATTTTACATTAAGAGGGTTCGTGGTCTGCACTCTTGTGGGAGGAGAGGCTGGACTCTGCCCTTCTGAGCTGGGAATTTCTGGTTAAAGGCTTATAGTGCATGCATATCTGAACTGCTTCTTACTGAAGTTGGTGCACCTTGTTTGCTGTGGCATAGACTGGATTCGGGCCTGCTGGATCTAGCTTTGTTTGTGTAACTTGAGCACTAATCCAGGCATTCTCTAAAGTATTCAATTGCATTTATTACTGCTTGGTAGTAACTTGATTAAAGTGTAGCTATCATTCTAAGTCTTTTGGATTAAGCACTTGGGCTTCAGACCAGTTGTTATACATTAGGAAGGTTTGTGGCATGCACTGTGGTGGCAGGACAGGTAGCTTTCATCCTTCTAAGTTGGGAACTGCTGATTGAGAGCCCAGTGTCTGTTATTCTTAAAGTGTATTAGTTCTGGTTTAAGCACTTGGGCTTCAGGCCAGTTATTTTACATTAAGAAGGTTTGTGGTCTGCACTCTTGTGGGAGAAGAGGCTGGACTCTGCCCTTCTGAGATGGGAATTTCTGGTTAAAGGTTTATAGTGCCTGAATATTTGAACTGTATCTTACTGAAATTGGTACACCTTGTTTGCTGTAGCATAGACTAGATCCAAGCCTGCTGAATCTAGCTTTGTTTATATGCTTGTTGTTTGTTTGCTTGTTATTTACTGGAACGCTAATTCCACCTAATACGGCTTCTCGCTGTTGTGGATCACTAGTGATATCTGCATTGCTTACTGTACTTATTTCCTTGTTTCACTTGAAAGAAAGTTACTGTTTGTCGTTTTTGCATTTAAGTTACCTGTAACACATCGCACTTAAGTTACCTGGCACTTGCTCACTAAAGCAATTATATAAGTCAGCACTAAAAATTAAAAGCACTACACCCTCACTCCCCACTGGCCCTGGTTTTCAATTATTAAGGAATTCCCAATATTATTCTAGAATGTCCAAAGGTGAGTTGTCAATCTCCTCTCTGGTCCAGCTGGTGAATCTGGGAATTTTGAGGCAATGTTACAACTGCCTCATGTACACAGACAACCCTCTCCTCCTCCCAACAAATTCCAACACATGTGAGAGATGCAACCATATAGCCAAACTGGAGGCTAAGCTCTCTCAACTCAGTACTGGCATAACCAGTCAGGAGGAGAAGGAAACCACACTCACTACAATTCCAGTCTCACATAGACCTACCACGACAGCAAACCAAACACATAATCACACAAAAACATACTCGGAGGCTCTAAATAAAGATCTGCCGAAGCAGCAGAGACCTCCAAAGCAGACACCCAAGCAGCCGCTACCCCAAAACAAAACACGTGCAACACATATCTCACAAAGCCAGTGTGCCGAACAGTCACAGCCCTTAAGACTAAACAACACACCTGATACACTTGTAATAGGTGACTCTATCATCAGGCACACTGACGTCCCACTCACCAGGCTGAACAAGGAGAGGGTCACGGTGAGCAGCCTGTCGGGTGCTAGGATCCGCCACATAACACAAGCACTCAGGTCACTCCAAGGCAAGTACAAATATGACTCAGTCTTTGTCCATGCTGGTGTGAATGACCTGAGACGTACCTCCCTGGACTACATGAAAAGAGACATAAAGGAGCTCTCTGAGCATGTAGCCCAGGCGGTATGACCCTGACCTTGAGTAGCATCTTACCCTCACCAAGAATGATGCCACAATATGAAGACAAGATGATCAATTTCAACAATTGGCTTAAGTACTGGTGTCATTCAAAGGGGATCCAATGCCTGTCAGCTTGGGATGATATGCTCGACAAGCCACGATGCTTCGCTAGGGCCGGCTTGCACCTGTCACCCCTGGGCTTTTGGATATTGGCAAAGGCTCTTGCTACCCCCATAGTGCCTTTTTAGGCAAGGCTCAAAAGACAAACCCACCTCCATAGGTATCACAAGGGATAAGAAACTAAGAGTAATGCTACTCAACGCCAGAAGTCTAAACCTCAAGATGCACGCACTCAAAACTCTCCTTAGCATGGAGAACATCGATATCTGTGCAGTAACAGAAACCTGGTTCAGGGCTCCCGAGAGCACCCCAGCACTACCAGGTTATACCTCATACCATGCTTTTCGGCCCCAAAACTTGGAGCGAACCACAAAAGGAGGGGAGTATCGATATTCATCAAAGATACCCACACCTCCAGGTTGGTGGCAAAGCACGAAGCATCAGAGACTATCCATGTGCAACTAACAGTGGGTAAAACTGCCTTCCAGTTTATAGCCTGCTACAGACCACCCTCCCAAACCCAGGAACCCCACTCGGCCTTCCTGAGAACACTGGAAAATATGAAGGTCTCTCCAAACACCATTATATTGGGTGACTTCAACTACCCAAACATAGACTGGGAGCATTACTCTAGCTCCAACACCCTAGCCCAAAGGTTCCTAGAATTTATAAACTCAAATGCTATGGAACAACTTGTTACCACTCCCACAAGAGGGGAAAACATACTGGACCTGATCATCACCAACTTGGGGACTCAATGCTCCAGACCAGAAGTGTATCCCTCACTGGTAAGATCAAACCATAAACTAATCTCACTGGATATTCACATCCCGATCCCACCCCCTGCCCAGAAAACCACAGTGAAAAACTTCTGTAAAGCAAATTTCACACTCCTCAAAACTGAGGTGGAATCCTTCAAAGCCCCCGGGCCTGTGGAAAATCTGCCCAGACCGCAGAATCCTTTATAAACGCATTCTATGAACACCTTCAGAAATGCATGGATCATGCGATCCCAAATAAAACCAAGACCCAATCCTCCAAAGGCAGACGTCCTGTCTGGTGGACCCCAGCCATAAACAAACTATACAATAGAAGGAGGAAGCTACTAAATGATAGAGCAAAATCCCAAAAGGGAAGGCATCACTGATCAGTATTAGCAAAAACTACGGGCACACATAAAATTGTCTAAGGCCAGCTTGAGAGAAAAATTGCACAGGACACTAAGGATAATCACAAGGCTTTCTTTAGTTATGTTAGGAACCTGGGTGGTAATTCCCAGATATGCTCAGAATTAGTCCAAAATGACAAAAATACACGAACCCACAGACATTGCCAACATCCTAGCTGACAGGTTCAGCGCAAACTTCTCCCTCCCACCAAAGGGCAAATATCTATCCCAGCAGAGTGCTGCCCCTGACATCTCAGATGCTCAGGTGAGAGCCCTCTCCAAAGCAAAAACACAGCGTCAATGGGACCAGGCGGTCTCGGGCGTCCTACATGAACTTCAAGAAGAGCTAAACCCAAACATAAAACTACTGTTTAATCTCAGCCTTACTACAGGATATGTGCCCAAAGAGTGGCGTACAGCAACAGTGGTCCCTCTCCATAAAGGTGGTGCCTCAACGGATCCTGGAAACTATCGCCCCATAAGCCTGACTAGTTTAGTCTGCAAAGCTATGGAAAGAATCATCATGGACCTCATAAATAAAGATATTGGGGACCTACAAACACTGGATCCTACCCAGTTCGGCTTTGTTAAGGGCAGATCCTGCCTCTTAAACCTGGTTGATTTCTTTGAAACAGTCACCAAGGCCATTGATGAGGGGAAGGTGGTCCACACACCCTACCTGGACCTCGCAAAAGCCTTCGATACAATACCCCACTCGGGCATTATAGATAAGCTCACCAGCTTAAATATAAACCCCTATGTCACTAGATGGATTGCAAATTGGCTCAAGGACAGAACCCACATGGTTAGAATTGCTGGAGCCATGTCAGAGTCCAAACCAGTTACAAGTGGTGTCCCACAAGGCTCAGTCCTGGGACCTCTCTTGTTCAGTATATATTTCTCAGAGGTACAGGCCAACACGGAAGGACTGTGGCTGACCAAGTTCGCAGATGACTGCAAACTGGGCGCCATAATCGACTCTCCAGCTGACACAAGCATCCTCCAAAAGGGCCTCATAGAAACAGACAACTGGTGCCAGAGCCATGGCCTCAAGCTAAATGCCAAAAAGTGTATAGTCATCCCCTTAGGCAAAAACAAAGTGCCCACAAATTACCACATAGGTGGTAATCCATTAAGTACAGAAAAAAATAATTAGGGACCTGGGGACCCAAGTTGATAGCAATCTCTCATTTGACAACCACGTGGCCAAAGTGGTTAGAAAAACATTTTATATAGCCCACCTAATCATGAAGGGATTCACATCTAGATCAGGGGACGTCATTGTGCCTCTTTACTCATCCCTCATCAGGCCCATAATTGAGTACAATGCCCCTTTTGGGATGTACCTTACCAGACACCTGCAGCAACTGGAAAGACCCCAAAAGTACCTCACCAAGAGGATCAAAGGGCTCAAACAGATGCCATATGCTGCCGGTTAAAGAAACTCCAGCTCTACTCAGTGGCATACCGCCTGTTCAGAGGCGATCTGTGCCTGACGTATAAAGCCATGCCCGACCCGGAATTAATGGACATGCTGCACCTCAGAAAATCCAAATCCCATCGAGCTACGCTCGAGACTTGAACCTCAGCACTGAAATAAATAGGACATGCTGGAGGGACAGATTCATAACCCAGAGGCTCCCTTCACTCTGGAATAAAATCCCAGTCCAGGTTAGGCAGAGTCCCTCATTGACTCTCTTCAAGAGGAATCTTGATGAGTGGATGGGAGATTGTAGGTTTACCCCGGGTATCACGTCTGTGTCACTGTTAGACAGAGGCACAGTATACTAACCTCGAAAAAGGGCATAGCAAAATAAATTTAAAATGGGTGGCGAAAGCCAAACACGTTCTGGCTAGGCTTATAAATGCCCTAGGGCAGATAGCCTAGTATGAACCTATGAACCTATGAACTACACAGATTTCTGCAGAATGCATAGATTTTTGCTTCATATTTTAGTCTGTTTCTCATAAAATTGTGCTTTTTTCTGGCAAATCATTGAGGATTGAAGTCAGAAAATAATGATAGATATTCAAGATCAGACTTCATACCTTTCATAAAATTCAGCTAATGTAAAACTTGTTATTATATCAAATTTCTAAATTTGTAACAGTAATATTTAAAATGTGCCCCTATTTTTGGGCCTTCTCTCCTCATTATTTATGGCTTTGTCAGATTTCTTGCTCTAAGAGGTTGAGAGGTATGATTTGAAAAGCAGGACAGAGACCCCCCCCGAAAGTCTAGTTTTTCAACCACTGCTGTTTCTAGAGTTTCGACTAGTTATATTTATCTGGCACTAATAAATGTCCTTCATAAGCTCTGGCTCCTTTCCCAGAAATGAGATGACACACCACACAATTCATTTTCATTATCAGTTGCATGTCCATCCTAAATCTGTCATCAGTACTGCCTGTCACTTGACTGGCACTGCACCTGATCCCATCCTTTTTGTTATGTCATCAGTACTGCCTGACACTTGATTGGTACTGAATCTGATCCCACCCTTTTTGTTATGTCATCAGTACTGCCTGTCACTTGATTGGCACCGAACCTGATCCCACCCTTTTTGTTATGTCATCAGTACTGCCTGTCACTTGACTGGCACTGAACCTGATCCCATCCTTTTTGTTATGTCATCACTACTGCCTGTCACTTGATTGGCACTGAACCTGATCCCACCCTTTTTGTTATGTCATCAGTACTGCCTGTCACTTGATTGGTACTGAATCTGATCCCACCCTTTTTGTTATGTCATCAGTACTGCCTGTCACTTGATTGGCACTGAACCTGATCCCACCCTTTTTGTTATATCATCAGTACTGCCTGTCACTTGATTGGTACTGAATCTGATCCCACCCTTTTTGTTATGTCACTTGTTTGGCACTGAACCTGATCCCATCCTTTTTGTTATGAATGGTGAGCTCACATGAAAGTTCATGCAACTTTTTTGACTGAGTCTGACTTTGAAACGTGGGTCACATAATCACTAGGTACCATGGGGTAAGCTCAATCCCCTTTGCATATTCTTAGATTTGTGTCCAGGTTTCGGGCCCAAGCATGGTTCTCCTACTCTTTAAATGAACCATAATAGGGATTATATTTTTAGGTCTTTTTTTTTTTGACAAGCCCTTTCTCTTAGACCACTTTGATGTTGGTGGTCTGGATGCCCACAATGAGAGGAATGTACCTCTACAGTGAGAATAGGACCCATATGGAGTCAACTTGTGATGTCATGATAAAGGGGTGGAGCCATTCATTTCTACATATAGCATTGTGCCCACCATAACCCTATATATGTGGCTGTGAATTTGTTTTTACGGGTCTGATAAATAAGAATTGACTTCGTGTTTAATTCTTTCACTCCAATGGACCTCAGGAAGTTTGCACTGTAACTTCCAATACCTTTTGACAGAATCAAATGATGTCCTCACATTTCAAATAAATATCCATATATCTGGAATGATAGGGATTATGAAAGAAGTATAAAGGGCTAATCCTTCAGCACAAAGTATTTTTTATAGTGGTAGCATTCTTTAGGTTCCAGGTCTTAAACTGTATTTTATAAATCACAGTAAACACAGTAACTATTATGTTTCAATATTTTATAAACATCTTACAATATCTCAGCAGCCACTCAAGTTACACACAAACTGTCAGCATAATTTTATTCATCTAGCTGAGAGCTTTCATATGAGGCTAAGGACTCCTGTTTGTGCTACTTGGTAATTGAGATCTTTAGTAAAATGTGAACATCATATCTATGTAAGTTAATAGCATAAAACAACAGTTAATATTTCTTTACCTGCACCAGACAGAGGCCAAATATTAATGGAGTTGAGTTTGCCAGTGTGGAAGCTTTAAGATGAAATATTTTAATACCTTGTACATAGCATGGTTTTGGAATTATTGATGCAGATATGAGCACCAATATTCAATGCCTAGAGGTGTCAGTAGGAATTAAGTGCAGATATACCTGGAGGTGTAAATCAGATGTTCATAGGTTCATAGGTGTGTACTAGGCTAATGGCCCTGGAGCCTTTACAAGCCTATCTCAATCATCAAGTACAATGCCCCATTTGGCATGTACCTCACTAAACACCTGCAACAACTGGAGAGGCTGCAAAAGTACCTCACTAAGAGGGTCCTAGGCCTTAAACACTTGTCCTATATGGACAGACTCAAAAAACTCCAAATATTCTCTGTCTCATATCGTCTACTTAGAGGCGATCTTTGCTTGACTTACAAAGCCATGTGTGACCCAGCACTATTAGAAATGCTACATCTAAAGAAATCCCAATCCCTCTGCACCACATGCTCCAGAGACTTCAACCGCATTACCACAATCAACAGAACATGCTGGAGGGACAGGTTCATAACCCAGAGACTACCTGTGCGCTGGAATAGACTTTCCATACATGTCAAACAGAGCACCTAACAGTGGCTCTACTTGATAGAGGCACTGGGAACTAACGACGGATGGCACAATGCCAGGGCACTTCTATGGGCTAGGTTTGTAAAGGCCCCAGGGCCATTAGCCTAGTACACACCTATGAACCTATGACTCTGGTGTGGAATTTCAACAATTAGTTGTAACTGATGGAGACCCCCCCTTATGATGCACTGCAGTGTCAGCAATCAGTCTACTGGTTTTGAGAATAGAACCCACAGCCTTCTGAGTATGCTACCTGTGGTGTCAATGATGCTTGATAAGGCAATAGGCAAAGAGAAAGGGATAGGGGGGTGTGGAACATTGGGAGGACATCTGTATGACTCCTAAGTAAAAAAAAAAAACAAAACAAAAAAATATATACTTGTTTTCCCACCTTTCTAAGCTAGTTTAGTCCAGTTTTCAAGTTAGTGCTGAATTCAGGGCTGTTGCAAGTCTGTGTGTTTGCCCATACCTTACTTGGATAGAAGGAAGTTTCTCTGTTCACTGTGAGAGAGGGAGCTTTGAGCAGCCTATCTGTCCCTGGAGGAGTGATTTCAGGAGAGAAATTAGTAGTTTATTGGCCATTTTGGGCTAATTTCTATCTCTTTCATTTCCCTGCTATAAAACTGCATTTGCAAGGTTTTTGTGCTAGTATACAGCTCAGCAAGCTCCTGCCTGGTGCCCTGCAGAGTTCTACAGCAGCAGAGAGACAAAAGAGAGACTTTGGAGTGATTATCATTTTTCTGCATTTTCTTGCTGCCTTTAGCTAACTCCACCTAAAACGCCGATTTTCTAGAGTTTCTGTGATTTAAAAAGCTTGTTTCAGCTACATATTGTACTTATTTTACTGCCTGCACTTTAACAAAGTTGTTTTTGTGTTTTAATTACCTGTTTAACTGTTGTAGGCTACACACTCAAGTGTGATAGCCATTTCTGTGCATTTAAAGTGTTTTTGATTGTATCTGCTTTATTTTCTGAAAAAAAACAAAACAAAACAAAAAAATACTTGTTTTCCCACCTTTCTAAGCTAATTTAGTCCAGTTTTCAGGTTAGTGCTGAATTCAGTGCTGTGTTACAAGTTTCTGTGTTTGCCCATACCTTACTTGGATAGAAGGAAGTTTCTCTGCTCACTGTGAGAGAGGGAGCTTTGAGCAGCCTATCTGTCCCTGGAGGAGTGGTTTCAGCCCAGAAATTAGTAGTGTATTGGCCATTTTGGGCTAATTTCTATCTCTTTCATTTCCCTGCTATAAAACCCACATTTGCGCAGTTTTGCACACCTGGCAGTGCCGGTTAGCTAGGGTATAACTATTCCCGGCTGCCCAAAGTCTACTCTTCAATTCTTCCCTTGGAACTAGACAAACTTTCAACTTAAGCACTCAAATCATTCACTTCTCATCCAGGCACTTGCCCAAAACTCATAGCAAGCACTAATAAACCTTAGCACTAGACCCCCTATACTGTAGAGAAGGACAAGGCTCTCTATTCGACCTTACCAGCCAATCAGTAAAACAGTTCACTGTACCTATCCAGGCATGTCCAAAGGGCAGTTTCAGGTGTACTCTCCAGTCCAACTGGTGAATCTGGGCATTTTGAGGCAATGTTACAATTGCCTCATGTACACGGACAACCCTCTCCTCCTTCCACCAAACACTAATACATGTGAGAGATGCAATTATACAGCCAAACTGGAGGCTAAGCTCTCTCAACCCAAGACTGGACCAGGCAGTCAAGAGGAGAAGGGAATTACTTGCATCACACCACCAGTCTCACATAGACCTATGAAACCAGCACTGGCAAAAAACACACATAAATACATAAAAACATACTTGGAGGCTCTAAATAAAAATCTGCAAAAGCAGCAGAGACCTCCAAAGCAGACATCCAAGCAACCCCCCAACACAAACCAAGCAACACATACTTCACAAAACCAGTGTGCCACATAATCACAGCCCTTAAGGCAAAATAACATACCCAACACACTAGTAATAGGTGACTCCATAGTCAGGCACACTGACGTCCCACTCACTAGGCTGAACAAGGAGAATGTTACTGTAAGCTGCCTGTCAGGTTCCAGGATCAGCCACATAACACAAGCACTCAGGTCATTCCAGAACAAGTTCAAATATGACTCTGTCATTGTCCATGTTGGTGTGAATGACCTGAGCCATACCTCCCTGGACTACATGAAAAGAGACATGGAGGAGCTCTCTGATCACATAAACCCAGGCCGGTATGCCCATGACCCTGAGTAGCATCCTGCCCTCACCAAGAATGATACCACGGTATAGAGAAAAAATGATCAATTTCAACAATTGACTAAGCTTCTGGTGTCATTCAAAGTGATCCAGTGTCTGTCAGCCTGGGATGACATGCTCGACAAGCCACGCTGCTTTGCTAGAGATGGCTTACACCTGTCACCCTTGGGCTTTCGAATACTAGCCAAGACTCTTGCCACCCCCATAGTGCCTTTTTTAGGCAAGGCTCAAAAGACAAACTCACCACCGTAAATAGCACAAGTAACAAAAAACTAAGGGTAATGCTGCTCAATGCCAGAAGTCTAAACCTCAAAATGCACACACTCGAAGCACTCCTCAGTATGGAGAAAATTGATATATGTGCAGTAACAGAAACCTGTTTAAATCTCCAGAGAGCACCCCAGCACTACCAGGCTACAACTCATACCATACATTTCAGCCACAAAACCCGGATCGAAATACAAAAGGTGGGGGAGTATCCATATTCATCAAGGATACCCACACCTTCACGTTAGTGGCACAGCACAATGCTTCAGAGATCATCCATGTGCAACTAACAACAGCAAAACTGCTATTCAAATTATAGCTTGCTACAGATCACCCACCATGTCCCAGGACCCCCACTCCGCATTCCTGGAAACACTGGGAAACATAAAGGTCCTAGCAAACACCTTGATATTGGGTGATTTCAATTACCCAATCATTAACTGGGAGATCTACTCAAGTACGAACTCCCTTGCCCAACATTTCCTACAATTTATAAACTCAAACGCCCTGGATCAACTGGTCAACACCCCCACCAGAGGTGACAACATATTGTACCTGGTCATCGCCAACATGGGCGACTGGTGTTCCACACCGGAGGTCAACCCCTCGCTGGTTAGATCTGACCATAAACTAATCTCTCTGGATATCCACATTCCGCCACTACCCCCGGTCAAAAAAACCACCATGAAAAACTTTTCAAAAGCAAACTTCACGTTACTTAAGACCGAGATGGGATGTTTCAAAGCTCCCATGCTAAAGGATAATGCTGTCCAAGCTGCAAACTCCTTTACTAATGCACTTTATGAGCACCTACAAGAATGCATGGATCATGCTATCCCAAACAAAACCAAGACTCACTCCTCCAAGAAAAGGAAACCAGTCTGGTGGACCCCTGCCATAAACAAGCTATACAATAGAAGGAGGAAACTAGCACAGAAAAGAGTAAAATCCCAAGAAGGGAAGACATCCCTGATCAATATCAGCAAGAAACTACGTTCCCTCATAAAACCATCCAAGGCTAGCTTCGAAAGAAAAATTGCCATGGACTCCAAAGATAACCACAAGGCATTCTTTAGCTATGTCAAGAATCTAACTGGCAATTCTCAGATCTGCTCAGAGTTAGTGCAGAATAGCACAAAATACACTGAACCGACCAATATACCCAACATCCTGGCAGACAGGTTCAGTGCAAACTTCACCCCCTTCTCACCCCAAAAAGGGCCCATAACTATACCAGAAGAATGTAGTGCCCCTGAAATCACAGACACTCAGGTTAAAACAGCCCTCTCCAAAGCCAAAAACACAGCATCAATGGGACCGGATGGTGTCCCAGGCTGCATCCTACATGAGCTCAAAGATGAAGTAACCCCTCACCTAAACACACTGTTTAAACTCAGCCTCTTCACAGGCTACATGCCCACAGAGTGGCACACAGCAATGGTTATTCTGCTCCACAAAGGTGGAGCCACAGTGGACCCCAGGAACTATCACCTTATAAGCCTGACTAGCTTGGTCCGCAAAGTTATGGAGCGCATCATCATGGATCTCATTAACAGAGACATTGGTAACCTCCAAACACTGGACCCTACCCAATCTGGCTTTGTTAAAGGCAGATCCTGCCTCCTAAACCTGGTAGACTTCTTTGAGACAGTTACCAACGCTAAAGATGAGGGAAAGGTGGTCCACACAGCCTACCTAGACCTCACAAAGGCCTTCGACACCATTCCCCACTCAGGTATTATAGACAAGCTCACCAGCCTGAACATAAACCCCTACTTCACGAGATGGGTTGCCAACTGGCTCATGGACAGAACCCACATGGTAAGAGTTGCAGGAGCTAGGTCTGACTCTAAACCGGTTACAAGTGGCATTCCCCAGGGCTCAGTCCTAGGACCCCTCCTGTTTGGCATATACTTCTCAGAGGTACAGGCAAGTACAGGAGGACTATGGCTGACCAGGTTCACAGACGACTGCAAACTAGCGGCTATAATTGACTCTCCAGTTGACACAGACATCCTCCAATAGGGTCTCACTGAGACAGATACCTGGTGTTAAAACCATGGCCTCAAGCTAAATGCCAAAAAGTGCATAGTCAACCCCTTTGGAAAAAACAAAGTACCCACAAACTACCACATAGGTGGTAGCCCCCTAAATATGGAAGACATAATAAGGGATCTGGGGACCCACATAGATTGTAACCTCTCCTTTGACAATCACATTGCCAAAGTGGTTAGAAAATCCTTCTATGTGGACCACCTAATCACAAAAGGGTTTGCATCCAGATCAAAAGAGGTCATTGGGCCCCTCTATGCATCACTCATCAGACCCATCATAGAGTACAATGCCCCATTTGGGATGTACCTTACAAGACACCTGCAACAACTGGAAAGACCACAGAAGTTCCTCACCAAGAGGATCACTGGCCTCAAGCAGATGTCCTATGCAGCTCGACTGAAGAAACTCCAGCTGTACTCAGTTGCATACCGCCTACTCAGAGGTGATCTCTTGCCTGACATACAAGGCAATGTCCAACCCAGAATTGATGGACATGCTTCACCTAAAGAAAACCATATCCCCTCGAGCCACACACTCCAGGGATTTAAACCTCACCACAACAATAAATAGGATGTGCTGGAGGGATAGATTCCTGTCCCAGAGACTTCCCATGCTCTGGAACAAGATTCCAATCTACATTAGGCAGAGCTCTTTGCTAACCCTCTTCAAGAGAAACCTTGACGAGTGGATGGGAAACAGAAAGTTTACCCCAGGGATCACTTCAATGGCTCTGCTGGACAGAGGCACAGGGAACTAATCTAAGAGGGTGGCGAAAGCTAACACATTCCGGCTAGGCTTATAAATGCCTTTGGGTAGATAGCCTAGTACCTACCTATGAACCTATGAACCTAAGTATGGAACAGAGTCCAGAAGGTTTAGTATTTTCACTAAGTGTTTGCATAGGGTATGTTACATCCCAAACTGACTTTAAAACGGATAATGACAATGCCTATACTACTAAAATAATGGACCTGAAGAAGCCTTTAGGGATAAAGTGACTGTAAGTGTTTTGAGATGTACTTCCTTTGTAAATTACTTGAATGAAAGCATTACATTTCTGAGCCTTAACATTGGCGGCTTTGGTAGCAGGATTCATTTTTTGGATATTCACTTAACTTTTGACTATGCTAATGATGTATGTGTTAGCCACATTTTTAGGAAGTATACATTTATCAATCAGTATTTGCACAGAGACAGCTTGCATCCTATGCATATGAAATGTGGTGTTGTTAAAGGGCATTTTGGAAAGAAGTACAACCATCTCTACAACAAAGAAAACTAGTTTAGCATATGGAACTTACAGTTGTGGATATTGTAAGCAATGTAGATACATTGTTAATTCATCTTCCTTGGAGTTCAAATCTTGTGGTTATTTATTTTGGGCCAAACAAAGATTTGACTGTTGTTCCAACTGTTTTGTGTACACTGCTAACTGTAATTCATGTTAGAGTTTTTATATAGGCAACTCAACAGAAGAATTTGAGCTTTGTTTGGCCATTATAAAGATCGGCTTTTCAAATGCTTTGGCCAAGCATGCTGTGTCTTGTACAAACTTTAAAAAGTTTACCTTTGCAGCAGTATTGGATTCAGTTAACAGTATTGCATTCGTTGGTGACTTTAAAACTATGCTTGAATGCAAAGAAACAGCCTGGCAGGTCAGACTTAGTGCTGATCAGAAGCCTGGCCTTAACAAATCTATTAATATTAAATGTTTTTTGCTGCAGCACAAGTATACCTGAATATGTAATTAACACTTAAATTCAAAATTAAATTTTTATATTTTTATGTTTATTTGACAGTCTTTGTATATTAATATTTAGTGTATGTTCCTTTAATTTGGTTTAAGTGTGATGTAAGCCATTGCAAGTTTCTATTGGTCTGATTGGATCATTTGACATTTTGGAGGGTTATTTAAATGGTATTTATTCAGTTTAGATTTTTTTTTTTCTGATGAAGTTCTAATGAAATCAAAGCATAAAAGCACTTAAAAATCAGTCTTTTGTCTGTGGATATTCATTGCTGCTAGTGGAGTTTGAGTCTTCAGTTTTTAGTTTTGAGTTGGTGGTGCAGTATTTTTATCAGCTTTTTGCATGTTTTCTTCTGTTTCCTTCAATGGCAGATGAAGTGTAACCCAGGACACTCTTTTAAATCATAGTATCCACACTGTGCCAGATTTTGTCTCTACATTGACAGAACAACTGTCCACCATTATTTCTAGCGCAATTTGTGATGGATTATCAGTAAATTCAAGAATTAATTTGACCTCTGGGCAGAATTTTGTGACTACAATTCCTTCTGCACCTGGTACTGTTAACCATGCTAGCATTTCTGGGATGTAAGCTGACACTGGGGTTTCCAACGGTGTTTTCATGTCTAACAGTCTCAGTGTGCTTGAGTGTGTATTTAAGCAGATGAAAAACCCATTCTTGCTGGAAGGACAAAATGGCAATGAATTGACTATAAGTTTTACGTCTTCTATTAATGACTTAAACAGATGCAAGTATAACATTTTTAAACTTGAACAATTATCTTGTAAATACACACCCCTTAACTTGGAAGTATTATACTTAGAAGAATATATTAGAAGTGGTTGTGTTCCTCAGGGTGTGTGTGTTTTTAAGTTCCTAAATTGTGTTCATTATGGAGATGAGTCATTAAAGGTGTTCATCGGTTTATTTAGCAGTACTGATATTGCTGTTATGAAAGCTTTGGTCAAGCATTACAGCAATAACTTGGTTAGTTTACAGGCTCACATGCAGACACTTGATGACAGTATTAAAGCTTACAGCTGTTTGGGGTCTTTGTCAATTTTACACAGTGGCATAGGAGCTAAAATTGAGAGGCTAAGAGCTAGTATCATAGCTGGCCTTAGGCATAGGCCAACTAGGGGGCCGCCTAGGGTGCCACCGTAGCAGGGGCACTTTTTCAGTATTTATTTGGTGTAAGTAGACTAGGATGGGGTCACCAGGTGGTGTGTTGGTGGTAGCGTGCCGTGGAACCCTTTTGCCTAGGGCACCAGTTGACCTAAAGCCACTCCCGGCTAGTATTATCACCAGAAAACAGGGTAAGCTCCTGAGGGACATTGGGGCCTATGCACAAGGCTCTGCTTATCCATTAAAGGTCTTGCATGGAGTTTCTTTGGACTTTGACATTGGTCAGAGTTTAACTAGTGCTTCTAATAATGTAAGTAGATCTTCTGACCCCTGATAACATCACTGCACATGCTGAACTTAACTACCCCACCTGCTCAACAGACACTACTGGTTCAGTGTTGCCTGCATAAACACAAGGCCCATTTTTAGTGGACTAGCTGGGCAATGCGAAGACCCTGAAGTGTTCCAACAATCAACAAGGAAAAGAGAAGAGCCAGAGAAAGAATCATAAAAAGAATTAACTTTTTGCACTTACATTTTGAGTCTCAGCAGTATTACATTAGACAACAGTACCATGTCGTTGTTGCAGAAAGGTTTTTCATTTGTGCCTGCTCATTCCACTGACATTAACAAAGGGCTAATAGAATTTAAGTTTTTTTTTTAAGAAAGCTTAATTTACAGTACATTATGCATAATGTATTGACATCTAGATCTTCCAATAATACAATAAAAAATGTAGTACTAACAATTCACCTTTGACTGGCACTCTTCAAGCTTTTCAGAATATTTATGAACATGATTTGAGAGTCAAGCTGGATCAAAATTTACAAGCTGACAATCTTTCATCTGATGAGAGAGCTGCTTTAAATTGTTTGATAAAAAATAAGGATGTCAGGGTTATGAAAACGGACAAGTGTGGCCTGTTGGTGACCATGAACACCTCCAGTTACACTGCTGCCATAAATAATATACTGAATGATGAATTCTGTTTTAAAATCGTTTCCTGTGATTTCACCCATAGCAGCCTTTCCACAGCAGACAACACATTATATGATTTATTTTGTCAAGGTCCGTTGAACTATCAGACTTATTGCCCTTTGCATGTGGGATTTCAAAACAATATTTGTACTTTTCGGAATTCCTATGGTTCACAAAAATCAAACCACTCCATCTTTTGGACCAATTGTGTCTGCTGCATCTTTAAGGACTGAGCCTATTTCTAGCTGTTTTGAGATATGATATTTATTGGATTTTTTAAGTGCTATTTTGTATAATGGGATATTTTAGTTTTTTTTATGCTCTAGGCAGAGATCGTGCTTCACACACACCAATTTTTTTTTTTTTTCAAAACAGAGGAGATATTGTAAAAAGATAATTTGTTTGCTGGATGAATATCTATTCCTATTTAATATGCAAAACAGGTAAAAAGAACACCAAGGCTTATTGAACACGCAAAACATGTGAAAAGGTCTCAGTGCTATTTGATATGCAAAATGGATTAAAAGGACACCAAGTGTTATTGAATATGCAAAACAGGTGAAATGGACTCCCACAACCATTAGACAAGCTGAAACCCAACAAACATGGCACCTGCCTATCTGTAACCATTTAAATACTGTAACTACTACTCAACGACACTAAACAGGATCGCTCATCCATTAGGATTAAATACAGATGTTGTTGAATCTGTTACTGGCATAGTTCTTTGTTGTGTGATCCAAATGCTACCATGTCTGTACCATGCAGTTTATTCCTAGTCTGTAGATCTAGGAGACGTGATCCACACTATCAGCTGTTCTGGGTTTTGTTTAGTCCTGTAAGCCTTACAAGTTACATGTTACATACAGAAGGCAGTAATCATACTATCCTTGGATTTTTGCTTTTACCAAACCGACTTCAAAGAATATCTCCTCATGTAGATAGCAAATGCTGGAGGTGTGGTACGACAGAGAGTGGTAACTGGGAACATGTTTTTGAGAATGTAACATGTTGGCAAATTTTAAAAAATCGCTACAGAGTACTGTGCTAGAATTGTTGGGGGGAGCAAATGGCTGTTCTTCTGAGATGGGACACAGGATCTGTAGTGCCTAGACGTAGCAAGGCCTTAGTAAGTTTGAGCTATTCAGTGCCAAAAAGTAGTTCTTAGAAAATGAAAAGCAAAAAAAAAATAATAGTAATAAATGAATTGGAGGTGGGATCTTTAGATAATGGAATGAGCAAATTATGTAGAAATAAAATGTGTTTATGTGCATGAGGGGAGTGTCACTGTGCATGAAGCAGTTGCTGCATTTCTTCAAAATTTTGTTAGGAAAATACATGCAAAATAATTACCAGTAGGAGTGATGTTTAAGGGAAGGCAGGAACTGAGAAATGTATGTAATGTTGGAGTGAATGCTAACTAAAATCCAAGGAACCCACTGCAAATAACTGAAAAGTAAGTATATTTAAAGCTTGTACTTTACTTTGTTAACTGAATCTATTTGAATTGGTACTTCATTTTTGTTGATTGTGTCTGTATTTTTCTGCACTTTGAAATTCTGTACTACTGCCTTATTTACCAAAGGCCAGATTCAGACTTGCTGAATCTAGACTGTTTGGTATCACTGTGCTTTTAAATCAGCCATCTTACATTAAGAGGGCATCCCTGCATCCTTGTGACAGAAATGTGTAGCTTAGGTTCCATCTGAGTTGGGGATTCCTGGAGAAAGGCTTAGTCTGGGGCTTTCCCATTGGTTGTTTGTCTTAAAACTGTTGAATTTCACCTGTATTTAAGCCTCACATTTATGCATAGCTGCTCATAGCACAACGAGGTTAGCACTGCATGTGTAGAAGCATATGCCTGGAAACTTAAATTTTCCTAGACGTCTGCCAGCACAACCCCCCCCCCCCCCCCAGTCCTTTGTTGCTCTTCAGGCACCTCAGCTGCACACTGAGCAGCATCACCATGGCTCTTCACCCTAAACCGTCAACAGAATAAGCCCCCCCCCCCCCATGATTCTTACATCTTAAACTGATCCAACTTACCCACTACCCAATATAGTAAGGTATAAACCTGCCATTATGGATAGCCACTTTCCCACCATTTCTCTAGCCAGCCTGATTGACTTGGGCATCCTGAAACAATGTAGTAATTGCCTCATGTATACTGACAACCGCTTAATCCTGAAACAAATACCTTATTTGAGAGATGTAATCACACTATCAATTTGGAAACAATCCGCTCACATAACAAAACTAAGACATCAAACAGATTGCCAGTTCACATACTTCACCTCTCACACAAGTTCAGGACACAATACATAAACCCACAAATGTGGAGGTAATCATTAGAAGCCTACCAAAAGTTCAGAGACCTCCCAAGTGCAAATTATCTGCACACACCTCAACATGTATAGAAACCACTGCATATAGCAACACACATAACAGTATCTCACCAAATAAGTTCCTAAGGCAAAACACCTCAAAAATAATGTCTTGATCATAGGAGACACCACAGTGAGACAGACAGATGTCCTCCTCAACAGGCTGGGCAAGAAGATGGTCATGGTCAGCTGCCTATTGGGTTACAGGATCCATCAGATCATACGTGCACTCAGGTCACTCAACAACAAGTACCACTATGACTCTGTTATAGTCCATGTTGGGGAGAATAACTTGAGATGTCTGAAGTACAGGCCAACACTAAGGGACTCTGGCTAACAAAGTTTGCAGATGACTGCAAACTGGGAGCCATTATTAAATCCCCAAATGATGTAGCTACTCTACAAAATGGCCTTACAGAAACAGATGCTTAGTGCCAGCACCATGGGCTCAAGCTCAATGCCAAGAAATGTATAGTTATTCCCTTTGGGAAAAAACATGTACCCATGAATTACCACATGGGTGGCAGTACACGAAACACCGAAAGTGTGATAAGAGACTTAGGGACACAGGTAGACAGTGGTCTCACCTTCGATAACCACATCGCCACAACAGTCAGGAAATCCTTCTATGTGGCACACCTCATCACTAAGGGCTTTTCATTCAGAAAAAAGGAGGTCATTGTCCCACTGTACTCATCCCTCATTAGACCCATTATAGAATACAATGCCCCATTTGGTATATACCTCTCAAGACATCTGCAACAACTGGAAAGGCTGCAGAAATACCTCACTAAAAGAATCACAGGCCTAAAGCAGATGCCCTACGCTGACCACCTTAAAAAATGCCAGCTATACTCTGTCGCATATCGTCTACTCAGAGGCGATCTCTGCTTAACATACAAGGCCATGTCAAACCCAGAGCTGTTGGACATGCTACACTTAAAGAAATCCCAATCCCACAGAGCCACACACTCCAGGGATCTAAACCTTGTCATCACAATAAACAAAACATGATGGAGGGATAGGTTCCTGACCCAGAGACTCCCCAGACTCTGGAATAGACTGCCCATACATGTCAAGCAGAGTGCCTCCTTGGCCCTTTTCAAAAAGAACCTTGACGATTGGATGGGGGAAAGGAAATTCACCCCAGGGATCACGTCAGTCACCCTGCTAGCCAGGGGTCCAGGGAAGTAAGCAGTGTGGGAAGAAATAGCCAGGGAATTGGTATGGCTAGGCTTGTATAGGCCCTAGGGCTGATGGCCTAGTACCAACCTATGAACCTATGAACTTATGAACCTATGAGATGTACCTCCCTTGACTACATGAAGAGAGACATGACTGAAATCTCAGATTATATGTCCCAGGCAGGTATGACCCTAGCCCTAAGCAGCATTCTTCCTTCACCCAGGATGATTCCACAATATAAAAAAAATGATTGACTTCAACAATTGCGTTAGCTTCTGGTATCATTCCAGGGGGATCCAGTATTTATCAGCCTGGGAAGACATGGTTGACAGGCCATGCTGCTTTGCCAGAGATGGTCTGCACCTGGCTCCCCTAGGCTTTCAGATGCTGGCTAAGGTGCTTACTTCCCTATAGTGTCTTTTTCAGGCAATATCAAAAATAACAAAATTTCCGACATAGCAAAATCCACTCAAGACAAACTGAAGATTCTGCTGCTTAATGCTAGGATTCTAAACATGAAACTGCACTCCTTGGAAATACTTCTCACCTTGGAAGATGCTGATGTCTGTGTAGTCACTGAAGCATGGTACAAGATCACAGAAAGTGCCCCAGCTGTGCACGGCTACAATGCCTTCCACACTTTCAGGCCTCAAAATGAACATGAAAGAAATAAAGGTGGAGCTGTATCCATCTTCATTAAAGCCAAGTATACATCCAGATTGGTCAAACAGTAAGACTCTCTTGATGCCCAATTAACTATAAGAAAAACACCCTACCACATCACTGATAGCTATAGGTCCACCTCCATGAACCAAGAAAGGCACAATATCTACCTGGACTTACTGGAGTCACTCGCCATACAGTCCAACACTTTAGTCATGGGTGATTTTAATTATCCCTCCATCGACTAGGTAACATATACAAGCTCAAACATGCCTGCCAGAGGTTCCTGGACTTTGCCAATGCAAATGCTCTGGAACAAATAGTCTGCACCCCCACAAGGGGCTCTAATGTCCTTGGCATAGTACTCACCAACACTGGTGGTGACTGCACTGCCCCCTGTGTGATATCCTCCCTGGTAAGGTCGGGCCAAATAACAGTCTCATTCAAAGTAACTATTGGACCCCACACCCCTAAAGAAGCAAAATAAATAAATAAACTAAGGAACTTAAAATCAAACTACAGCCTACTAAGTGATGATATAATAAGTTTTATACCTCCTGCAATCAAAAACAATAATGACTCCTATGCAGACATGCACACAAATGCCCTGTATAATCATCTTAGCAACTGTACAGACTTAGTTGTACCTGACTGGATTAAAACCAGGCCCTCCCAAAAAACAAGCCACCTAGGTATACATCTAGTATAAACAGATTGTATAACAAAAGGAAGAAACTGATGTCCAACAACAAGAGGAAACTGCCCATGCAGAGGAAGAATTCCCTCCACAGCAAATCAGAAGTCTTGTAAAATCCTCTAGAGCTAATTATGAAGCTTAAATAGCATCCCTAGCCAAGGACAATCATAAGGCATTCTTTAACTACATCAGAAATCTAAAAGGGAATGCCCAGTCATGTGCCATATTGGTAGTAGATGGTACCACTGACACTACCTGAGGAAATTGCCAACCTGCTAGCTCACAGACTTGGTACAAATTTCAGCCCATTATCCCCACATTATCCCCACAAGCCATACCCCAAAGCATACCTGACACCAGTTCTCTACCTAGTATCTCTAGAGATCAAATCATATCTGTGCTCTCCAAAGCCAAAAACATGGCCTCAACAGGACCAGATAACGTTGCTTACTAAGTAATCTAAAATAGGACCTAGCTGACCCATTTGCCATTGTCTTTAGCCATAGCCTGACAACTGGTTCTGTACCAGCAGAATGGAGAACAGCAACAGTAATCCCCTTGCATAAAGGGGGCCATTAACCTACCCTTGGAACTATAGACCCATAAGTCTAACCAGCCTCATCTGCAAGGCCATGGAAAGGATCATCATGGACCTTATCAACAAGGACATAGGCAACCTTCAAACTCTAGACCCAACCCAGTTTGGCTTAGTTAAGGGCAGATCATGCTTATTGAACCTGGTAGACTTCCTCTAGAAAGTCACCAAAGCCCTGGATAAAGGTAAGACAGTGCATACCACCTATATGGACCTAGCCAAAGCCTTTGACATAATCCCCCACTCAGGTATCATTGACAAACTCTCCCAGATATTTCATAGGTTCATAGGTTCATAGGATGTTACTAGGCTATTGACCCTAGGATCTTTATAAACCTAGCCACAAAATCCCAATATAATACTAGAAGAGAGATATTGTATATGCCCAAGATTTTTCTAGCAAGGATTACCATGTCCAGGAGAGAAGCAGGGGGGCAGTCCCCAACAGAATTTTATGGTTTCCCATCCAGTTGTCCAGGTTGCGCTTAAACAGGGTCATGCAGGTGCTCTGCTTGACATGGATTGGAAGTCTATTCCAGAGGAGTGGCAACCTCTGAGAGAGGTATCTGTCGCTCCAGCAGGTTCTATTTATGTTGCAGGCTAGATTGAGGTCCCTAGAACAAGTGAGTCTAGTCCTATTTGACTTATGGATATGCAGCATTTTCATTAGATTTGGGTCAGAGATATCTCTGTAAACCAAACACAGGACACCTCTAAGTAATTTGAATACTACTGAGTACAGTGACAGCAACTTCAGTCTGTCCACATAAAACAGAGACATTGAATTTTTTTAGTTAGAAATCTCTGAGGTCTCTCAAGCTGCTGCAGGTGTCTGGTATGGTACATACCAAAGGAATTATATTCAATAATAGGTCTGATAAGGGAAGAGTACAGGGGAGTTATAACCTCTTTTGCTTTTGAGGAAATGTCTTTGCTAATCAGGTGAGTTATGTAAAATGCATTCCTCACCACAGTAGACACATGGTGGTTAAAGTTGAGGTCACAGTCAACTTGTGTTCCCAGGTCTCTCACTACTGAATTGGTACATAGGCTATTATTGTTTTTTTTTTTTATAATCAGCAGGGACACTATTTTTACCAAAGGGAATGATGGTGCATTTTTTAGCATTTAGCTTAAGACCATGGCGTTGGCACCAATCATTGGTCCGTGTAAGCCCCTTTTCAAGAATGCTGACATTGCTAAGGGATTCAATGATAGCGCCTAATTTGCAGTCATCTACAAACTTGGTTAGCCACAGACCCTCTGTTTTGGCCTGGATTTCAGAGAAGTATATGCCAAACAAGAGGGGGCCCAGCACTGACCCTTATGGGACCCCACTGTTGACAGGTCTGCTGGCAGAGGTGAAGTTTCCCACTTTGACTAGTTGCTGTTGACCTGTGAGCCAGTCTGCAACTCACCTGACAACATAGGAGTTGATATTTAACTGGGTTAGTTTGTCAATGATGCCCAAATGTGGGATTGTGTCGAAGGCCATGGCCAAGTCAAGATAGGGTGTGTGCACAGCTTTGCCTTTGTCTATGGCTCTGGCCACATTCTCAAATAAGTCCATTAGGTTTAGCAGGTACGACCTACCCTTGACAAAACCAAACTGAAATGTATCTAGGGTTTAGAAGTCACCTATATCCTTATTTATGAGAACCATGATGATTTGTTCCATTGCCTTACAGATGAGGCTGATTAAACTTTTAAGTCCATAGTTACCTAGGTCTGTTGCCATGCTGCCCTTCTGGAGGGGGAATACAGTCATTGTTTTCTATTCAGTGGGGAAAAAGCTAGTATTCAGGCTGTGGTTGAATAGGGTACTTAGTGGAGTAGCTAGCTCTTGTTTAAGAACATTAAGAATGCAGCCCAGAATGCCATCTGGTACCATGGATGCTGTGTTCTTAGTCTTGAGAAGAGCATTGATGACTTGCTCTTTGAAGATGCTGGGAGAAGGTGATGTTGAAGACATAGTTTGTGGTATGCCTGGGTGGTATAGGGGGTTGACATTTTCTCCAAACCTGTCTGCCAGAAAGTTTGCAATTTCCACAGGGTCAATGTGTACGATACCATCCACAATTAATTCAGCACACATCTGAGTCCTACCTTTTAGATTGTGGACCTAGCTGAAGAAAGCCTTATAGTTCCTTGGCTATAGTTACTAAATTTTTCTAATAGTTGCTCTTTGAGGATTTTACAAGTTGTGTTATTTGCTTGTTTAGGCTGAGGAGGGTGCTCTTCCAGTTTTGGGTTCTCATGTTTGTATTTTTAGAGAGCAGCTTCTTTCACTTATTGTATAATCTATTAATGCTAGATGTCCACCAGGATGGCTTGTTTTTTCTTGAGGATCTTGCTTTAATCCCATCGGGCATGGCTGTGTCTATAGATTTGTGTAGATGTTTATACAGGGCATCAGTGTATACCTTAGTATAGCTATCAATGCCATCTATGGAAACTGGAGCTTGGAAGCAATTTATACCATCCCTTAGGAGGGTATAGTTAGCTTTGGTGAATTTTTAGCCTGACTTCTCCTTTGGGGAGTTCTGGTGCTATTGTTACTTCAAAAATGACTGATTTATGGTCAGATTTAACCAGTGTGGGCCCTACACTTGAGACATTGCATCAGTCACCAATATTGGTGAGGGCCAGGTCTAGAATATTAGAGTCCCTTATGGGGTGATGCTCTATTTGTTCCAGGGCATTTGGATTAACAAAGTCCAGGAACTTTTGTGCAATTGAGTTTCAGCTCATATAAGATTCCCAATTAGTGGAGGAATAGTTGAAATCTCCCATGACTAGGGTGTTAGGTTGCACTTTGATTGTACCTAGTAGGTCTAAATAAGCTATGTGAGCTTATTAGTTCATAGAAGGGGAACTGTGAGTGACAATGATATGAAGCAGGGTCTTACCCACGGTAATTTGGACTTGGAGTATAACTCCATAGAGTTATTTTGCCTAACCAGTCTAGATGCATAATTATCTTTAATGAAGATAGATAATCCACCTTCTTTGGTTCTCACACCTTCAATGTGTGGTCTGAAAGTGTGGAAGGCATTGTAACCTTGCAAGGCTGGGATACTTTCTATGGCCTTGAACCACGTTTCTGTGACTGCACAGATGTGAACATCTTCCAGGGAGAGGAGTGCTTTTAGACAGTACAGTTTCTGATTTAAACTCCTAGTGTTCAGCAGCATAACCCTTAGTTTCTATGTGTTTGATATTTTCATGTCAGAAAAAATTTTGTGATCTTGCCTAAAAAAGGCATTATGAGGGAGGCAAGTGCCTTAGCCAACAACCAAAAGTCTAGAGGTACCAGGTGAAGTCCATCTCTGGCAAAGCAGCGTGGTCTATCCACCATGTCATCCCAGACTGACAGATACTGTATACCCTTAGAATGACACCAGAAACTAAGCCAATTATTGAAGTCAATCATTTTTATTTATATTGTGGTATCCCAGGTGAGGGTAAAATGCTGCTCAAAGCTAAGGACATACTTGCCCTGGACACATATTCAGAGAACTCAATTGTGTCTCTCTTCATATAGTCCCGAGATGTTCATCACAAGTCATTCACACCAACATGAACCATGAGTCATTATTGTACTTGTTGTTGAGAGACTTGAGTGCATGTGTGAGCAGGTGAATCCTTGCACCAGACAGGCAGCTGACTGTAACCTTCTCCTTGTTTAGCCTGGTGAGTGGGGCATCTGTATGTCTCACTACAGAGCCACTTATAACTAAAACATTTGGAACACATGCATTGCCTTGAGGGCTTATTTGATGAGACACTTTTGTAGTGTTTTTATGTGTATTGGGTGCTTTGGGTGTAGTGTTAGGTGTACCATGTTTGTGTTTTGGTGATCTCTGGTGTTTAGATATGTTTCTGGAGAATACCTCAGCATATGAACGTTTATGTTTTGGGTGTGTATTCTGAGTAGGAGTCATGGTATGTGAGCTGACAGCCTGTTTAGTGTTGCTGTTCTGGGCACAAGAGTGCAGTGATTCCAGATTCTTAGAGAAAAAGCATCTCTTGCAAATTGTACTTGAGTGATTTAGGAGTAAGGGGGTGTCACTGTGCATGAGGGGGTGTCACTGTGCATGAGGGGAGTGTCACTGTGCATGAGGCAGTTGCTGCACTTCTTCAAAAAAACATGTCAAGCAACCTAGCAGGAGAAACAGAGGGAAACTGACAGTCCATAATGCAAGGATTGAAACCGATATCTCGTAAGATGAGGAGAAAATGATAAGGATATATCTGTTAGGGGACTATTTTTGGGAGACTAACCTATGGGGTGTACAGTATGAGGTCCATAAAAAGGGGATCTATAGGGTCTGACGTTGATAGATAAGAGGTAAAATCGCTGCTGGGTGGTTCACCGAACAGCTGAGAGCTGTTTAAGAACTGCTCTGCCAGATAGGAGCCAGTTCCAAGGGAAAATAAGTATAATGGAGCTTTTGTGTCTATAACCATCAAGAGTTACCCCCGCTGTGTAGTGTTTTATGATGGTGCACTATGTGCAAACAAAAGTATAGCAGCTAATACAAAGAAACTAATGAAAAAGCTCAAACTGAGCCCTGAACCAATGAAATAGCTCAGACTGAGTCCTGAACCAGTAATCAGTCTGAATCCAATCTATACTACGGCCAACAGAAATGCTACAGAACAACAGAATTAAACTGGATTTTCATTTTTTCTTAAACTAAATAGGCAACAGAGGAAAAAGCAGAAGTTGATTGCCTAAATCTCTGAATCCTTTCTAAGCCAAGCACCAACCTGTGCAAATGTGGTCCTTAAGAATAATACAAGAGCAAAGCAGCTAATACAAAGAAACCAATGAAAAACATCAAACTGAGTCTTGAACCAAAGAAATAGCTCAAACTGAGCCCTGAACCAGTAACCTTCAATTAGATAGGCCTACTGTACACTCCAGCCATGAGGGTATGGGGGCAGGATTCTCCAAAAGAAGATGTCCTGAGTTTTAGTGCCCAATCCTCAAACAGAACGAGATTCAGACGATCTGAATCTAATCTGTACTACAACCAACAGAAGTACTATGAAACAAATTAAAGCAGAATAAAAGTTAAAAAGTAAGTAAAGGAAGCTCCAGACCAAGGCTGTACAGCACATAAAACAGTTTAATAAAATAAAATAACAGTCAAGTACCAGCTGAGCACTTTCAGGTCCCAAGCCACTTCATCAGACAATGAAAGTGCTCAGCTGGTATCTGACTGTTATTTTATTAAACTGTTTTATGTGCTGTACAGCCTTGGTCTGGAGCATCCTTTACTTGCTTTTTAACTTGGATTTATTGCTGGAGGAACCGCTTGCTAGCACCATCTGCCTTTGGCTGTTGAAATTAAAGCGGAATATTTTTTTTTTCCTAACTTAAATAGGCAACAGAAGAAAATAGCAGAACAGATCTTTTCTTAATAAGTAAAAGTAGCAGTTGGTGTGAATAACAGTCAAGTGCAAGAAAATGCAGTAGTAAAATTGAAACGTAGCATTTGTAGTTCTTTCAGATGGTTTAGTATGATCAGAGCAGCAGATGCTGATTGCCTAACTCTCTGGAGCCTTTCTAAGACAAGCGCCAACCCGTGCAAACACGGTCCTTAATTGTAATACAATAGTAAAGCAGCTAATACAAAGAAACCAATGAAAAAGCTCAAACTGAGCCCTGAATCAGTAACTTTCAATTAGATAGTCCTACCGTACAATCCTGAAACAAGGGTACGGGGGGGCTCTCCAAAAAAGATGTTGTGATTTTTAGTGCTCAGTCCTCAAACAGAACTGGATTCATCCAGTCTGAATCCAATCTATACTATGACCAACAGAACTGCAACCACAGAATAAAAGCAGAATATTTTTTTCTTAAACTAAATAGGCAAAAGAGGAAAGCGCAACACAGGTTTTTTATTTCTTAAATTAAATATAGCAACAGAATAAAACAGCAGAACAGATCTTTTCTTAAATAAGTAAAAGCAGCAGTTGGTGTGAAATACAGTCATGTACAAGAAAATGCAGTAGTAAAATTGAAACGTAGCATTTGTTGTTCTTTCAGATGATTTGTTATGGTCAGAGGAGCAGAGGCTGATTGCCTTTCTCTTTGGAACCTTTCTAAGACAAGCACCAACCTGCACAAAAGCAGTCTTTAAGAATAATAAGAGAGCAAAGCAGCGATTACAAAGAAACCAATGAAATAGCTAAATCTGAGCCCTGAACCAGTAATCTTCTATTAGATAGTCCTACTGTACACTGCTCCCATGAGGGTACACAGGGGGGTTTATTCAAAAGAAGATGTCCTGATTTTTAGTACTCAATCCTCAAACAGAATTGAATTCAGCTGGTCTGAATCCAATCTATAATATGACCCTTACATCACTAGATGGGTAGCTAAATGACTCACCAATAGAACACATACTGTCAAAGCTGGTGATTCCATCTCTACCAGTAGACCTGTCACCAGTGGTGTACTGCAGGGATCTGTACTGGACACTTTATTATTTGGAATATATTTCTCGGACGTCCAGGCTAAAGTAGACAGCCTTTGGCTTACTAAGTTCACTGATGACTGCAAACTATGTGCAATCCCCCAGATGTTAACATATTGCTGGAGGGGCTAACACGAATAAATGTCTGGTGCCAAAGTCATGGTCTAAAATTAAATGTAAAAAAGTACACTATTATCCCATTTGTCAAAGCAAAATTCCCCACTAATTACAGTATTGACAGCATCATTCTAAGTTGAAACCCAGTGGTGTGCGATCTGGGAACACAGGTCACCAGCAATCTGAACTTTGACCACCAGGTTTCCACGGCTGTAAGGAAAGCCTCCTACATTGCACATCTCATAAGTAAAGGCATCTTATCCAGGTCTAAGAATGCTATAATCCCACTTTACTCAACCCTAATCAGACAATTAATGGAGACAATGCTCCCTTTTGCATATATCTCACCAGACGCCTGCAGCAACTGGAGAAACCACAGAAGTTTCTCACTAAGTAGATACAAGGCTTCCAAACCATGACCTCCATGACCTACATGGATACACTGAAAGCCCTGTCACTGTACTCCATATCATGTAGGCTACTCTGAAGTGACTTGTGCGTGGCCTACAGGACAGTCATTGACCTCGACATGATGGAAGCGCTGCACATTTGCAAAGCAAATGGCATTAGAGTCACTTGCTCTAGGGAACTCAACCTTGCCAGTGATATTGGCAGAACATACTGGAGAGACACGTATGTCTCCTAGAGATTGCAGCTACTCTGGAATAAACTTCCAATTCATGTGAAGCAGAAGTCCTCAATGACCCTATAGATAGGATCATAGATTAGTACTAAGCTAACTGCCCTTGCGAGCCATTTTAAGCCTAGCCAATTATCCCTTGTGAGACTCAAACTCTGCACCTTGTGCTTGCAAGGCAAACATCTTAACCATTAGGCCACCTTCCCAACCCTTCAAGCACAACCTGGACAAATGGATGGGTGATCGCAAATTCAACCTGGGATTAACATGGCTAGGCTTATAAAGGCTCTTGGTCCACTAGCCTAGTAACCTTCTATGAACCTATGAACCTATAATTGGTAAAAAGAAAGAACATATGCATGTAATGTATAATGCATGAAAATGAAAAATGTAAATATTGTTTAATTTTGTTTCTATTTATGCATGTTTGCCTATGTTTTAAGTGCTGATGTAATAAAGGTGTTTAAACAACATCCAGAATAACAAGCAAGTCCCATGTCTCATTTCTTGGTGATAAAATTAATTTCTGTTCTGTTCTCATATTTTCATATTATTAACATTAAACTGACTAACCCTGTTGAATTCAGTTATGAATCTCCCTGTGGCAAACAAAGTGTTTTTTCTAGTTTAACTTCCACTTCCTCCGAACTGCCAATCCATCAACTGTATTTCTTTCATTTTTTGACTCCAAGTGTTTTCACCACAATAGCTAACATCCCTGAAGATACTAGTCAGCAAGTTGAAAATTCTGGCTTCTAATTGCAAGTGCAGTTTCCCTTCATGATGCAGTAGTGATTAAATTATTTAACAATTTAAACCATAAAGATAAAGATCAAACAGATGTATTTCATGAGAGACAAGTTCTATGCTCATTAAGAACCAAAAAGGAATTTACCATATGGAAGGTATTTGTTTTTCCTCAAGAAATCAAGGGGTTTATGGGTGAATCGATTGTCGTATAAATGAACTGAAACGATGAAAAAAACACTGAATTTTGTAACTTACAGGAAATACTAACAGGAGAAAACTTTGTGCTGAATGAGATATGATCAAGACAGAATAAGACTTGAGAAAAACTGATTTGTTAAAGTGTTCTATATGGATGGAGAGCGATTTATTTCAAGCATTCATCTTAAAATCATGACTGAGGTACTGATATTCTCTACAATAAAACATATGAATAAAAATAACAGAAACCAATGTCAATAACTAACAAAACAAATAAAAAAATAGAACAAAACTACTGGAAATTGTATGATTTCCAGGAATAGTCAGCTGTCAAAGCTAGTGCAAACAGTCTAGCTTCAGGCATGAGAAAAACACATTGCAAAGCCATTAAAGTGACTATGTAGCTTATGTCAAAGTTGTAGTAATTTTACAAAGATATGTAAATGTTGAAATAATGTGTTGTAGCATGATTTGCACATTTTGAAGACAATGAAACAAAAAAAAAAAAAAGAAAAGCTATTTGGCACCATCAAGCTGCACTTGTTATGCAGTACAGACTGTAAACAGAACAACAAATTGCTTCTGCCCAGAAGCGCTTGTAATTATCAGTAAAACTATTGCATGTAAGCTTGTCAGTACTGAGATAGTCTCTGTATCCCAGAGACTACCCCATTTCTGGAACAGGCTTCCCCATCCATATAAAGCAGAGCTCCTCCCTAACCCAATTGAAGTGTAACTTGGATAATTGGATACGGAACAGGAAAGGCATCCCTGGTTTGACACCAGTGTCTCTAATGGACACAGGCGACCTGTAAATGGTTTATCTCCCAGGCCCCTGCTTGTAAATGTTTCATCTCCCAACCCCCTACTTACACTTATCAAGGGTACAAGAACTTGTCAGAAATTTGGGATGCATGGCTAGGCTTAAAAAGGCCCTTGTGATCATTGGCCTAGTAAACACCTATGAACCTATTAACCTATAATGTAGTATAATCTGTAAACAACACAAAAGATGATTTCTGGTCAGAAGCACATATGCTTGTTGAAGTAGTGAATGTTGAATTCATTGTTATGCACATGGATTCGATACTCACAATGATAGTGAACTGTCTCTCATGGACCAAGATTGCTGACATCACAATGGCCCTCAGGACCCTAAAACTAACCAAATATGATTACAACATGGTGATTGTCAATGCTGGGATAAGCAGCCTGGCACAAAGAACCCAGAGGGATATGGAGGGAGACATGATTGAAGACTCCATGCATCTAACAAATGCAGGAAGATTCTAGTACTGAGCCCTTCAATCTTTATAAATGGTGATAATTATTAGCATTAAAAAAAAATCCCAAAACACTTGGTTTCACTCCAAGGGGGATACAGTGTATGTCAGTGTGGGATGAGTTTGTTCCTTTCATTCTAAGGCTTTCCCAAACCGGCAAAATATTTGCTACCCCTACCATGCCCTATTTATGAAAGGTCCAGCTGATGGACCTCCCAACCTAAGTTCCAAAACAAGTCTACCACTGGACTATATCAAGGTGACTCTAATTAATGTGATCAGTCTAAACAAGAAATTGATGGACCTTAAGTCTCTCCTGAATTTACAGCAAATCTGTGTTTGCATTGTTATGGAAACTTGGTTTAACTGCAACCCTTCAATACCTGGGTTTTGGATTAACAATTGTTTAAACTTGATAAAAACTATAGTGGTGTCTCCATATTTGTTAGGGGCCTCTGTACTTAAAGACTGATACCTACAGACTCACAAGTGGAACTTATAAAGATTCAAATAATGTTAAATAAGATTAACTATCAGTTTATTACGTGGTAGAGAACTCCCTCCACATTTCCAGAAAGTTATACAAAGTCTATTATCCTAGGGGATTCTAGTTACCCATTGATTAACTAGGGCACATACTTCACCAGTATAGAATTACACAAACATTCTTAGATTTTATAAACAAGGGCTCCCAGACCAGATTGTTAATAAACCCGCTAGAGGACAGAATATACATGACCTGGTCATACCCAACTTAACATCTTTATGTACTATCCCCAATGTATTCTCATCACTGATAAAGTCAGACAAAAAAATTAGCAACCTTTTCTATCAAAACCTCCAAACTAACAGAAGCAAATATTGTAGAATTAAATTACTTTAATGGTATAAACTTCCTGGAATTCTACAATTCTATAATGAAGTCTTTAAATTCAATTATAACAGTATTGCCCATAATATTGATAATGCAGACTGATGCAGTAAAGTTCTACTCTCACCTGGACAAATGTATTAACTTAAGTTCCAACTAAATCCAAGTAAATGGGAGGTTTATAAGCAAACAAGTGTGGTGCTCCTCAAGCATTAATAAACTATGTAATAAAAGGAATACATGCCTACGATTATACAACACAACAAATGACCCCAAATTAAGGAGAACATAAAACAACTAGAAAATAAATTAAAAATAACATGAGAAACAAAAGCCTTCCATGAACTCAGACTAGCCAGAAAGTCAAAGACAATCAGAAATCCTTCTTTAATTATGTCAGAAAAATAGGAAACAGCACCCAACATTGCTCAGAGCTAATTTATAACAGTACTAAGTACTCTCAGTGCTAATTTACAATGGTACTAAGTACTCTCGATGCTAATTTATAAAAGTACTAAATACTCTCAGTGGTAATTTACAGTGGTACTAAGTACTCTTAGTGCTAATTTATAACAGCACTAAATACTCTCAGTAATAATTGACAGTGTTACTAAGTACTCTCAGTGCTAATTTACAATGGTACTAAGTACTCTCAGTGCTAATTTATAACAGTACTAAGTACTCTCAGTGCTAATTTACAATGGTACTAAGTACTCTCAGTGCTAATTTATAACAGTACTAAATACTCTCAGTGCTAATTTATAGTGGTACTAAGTACTCTTAGTACTCAGTGCTAATTTATAATGGTACTAAATATCAGTGCTAATTTATAATGGTACTAAATACTCTCCATGCTAATTTACAGTGTTACTAAGTACTCTCATTGCTTATTTATAATGGTACTAAATACTCTCAGTGCTAATTTATAGTGTTACTAAATACTCTCAGTGCTAATTTATAACAGTACTAAATACTCTCAGTGCTAATTTATAGTGGTACTAAGTACTCTTAGTGCTAATTTATAATGGTACTAAATACTCTCCGTGCTAATTTACAGTGTTACTAAGTACTCTCAGTGCTAATTTATAATGGTACTAAATACTCTCCATGCTAATTTACAGTGTTACTAAGTACTCTCATTGCTTATTTATAATGGTACTAAATACTCTCCATGCTAATTTACAGTGTTACTAAGTACTCTCATTGCTTATTTAAAATGGTACTAAATACTCTCTGTGCTAATTTACAGTGTTACTAAGTACTCTCATTGCTTATTTATAATGGTACTAAATACTCTCCGTGCTAATTTACAGTGTTACTAAGTACTCTCATTGCTTATTTATAATGGTACTAAATACTCTCTGTGCTAATTTACAGTGTTACTAAGTACTCTCATTGCTTATTTATAATGGTACTAAATACTCTCCATGCTAATTTACAGTGTTACTAAGTACTCTCATTGCTTATTTATAATTGTACAGGTGTGCATCACTGAACATCCTTCCACACAATGTCTGACTGCATATACTGCCACTATGCAGATGTATATGCAGTCATTCTACAGAAGTATGTTAAGTGATTCACCAATGTATCCTATATGATGTTCACATATTTTATTTATTTTTTTATTTATTTTACATTTGTTAACCGGGAGAGTCTGACTGGACGCAGGTCCATTTTCAGCGGAGGCCCGGGGAGAAAAGCTCCAAGCTAGTTAATTTACAAGTTGGTTAAATCATTTGGTACAGATGTAATAAGCATCAATAGAGGTTAATGTCAAAGTTACAAGTTGTCAGTGTGATTCTATGCAGAAAATAGTCATACACATTTAAATATCACATAATACATAGGTCACATAAAAAAAATGATTGCTAGATTCTTAGTCTACACAAAATGTCATAAGTAGGCAGTCATACAAAAAGTACAATTTTTTTTTATTATTTATTTATTTATTTATTTTTTCTGTAGTAGGGAGAGCATCAAAAGAGCATAATGTCCTAGTCATCTAACTTCCTATTGCACAGAACCTATCCCGGCCGTTGTGTGACGCACACCTGTACTAAGTACTCTCAATGCTAGTTTAAAATGGTACTAAGTACTCTCAGTTTTTATTTACAATGGTAATCAGTACTCTGATCCTGTAGATTATGCTAATATGCAGGCAAAAAAAAATAGTGCCAAATTCATCCCTGGGATATCTATTCCAAACCCACTTATTTTCAATGGAATCAAGTCACCAATCATCACAGAACAGCAGGTACTGATGGCACTCTCCAAAACAAAGAATACCTCATTGCACAGGGCCTGTAAGCATAAATGGTTGTCTAATTCACTAAGCAAGTATTGGCATAAGCACTCCTCTTATTATTCAAACTGAACCAATCAACTCGTCCCATGGGAGTGGCACACAGCTTTCGCTATGCCACTCCACAAGGGTGGCCCCACCTGAGACACTAGGAATTACAGGATCATAAGCCTTTTGTGTCTTATATGCAAAGCCATGGCTGTGTTAAGGGTAGATCCTGTCTAATGAATCTTTTGAATTTCTTTGAAAGGGTTATTCAGGTTGTCGACTAAGGACAAACTGCCCACACAGTGTACCTTGACCTCACAACTGCATTAAATACCATACCACATACAGATTAAATAAATAAATTTGAAGAACTCCATACTGACCCATATATGGTTAGGTAGGAAGCAACTGGCACACAGGGAGAGTTGGGTGAGCATCCTGTGAGAACATGAAGGTAATCAGAGGAGTTCTCCAGGGATCTCTTCTGGGACCTCTGCTGTTCAGTATCTGCTTTTCCAATCTCTACTTTTCAAATGAGGTTTTTTGGTTATCAAAGTTTATGGATGACCATAAGCTAGTAGTCGTCAAGTCCCCCCCCCCCACAATGCATGCACTCCAACATGAACTTGCACTTGCCAATAGCTGACATACAAAATAACTCAAACTCAATATCAAAAAGTGCAACATGCTAGCATTTGGTAAGTGCTCCTAGCTATGACTTATAACATTGATAACACCCTGCTTCAAAATGAAAATGCTGCAAGGCATCTGGGTACTGGGATGGAGAGTTCCCTTATGTTTGACCATGACACTGCAGTAGTGGTTAAGAAATCCTTTTACTTTGCACAGTTCATAAACAAAAGATATTTCTTCCACATTAAAAGAAGTCCTCAACTCCTTGTACTCTGCAATGATTAGTGCCATCAGTGGGTACAACATCCCCTTTATAATGTACCTTACTAAGCATACTAAGCAATTAGAAAGACCCAAGAGGTTTATAACTAGAACAATCAGGGTTCATAGGTTCATAGCTGTTTACTAGGCTAATGACCACAAGGGTCTTTTTAAGTCTAGCCATGCATCCCAAATCTCTGACAAGTTCTGGCACCATTGATAAGTGTAAGCAGGGGCTTGGGAGATGAAACATTTACATGCAGCGGCCTGGGAGATGAACCATTTACAGGCTGCCTGTGTCCATTAAAGATATAGGTGCCAAACCAGGGATGAATTTCCTGGTCCCCATCCAATTGCCCAATTTGCACTTGAATTAGGTTAGGGTGGAACTCTGCTTCATATGGATGGGGAACTTCTGGGACACATACCTGTCTCTCCATCAGGTCTTATTCATATCACAGGCAAGGTTTAAGTCTTTAGATTCATAGGTTTAGAGAAGGTTACTAGGCTTATAGCCCTATTGCCCTTAGAAGCCTGACCATACTAATTCTTGCCCTTGATTAACTGTATGTAATTTGCAGAGAGGATCTATGATAAACACCAACTACCCCTGTCCATGACTGGCATGGGTGCCACCCCCAAAGTGAATTTACAGTCTTGCATCTGTTTGTCCAGGTTGTGCTTGAATAGGGTCAGTGAGGACCTCTGCTTCACATGAATTGGAAGTTTATTCTGGAGTAATGGCAATCTCTGGGAGATATATCTGTATCTCCAGCATGTTCTGTCAATGTCACAGGCTGAGCTAAGATCCCTAGAGCAAGTGGTTCTTGTGCCATTTAACTTATGGATATGCAGCATGTCCATCAGGGCAGGGTCAAGGACTGCCCTATAGGCTAGGCACAAGTCACCTCTCAGCAGCCTATATGTTACAGAGTACAGTGACAGGGCTTTCAGTCTATCCACATAAGTCATGGTTTGGTGGCCCTGTATTTCCTTGATGAAAAACCTCTGTGGTATTTGCAGCTGTTGCAGGTGTCTGGTGAGGTACATGCAGAAGATACCATTGTACTCTATTAATAGTCTGATGAGGGTCAAGTACAGTGGAGTTATAACATCCTTAGACCTGGATGCAATGTCATTTCTTATGAGATGCGCAACATAGAAGGCATTCCTTAGCACTGTGGAAACTTGGTGCTCAAAGTTCAGATTGCTATCTATCTGTGTTCCCAGATCTCACACCACTGGGTTTGAACTTAGGGGGTGCTGTCAATATTGTATTTAGCAGGGAATTCTGCTTTGCCAAAGGGGATAATAATGCACTTTTGTTTGCATTAATTTTAGAGCATGGCTTTAGCACCAGTCATTTGTCTGTGTTAGCCCCTGCTGTAATACGTTTACATAATTGGGGGAATTAGTAATTGCATCCAATTTGCAATCATCAGTGAACTTGGTAAGCCAAAGGCCATCTATTTTATCCTGGAGTTCCAAGAAATAGATTCCAAACGGGAAAAGGCCCAGCACAGATACTAGTGGTTCACCACTGGTGATGGGTCTACTTGTAGAGATACTAGTGGTACACTACTGGTGATGGGGCTAGTGTAGAGATACTAGTGGTACACCACTGGTGATGGGGCTACGTGTAGAGATACTAGTAGTACACCACTGGCGATGGGACTACTTGTAGAGATACTAGTGGTACACCACTGGCGATGGGGCTACTTGTAGAGATACTAGTGGTACACCACTGTTGATGGGGTTACTTGTAGAGATACTAGTGGTACACCACTGGTGATGGGGCTACTTGTAGAGATACTAGTGGTACACCACTGGTGATGGGGCTACTTGTAGAGATACTAGTGGTACACCACTGGTGATGGGGTTACTTGTAGAGATACTAGTGGTACACCACTGGTGATGGGGCTACTTGTAGAGATACTAGTGGTACACCACTGGTGATGGGGCTACTTGTAGAGATACTAGTGGTACACCACTGGTGATGGGGTTACTTGTAGAGATACTAGTGGTACACCACTGGTGATGGGGCTACTTGTAGAGATACTAGTGGTACACCACTGGTGATGGGGCTACTTGTAGAGGAGGAGTCACCAGCTTTGACAGCATGCGTTCTGCCTGTGACCCAATTGGCTATTCATCCAGTGATGTAAGGGTTAATCTCCAGCTGGGAGAGTTTCTCAATGATACCTGAGTGGGGGATTGTGTCAAAAGCCTTGGCTAGGTCAAGATAGGTAGTATGCACTGTAGGGCTTTGGTGACTTTCTCTAGTGTATCCTTAATAAAGTCTAATTGGGTTGGGTCTAGAGTTTGAAGGTCACCTATGTCCTTGTTAATAAGGTCCATGATGATTTTTTTCCATGGCCTTGTGGATGAGGCTGGTTAGACTTATGGGTCTTTAGTTCCCAAGGTCAGTTGATTGACCCCCCCTTTGCCCCCCCCCTTTGTGCAAGGGTTTACTGTTGTTATTCTCCACTTTGCTGAAACAAAGCCAGTTCTCAGGATATGGTTAAGGACAATTCCAAGAGGTTCCGTTAGATCCTGTTTTAGATTGCTTAATAAGCAAACTGGGATGTAATCTGGTCCCATTGAGGCCATGTATTTGGACTTGGAGAGCTTAGATATGACCTGATATCTAGATATAGTATACAGAGGACTGTTGTCAGGTATGATTTGAGATATGGGTGTTGGGGACAGGGGGCGAAGTTTGCAACAAATCTGTCAGCTAGCAGGTTGGCAATTTCCTCTGGTATAGTATGAATGGTACCATCCACTACCAGTTTGCACATAGCTGGACATTCTCTTTTAGATTTTTGGATGTAGTTAAAGAATGCCTTATAATTATTCTTAGCTAAGGATGCTATTTTAGCTTCATAATTAGTTTTAGAAGACTTTCCAAGATTTCTGACTTGCTTCTTTAAGCTATGGAGACAATTCTTCCTCTACCGAGTTCATTTTCTCTTATTTTTAGACATCAGTTTCCTCCTTTTGTTATATAGCCTGTTTATACTTGAGGTCTACCAGGGTGGCTTGTGGCTTATATTTTTGCGAGAACTTGGTTTTAATCCAGTCAGGTACAGCTGAGTCTATACAGTTGCTTAAGTGTTTATACAGGGCATTGGTGTACACCTCTGCATAGGAGTCATTGATGTCTGTGATCATAGGATCATATGAAGTTACTAGGCTATTGGCCCTGAGACCCTTATAAGCCTAGCCAAAGTTTAGCCCAGGTATAGATAAATCAGCACCCAATGCCTCTGTCCGGCAGAGACATGGATAGAATCCCAGGGATGTATTTTCTATTTCCCATCCAGTTATCCAGGTTGCGCTTAAAAAGAGGTAAAAAGGTACTCTGCTTGACATGGAGAGGGAGACTATTCCACAGATGGCGGAGCCTCTGGGACACAAATCTGTCCTGCCAACAAGTCCTATTTATGTCACAGACCAGGTTGAGGCCACATGTGTGAGTTACTCAAGCTGGATCTTGACTTGTGGATATGCAGCAGTCCCATCGAGGCAGGGTCCGAGATCACCTTGTATGCCAGACAGAGGTCACCTCTGAGGAGTCTGCATGAAACAGAGTGGTGGGATAGGGCTTTTAGCCTATCTGTATATGGAAGATTTTTGAGGCCCTGGATTCTCCTGGTGAGGAACCTCTGTGGTCTCTCCAGCTGCTGCATGTGCTTTGCGAGGTACTTGCCAAACAGGGCATTGTACTCAATAATGGGCCTTATAAGGGAAGAATACAGGGATGTAATGACCTCCTTGTCCCTGGATGAGATACTCTTACTAATGAGGTGAGCCATGTAGAAAGCTTTCTGTACAATGAAAGCAACATGGTGGTCAAAAGTCAGGTGCTATCAATCTGGGTGCCCAAATCTCTCACAACTGACTGCGTGCTTAGGAAATTGTTATTAATGTGATAATTTGTGGGAACATCATTTTCCCCAAAGGAGATGATGATGCATTTCTTTGTATTCAGCTTGAGGCTATGTTTCTGGCACCAGTCATTTGTTTGGGTGAGACCCTCTTAGAGGATGTCCATGTCACAAGGGGAATTGATCACAGTGGCCAGCTTGCAGTCATCTGCAAACTTGGTCAGCCATAGCCCACTGATTTTGGCCTGCACCTTAGGAAGGTATATCCCAAATAACAGAGGCTCCATGATTGAACCCTGGAGTTTTGCCACTCAATACAGGTCTACTGCTTGAGGTGGCATCCTCTATTTTGACCAGGTTGGCTCTATTAGTGAGCCAGTTAGCTACCCATCTGGTAACATATGGATTGATGCCTAGTTGAGAGAGTTTACCTATTATGGCTGAGTGGGAATAGTGTTGAAGGCTTTGGCCAGGTCAAGATAGGTGGTATGCACTGTCTTCCCCCCCATCCATGGCTTTGGTGACTGCCTCAAAAATGTTGACCAAATTTAACAGACATGATCTCCCCTCGATGAAGCCATACTGTGTGGAATCGAGTGTTTTGAGGTTGCCAGTGTCCTTGTTAATGAGGTCCATGATAGTCCATTCCATGGCCTTGCACATCAGGATAGTTAGGCTGATGGGTCTATAATTTCCCAGATCAGTGGATGCTCCACCTTTGTGTAAAGGGATGGCAGTGGCTGTCCTCCACTCAGCTGGGACAAAGCCAGTACTCAGGCTTTGGTTGAATAGGGCACCTAATGGTGTTTCAAGTTCCTGCCTGAGTTCATGTGGGATGCAGCCTTTGATGTTATTGGGTTCCATGGAGGCTGTATTTTTTGACTTTGAGAGAGCAGTGATGACTTGATTGCTAGATATAAGGGGAAGGGGGCAGGTACTGGGAATGTCATGATTTACTGATGGAGAGACACAGGGGTGAAACTTTTGCTGAATCTGTCAGCCAGCATGTTTGCTATATCTATGGCATTTGTATATGTGGTGTCATTGACCACCAGTTCTGAACAGATCTGAGTGCTGCCTTTGAGATTATGAACATATGTGAAGAAGACCTTATGACTGTCTCTAGTAGATGAGGCCAATTTGGACCCAAAGTTTGCTTTGGAGGATTTCATTATTGCTCTTATTTGCTTGTTTAGGCTAAGGAGAGATTGCTTCCAGTTGGGCACCTGCTCCTTCTTGGTCCTGGACAGCAATCATTTTCTTTTGTTACAGAGTTTATTTATTGCAGATGTCCACCAGACATGTTTACTGCTCCTTGCAGAGGATGATTTAGTCCTGTCAGGTATTCCTGATTCCATGCATTTATATAATTATATGTCTAGTAATTTGGTATAGTTTTGGATACTGGTGCCAGTTCCTAGAGAGGGGGTGGGGGCTGTGAAGCTGTTTATACCATCCCACAGGACGTTGTAATCAGCTTTGGAGAGGTTTTTTTGTTTGACCCTAGCTAGAGGGGGTTCTCAGAAGATACTTACTTCGAATGTGACCGCTTTATGGTCAGATCTTACAAGGGAGGATGATACTGCAGGGATGCTGCAGTGGTTGCTCATGTTGGTTAATACTAAGTCCAAGATATTATCACCTCTTGTGGGGGTATCAGCTAACTGTTCCAAATCATTTGCATTGACAAAATCGAGGAATCTCTGGAAATTTGTGTTCTGGCATGAGTAGCTCTTCCAGTCTATGTTTGGGTAGTTAAAGTCACCCAGGATCAGAGGAAAGGGTTGAATCTTGATAGATTCAAAGAGGTCTAGATAGGCTATTTGGGCATCTTGAGTCAGATATGGGGGCCAGTAGCTAGCTATGATTTGTATAGGGGTCTCGTCAATGGTTAACTGCACCTGGAGTATCTCCTGTGCATCATACTGTTTGACTAGCCTGGAGGTGTGTATGTCTTTAATATATATTGAAACTTCACCTCCTTTGGCTTTACTACCCACAGTTTGGGGTCTGAATGTATGATAGGATGAGTAACCAGGTATGGCTGGGGTGCTCTCCACAGCTTTGAACCAGGTTTCTGTGACTGCGCAGATGTCAGCATTTTCCATGGTTAGGAATGCTTGCAATGAGTGCAGATTCATGTTTAGATTCCTAGCATTTAGCAACATGACATTTAATTTTGTTTTGTTGAAATTTTTATGTTGGTAAGTTTAACCTCATCACTTTTTCTAAAAAAGGCACTATGGGGAAGGCAAGTGCCTTTGCCAGAAGCCTGAAGCCCAAGTGAGACAGATGCAGGCCATCTCTGGCAAAGCATTGTGGTCTGCCAATCATATCTTTCCAGGCTGTCAGTGAGTGGTCCCCCTGGAATGACACCAGAAACTAAAGCAATTGTTAAAGTCAATCATTTTCTGTTTGTATTGAGGCATCATTCTGGGTGATTGTAAAATGCTGCTTAAGGCTAGGGACATACCTGCCTGGTACACATATTCAGCGAGTTCAATCATGTCTCTCTTCATATAGTCCAGGGAGGTACATCTCAAGTCATTCACACCAACATGGACTATGGCAGAGTCATAGCAGTACCTGTTGTTGAGAGACTTGAGTGCGTGTGTGATATGGCAGATTCTGGCCCCTGACAGACAACTAACTGTGACTTTCTCCTTATCCAGCCTGGTGAGTGGCACATCTGTACGTATCACAATGGAGTCTCCTATAACTAATACGTCGGGTTTATGGATGAGCCTTATTGGTTGTGAGATACAGGTGCATGAACTATGCATGATATGTGGTGTGGAGGGCTATGGAGATTGCGAGTGCTTTTGCCTTGGAGGTTTTTGCCTCGGAGGTCTCCTGTGTTTGGCTATGTTTTTGTTGAGGACCACCACATATGTGGGTGTGTGTTTTGTTGGTGTGGGTGGTGTTTGAGGTGTAGTGATTGTGTAGACAACCTTTTCAGTGTCAGATATACTGGCTTGTGAGGGAGAGAGCATGGACTCTAGGTTTCTAATGTAATTGAATCTAATGCAAATTGTGTTCTTAGGTGGTAGTAGTAGGTGGTTGTCTGTGTACATAAGACAGTTGATACACTGTCTCAGGATGCCCATATCAACCAGATTGGTAGGAGGAACTGTAGGAAATTGTCCATCCATATCCTTCAGAATCTGAGAGAGAAGGCCATGGAGAGCTAAGGGTTAAGCCTAAAGCCCAAGTACTTAAACAAAAACTAGGCTTAGAATAACACAATTTAAACAGGCTATAAACATTGCAGGGGGTATAAAACATTTTGTACCATCACTTAGTAGGCTTTGGAAATTTTGTTTTTTAGTTTGTTTGTTCCTGTGGTGGTGACAGGTTCAATTGTTACTTTGAATGAGACTGATTTATGGTCCAACTTTACCAGGGAGGACATCACACAGGGGAGAGTGCAGTGACCCCTGCCATGTTGGTAAGTACTGCGTCTAGGACATTTGAGCACCTTGTGGGGTGCAGACTATCTGTTCCAGATTATTTGTACTGACAAACTCCAGGCACTTCTGGCCAAGTATGTTCGTGTTCATGTATGTCACCCCGTCGATGGAAGGATAGCTGAGATCTCCCATGACTAAGGTGTTGTGCTATATGGTGAGTGACTCCAGTAAGTCTAGGTATGGAGTGTGTTTTTCTGGGTTCATAGTGGGGGGACCTATAACTAGCAATGATGTGGTTTTGCCTGTAGTTAATTGGATATGGAGTAGTTCAAGGGAGTCGTACTGTTTCACCAGTCTCGAGGTGTACTTGGCTTTAATAAAGATAGATACATCTCCACCTTTGTTTCTTTCATGCTCATTTTGAGGTCCGAATGTGTGGAGGGTATTGTAAACTTGCATGGATGGGCTAGTCTCTCTCTCCACAGCCTTGAACCATGTCTCAGTGACTGCACAGAAATGACCATATTCCAAAGTGAGGAGTGCTTCCAGGGAGTGCAGTTTTATGTTTAGAATGAGTAATTCTGGTGCTGTTTGTTTTGTAGATATGCAGGAGGTCCATCAGCATGGGGTCTGACAATGTCCTGTATGCCAGGCATAGATCTCCTCTCAGCAGCCTGTAGGAGAAAGACTACAGGGATAGGACCTTGAGGTGGTCTGCATAGGACATTTTATTAATGCCCTGTATTCGTTTAGTGAGGAATCTCTGGGGGGGGGTTCCAATTGTTGGATATGCCTGGCTAGGTACATACCAAAAGGTATGATAGGTCTGATGCATGCCAAATACAGTGAAACAATGACTTCCATGGACGTAGATGCCATACGTTTGTTTATAAGTTGCACAATATAAAATTATTTCCTCACTACTGTAGACACGTGATGGATCTGAGGGTAGATTACTGTCTATGTGTCCCTAAGTCCCTGACTACTGGGTCAACTCTAAGGGGTGTGTTGTCAAAATGATAGTTACCATGGGTGGATGACTTCCCGAAGGATATTATTATGCATTTCTTGACATTTAGTTTTAGTCTATGGTTCTGACACCAGTTGTTTATCTGAATCAGCCCTTCTTGGAGATCATTTGTATCGGTGTGGGATTCAATGACAGCTCCTAATTTGCAATCATCTGCAAATTTAGACAGCCAAAAGCAATTGACATTGGCCTTGACTTCAGAAAAGTAAATTCCAAAAAGAAGTAGTCCAAACACCGATCCCTGAGAGATCCCACTTGTGACTGTCCTCCTTATAGAAGTGGACTCCCAGATTCTAACTTCCTGGGTCCTGTCTGTGAGATAGTTGGCTATCCACCGGGTGACATACAGGTCTGTACCTAACCTCCTGAGTTTGTGAAAATTCCTGCTTGGGTTATTGTGTCAAATGCCTTGGCCAGGTCAAGGTAGGCAGTGTGAACCATTTTCCCTCATGCATTGCTTTGGTAACCTTCTCAAGGATTAAGCATGACCTGCATTGAGAAAAACAAATTGATTTGGGTCCGGTGTCTGGAGGTTTACTATCATTGTTGATCATTTCCAAGATAATTCTTTCCATAATTTTGCATATAAGAGTAGTGAGATTTATGGGTCTGTAGTTTCCAGGGTCTGTAGATGGCCCACTTTGTGCAGAGGGATGATTGTTGCTGTTCTTCATTCATGCAGAGTGAAGCTTATTTGGAGGGTACAGTTAAATAGCAATTCCAGAAGGCCTGATAGGTCATGTTTCATGCTATTTAAAAGGAATTCTGGAATATTGTCTGTGCCCATTGATGCAGTGTTCTTGGTCTTAGAGAGAGCATTCAGGACCTGTTCCCTAGTAATAGCAGTGGGAGTTGTATTTGATGGTATTTCCTGAAGGAAGGTTGAGGGGAAGAAAGAAAGACTGAAGGCTTTGTCCCTATAATCAATTTCATATAGATTTCTAAGGGATAACTTATGCATTGCTTATAGCTCTATAAGAAATCCAAATAGTCCAAGGACTCTTTTACCTCACTAAATCAAACATTCCAGTTAACACTAGGACCAGAAATCTAAATCAATTTCAACAAATAAATAAGACACAAAATAGGGGTAGATTTATCACACAGCACCTCTCCCTCCTCTGGGACAAACTCCCTGTCCAAGTTAAGAAGTGTGTCACACTATCTGCATTTAAAAAGGAGCGGAATAACTGGATGGGAACTCATAACTTTACTCATGGTATAACTCACTAAGCCTGCCTTGAGAAGAGAGGCAGGTCCTAACTGTCGGTATTGGTGAGGTGGCAATGGCCTAGCTACTCATTTCCTTGTAACTCCTATGAGTCTATGATTCTATGAGGCAAAGATTTACATTTAAATTTGATAGTAGTGCAGAATGCAATATGTTATTTCAAACTACATTCAAGGCTAAGGAGATGCTGTGAAGGAAATTTGAAAGAATACTTAGCAGTGCAATTACTGAAGTTAGCTAGTTGTATTGAATACTTCAAGAGATGATGGGTTACTGTACAGAGTACTTTAGAGAATTCAACAAACATAACTCCCTTCTGATGGCCCTTATTAAAATTGTCATCAGTGTTATCAGTGTGGGATCAGAGACAAGTCATGGTGCTTCTCCTTGCTCAAAATTCATGTAGAAAAATGAGATAGGAGACCAGGTTTGCCAGTGTAATTGCAGACATGAGTATACATGGAACGTGTATGGATTCCTTGAAACAACAAGATTGAAAGTGTGACTATGATGAGTACATACTAAGTCCAAGACTGTAGTAACTCTGATTAATTTCTGGATATAGCTTTTTAATAGTTTGATGAAGCCATGAGAGAGCAAGAGAGAGACAGATTCTGTGCAGGTGAGGCACAGTTTTGAATAAATTAGTAGTCTTTTCAATTTCACAGAAGGACAATGTTTAAATTATCTTCCGGATGAGATGTTAAACTGAAGTCCCATATACTTGAGTTGGTGGTAGCTGATTTGGATGTAAAAGATCCCACTATATCTATCAAAAAAGAGTATTTTTTATTGATATATACATTACATATTCTTTACATATTTACATTATCTACATCCATTTTCAAATCTCCATACATTATAAACTTCAATTTGAGAATTCCCCCCAGTTTTTTATCAACAACCAAAACATTATTTTCTCCTAAATCTTTGTCAAAGTCCATTTTCAGTTGTACTTAATTTCATTTAGTCTCTCGTTCCATATAGTCCATGAAACATTAAATATTATTCTGTCCATTTTCTTCACTTCCTCCTGTTTTTGTGCACCATTATAATCAAATTCTATTATGTCTCTATTTCTTTGTTCAAATTTTAACAGACTTTTCACCCTATTATGTTTACATATTTATTTCCACAAATTATTAACTGTTTCACATTTCAAAAACACATGTTCAGTAGTCTCAAACTCTCCACATTTATTACATATTCTATTCTGTTTCTTTTGTTTGGCATATTTGTCTTAACCGGCAAATTTCTAATAGGCAATCTCTATAAAAAATTATTGCATTCTTTAATCTTTTTATAGTTATTATATTTCATCATTATTGCTTTTTTCTTATCTATTTCTAAATCTTTCCATGGGTCAATGCAATAAAATGCTTTCATAATGCTTAAGTACCATTCCTTTCTATTTTTCTCACATATATTATTTTTTATTTTCCAGAACACAATTTTGTTTTGATACTCTTTCATACTTCATTCACAGTGGTTTTACTTCTTTTTGAACTTCAATTCCTCCCCACTGTTCTTTGTATTTATAATATAGTATCATTTCTAGCAAGTTTTTATTTTCCTTCATAATTCCTTTTAATACCTTGTACAAAATGAAAGCTGCTGCACGTACTATTAAGTTTATTAAACCCAAGCCTCCTTTCTCTTCTTTCAAATATAGAATCCCTCTCTTGACTAGATTCAGTCTATCACTTCATATAAAAAAATATAATCACGATTAGTTCCTTTTCATGCTTAATAGGAATGATATAAATGTTAGCAACATAAGCAATTTTTCCTAGTATCATGATGTTCAACAAGTGTGTTTTATTTCTATATGAAAATCTATATGCTTTCCAAAAAAAAGTCATATCCTTTACTTCTTTGAGTACATTATCCCATTGTTGTTGTCATCTGTATTCATTCCTTCCAAATATTCCCCAATCTCTCTCTCTATATATATTTCATTGAGCTCAGTACCTCCTATCATACCTTCAAAACCAAATCCTTTACTTTTCTCTTTATTTATACTTAAACATTTTTTAATTTATACTTAGTTTTTCATTTACTTTTCCATCCATACGTTAACAATTAATACAGTATCATCTGCATAAGTATACATTATTTGCAACTGTACTTCCTTCATCATTTTGTATCCACTGCTATTTGACATTTTATTGATTTCCTGTACTATTACATTCATAACTAGTAAGAAAATCACACTACTAGCTGGGCAGGCCTGCTTTATTCCACATTCTATTTTTATTTCTTCTCCAGTCCAGACATTTACATTTAGTTTCCCATAATTCCTTTCATAAACAGATTATATTACTTGTAATATTTTTTCGTTTACATTATATCCCTGCAAAATTCCCCATAATGATTTATATTGAATATTATCATAGGCTTCACTTATATACCCTATCATAACATTCATTTTTACATTTTTATTTATGATATCATTAACTATTTCTCTTATTATCCATAATAGCTCTTGACTTCCTTTTCTTCCAAATACATCTTGGTCATGTTCCCTTCCTAACTCCATTCTCTCAATCTCATCTACTAACCACTTTAAGCCATCACTTAAAGCTTATCTAAAAAATAAGTGGCTATGTTCCTGTACTAACCCCTCATGAGTGCTCTGACACATCACAGTATACCCAAAACATATCCACCTTCTCCCCCGTTATTTACTCCTTCATTCCTATCTGTCTTAACCTTATATCTTGACATAAGTCATACCTACAAATAGTGCTAGCTATGTTCAAAGCCTAGGTTTTGTTGTCGGGATGTAACAAATTTGTATGTTCTTATGTATACTACAATTTGTTTACTTTATACTTTTTTGATTATTGTAATGTGTGCATGAAAATGTATTGTTACTCATGGAGCTTTTCTCCTTGGGCTGCTGAAAAAGGACCTGTGTCCAGTCAGACTTTGCTGGTAAACAAATGTTAAATAAATAAATAAATAAATAAAATATATTCTATCCATTCTTTCTGTAACCTTTTTGTTATTATTCTCATAACATTTTATAATCCATATTATTCAATGTTATAAATCTCCAGTTTTTTATCTCCTCTTTATTTCCTGCTTTAAATATAAATTTTATAACTCCTGTACATATCTCTTTCTCTTTAATTCCAATTTTAACCACTCATTCATAACTTTTATAAAAATATTTTTGCCAGTCTTTCATTTCTTTATACATACCATATTCAATTTCATGCAATCATTTTGCATAATTCATACTAATAACTTTTAGAATTTCATTAAATTCTTTCATAATTTTTTTGTTCTAAATACTCATTATCTTCATTATTTAATTTTTCGCCTTTATAAATTTGTTCTATATTTTCTTCTCTTTTAACAAATAATTCCAACACACATTCTTTAATTATTTTGTATATTCCTTCTTGCTGCCTTATTTGCTTACCTTCCTTATTTGTAACTCTTATTATGTGTCCTTCTTTCATCATTTTACTCAAATATGGTGCCACCTCTTCTTTCTTTCCTTGTAAACAATATTTTTGTTTATATAACAAGTTGTTAATTTTAATTGATTAATTTTATATATTTCTCTTTCTTTTTCATAAAAGGAATTTTTCTTCTCAAATAAGTCTTTAAAGTTTCTTGACTTAATATCTTATATATTTCTTTTTCTTTTCTTTTCTTCCTTATACATTCTAAATAAGCCACCGAAGAGTCCAGTTCTTATAAAAGTCTATCATATTCATACAATTTTTCCATAATTCCATAACTTATTTTTTTCTCTTCTAAATCAAATTATTTTTCATTAATTCTCTTTATTCCTTTTCATATTCTTACATATTCTTCATTTTCCTGTATTTTAACCCATATGGCCATATGATCTGAAAATTCAGCATACCTAATTCCTTTTTATAACTTTTAAACTATCAGATATTAAAAAAATAATCAATTTCTCTCCTACTTTCATTCATTTTGTAGCTCCAGTGGTTATTCTCCCATGCACTTAACTTTCCACTTCTCATAATTTCTTTTACCATTTTAACATCACATTTTCTCTTATTTTCTCTTATATTACAATTAAATCACCCACCACCATACTGTCCATATTTACACATACATATTCAAGAATATTTTTAAACATCCTTGTTCTTTCTATTTTTGTTACATATCCATATAATGCTATAATTCCATACACATATTTGTTCCATCTCAGGTCTATTTATTTATTTATTTATTTTAGTTTAGTTTACATTCGTTGACCGGGATAGTTCGACTGGATATAGCTCCGTTTTCATCGTTGGCCCGGGGAGAAAAGCTCCAAAACATTACAACAATTACATAGCAATTAAATCATAACCTTTTACAAATACACTTATTGTCAGACATAGGTAAAAACATTTTATTAATCCAATTGTAGAGTACAGAGAAAGTACATAATCAGTAAATGATTAGTGATTCTAATAAAGAGATACTGCAGAATACAATATATATATATATATTTATTTATTTATTTATTTTTTTTACATATATTGGTTCAGTAGGAAGTGTACTTTTTCAGTAGAACACATAGAGAAGAAACAAAGCAACAGAAGGTTTATTTATATATTGGTTCCATGGGAAGAGTGCTTCTTCAGTAGATCACATAAAGAAAAAACAAAGCAACAGGAGGTAGGTATAATAGACATTAAAGGAGGTCAGGCAAGAGGAGATAGTATCAGTCTGGACTGGTGCAATAGTATCAGTCTGGTGCAATAGTATCAGTCAGCATTGGTGCAATACTACCAGTCTGGTGCAATAGTATCAGTCTGGATTGGTGCAATAGTATCAGTCTGGTGCAATAGTATCAGTCAGCATTGGTGCAATACTATCAGTCTGGTGCAATAGTATCAGTCTGGATTGGTGCAATAGTATCAGTCTGTATTGGTGCAATAGTATCAGTCTGGTGCAATAGTATCAGTCTGGATTGGTTAAATAGTATCAGTCTGGTGCAATAGTATGAGTCTGGATTGGTGCAATAGTATGAGTCTGGATTGGTGCAATACTATCAGTCAGGATTGGTGCAATAGTATCAGTCTGGACTGGTGCAATAGTATCAGTCTGGATTGGTGCAATAGTATCAGTCTAGTGAAATAGTATCAGTCTGGATTGGTGCAATAGTATCAGTCTAGTGAAATAGTATCAGTCTGGATTGGTACAATAGTAGTCTGGATTGGTGCAATAGTATCAGTCTGGATTGGTGCAATAGTATCAGTCTGGACTGGTGCAATAGTATCAGTCTGCATTGGTGCAATAGTATCAGTATGGATTGGTGCAATAGTTTCAGTCTGGATTGGTACAATAGTATCAGTCTGCATTGGTGCAATAGTATCAGTCTGGATTGGTACAATAGTATCAATCTGGATTGGTACAATAGTATCAGTCTGGACTGGTGCAATAGTATCAGTCTGGACTGGTGCAATAGTATCAGTCTGGATTGGTGCAATAGTATCAGTCTGGTGAAATAGTATCACTCTAGATTGGTGCAATAGTATTAGTCTGGTGCAATAGTATCAGTCTGGATTGGTGCAATAGTATCAGTCTGCATTGGTGCAATAGTATCAGTCTGGATTGGCACAATAGTATCAGTCTGGATTGGTGCAAGGGCATAACCACTGTGATTTTAGGAAGATTCTTAGTCTTGAAAAGTGGGGTGGATGAAAGGGATGTTAGTTCAGTTGGAAGCTTGTTCTAAGTGTTACCAACAGAGTTAGTAAACAGGCAATCCCCAGATTTGTTGTTGGATTTTAAGGTGGATACTAGTATCACTAGGTTGATCGTAGAGTTGTAAGGTTTTTTTATATGGGCTGATAAGGTTACAGAGCATGGGAGTATTTGTGGGATTATGCATGATCTTATGAATGATAGTAAGTTGCTGGATAAGAAGCTGACTTTGCAATTCCAGCCATCCTAGTAGTTTGAGATTTTGGCAGTGATGGGTTCTAAATGGGGCTCCAGTGACAAATCTGGCAATGTTATTATAAGATGTTGCCAATTTATTGCAATTGCTTTTGGTGAGGTTTGTAAAAATTGGGGAGGCATAGAGAAGGGTAGAGATTAAGTGAGTTTGGGCAATAGTAGTCCTAGCTGAAGCTGTGAGAAAGGGTTTAAGTCTATAAAGGAAACCAAGTTTTCTATTAACTGATTTAATAGATTGGTTAATATGTGTGTCAAAGTTAAGATTATGGTCAATTGTTACACCTAAAAGTTTGGTGGTCATGTCCGGAGCTATTTCAGTACCATTATTAGATATAACTGTGAAGTTAATAGCAAGGGACTTTTGAGTGGGAGTGAACAATAGTAGTTTTGTTTTTTGGGGGGTTAAGGAGGAGGCAGCATTGATGGAACCAGTTTTCAACTAAGGCAAATACTTTTGGGGTATCGGTTTAAAGTTCTGCAGGCGAGGAGGAGCTACATATTAATGTTGAGTCATCGGCATATTGTATACAGGTGGTTTGTGGAAGGGAGGTTTTCAGGTCATTAATGAAAATATTAAAGAGTAGAGGTTCCAGAATAGAGCCTTGTGGGGCGCCAAGAGTGATAAAGAGCTGAATGGATAATTTATTGTCCCAGAGGACTGCTTGTTGTCTATTTCCCAGGTAGGACTTAAACTATATGACTGTCTGGGTGTCTAATGACAGAGATTTAAGTATATCTGACAATAGTTGATGATTCACCATGTCAAATGCTTTGGAGAGGTCAGTAAAGAGGGAAGAGGACAGCAAATTGTTGTTACGGTTTTTATTAATGCAGTCTGAAAAGGATAGGAGTGCAGTTGTAGTACTATGGAATGGCCTAAAGCCATGCTGGCAGTCCACTAGTAGGTGATTTTGGAGGAGATGATCAAGTACTTGATGATGAATACATCTCTCCATAATTTTTGCTAATGGGGAAAGTAGGGCTATGGGGTAGACGTTTGAGAGTTCATTTGAGTTGCCTCCCTTATGGAGTGGGATAATATGTGAGACTTTCCATAGATGTGAGATGGAACATTCTGTAATGGTTCTGTTAATTAAGATGGAAATAGGGTAGGCAAGTACTCCAGCTGCCATTTGCAGATATTCAGCTGTCAGGAGGTCAGCTGATGGATTGCAAGGTTTAAGTTTAAGAAGTGGGGTGCATATGAAAGATGTTGAAACAGGCTGCAGATGTAATATTTAGGGTAAATTGGTTGGCAAGGGTGACTCAGTGGTGGTAACAGGTGGTACGGGTGGTAAGGTATTAGCTAAAGATTGGACAGTTTCAGAGAAAATTTGTTAAAAGTATCAGCAATTTGGCTGGGAGAGTTTTGAGTCAAATTAGAGGGGGTAGGTGTTTTGGAGTGTCCAGGATGGAGCAATTTCTTTATTCCTGACCAGAATTTTTGTGGGTTTTGATGTTGGGTTTGTTGGAATTTAAGGTAATAGTTTTTTTTTATCAAGGAATATTGATTTTTTGTGGCATTTCTAAGCTGTCTAAAGTTTAAATGATCAGTAGGATTTTTAGTATTTCTCCATTTGGTACAGGTTTTATTTCTCAGTTGCATTTTTAGCCTTGTCTTATTTGAGAGCCAAAAAGCAAGTTTGTTCCTAATTCTAACATTGCGAGAGGGGGCATGGTGTTCCAGAATTTGTAAGAATTTATTGTTAAAGTATGAGACTGCTTCATCAAGAGGTAGGTATTTTAAGGGTGACCAATTGCAGGCTTTAAGCTCTGCTTGAAAATTAACTGGGTTTAGATTTTTCTTTTTGCGGGTAGTTCTGAAGTTAGTTTGATTGGGAATGGATGTCTTTTGTCTAGTTATAAAGGTAAGAGAATGGTCATTAATATCATCATGAAGTAAGCCCATTTTATATAATTGGGGATTACTGTTAACTAGTATCCAGTCTAAGGTGGTTTGTTTGTTGCTAGGTTTATGGGTTCTGGTAGGGTAGGTGATGGTTTGATAAAAGCCATAAAGGTTTATGTGAGTAGTTGGTTTGTCAGAAGTACAACATTTCCAGTCAATATTAAAATCATCAAGGAGTATAGTTTCTTCCTGGAAGGATGTGGAGAGCCAACTAAGGATGTTTTCAAGAGTATTAATGTTATTACCTGGGGGGATGTAAGAGCAAATAATGTAAATGGATTTATTAGCATTAATTTGTAGCTTGGACATTAAGATCTCAGTATTACTAGGTGAGGATGGTTGAATATCTAGTGAGGTGACCTACAAATCAGATTTAAACAATATTGCCACCCCACCACCCTTTTTATTTAGACGGTCTAGTCTCAGGATGTTATAACCTGGTGGGATTATATCATTGTCCTTAGTAACTGGTTTGAGCCAGGTTTCTGTTAGACATAGGATGTCAAAGGAATGTAAGTCTAGCAGGGCATGTAGCTGAGTGATTTTATTGTTTATGCTATGTATATTAAGGTGGGCTATGAGAAGAGAGTTTGAGGCTGTAGTGGGGGTATGAGAGGTGGAGGGATGGGAAGATTGGGAATTAGGAACAGTAATGCTAGGACCTGGGTTTTGATGAATGTCACCATATAGAAGTAGGTGCTGTTGGGGATTCTGTGAAAGTTTCACGAGTTTACATAAAACAGGGTCAATTTTTCTGGTTTGGAAATACTTAATATGGGCTAGTCTATGGAACTGTGGTGGAAGGTAGGATGATGAGAATGTTATGTTACTATGGGTTTGTAAAGCTAAATGAGAGAAAGGAGTTGTTTGTTTTAAGGGGTGTTGAAATTTAGTAAGGCTTAGGAATTCATAGCATGACAGGCTGTGGGATAGAAGTAGAGTAGTAAGAACTATAGACAAGAGGAGCAAGTTAAGGTATATTTCTAAGCCAGGGATAAACAAAGTAAGAGGAATGGGATCAGTGAAACAAGGAGATTAGTGTTTCCAGAAGGACAGATAAGGGTGGGTCTATGTAAAGAGAAAGATTAGGTAGTTGGGAATGTGAGTAAATTGGGAGTAAATTGATAAGTATGTAACAAGATAGTGTGAGCTATCGGTTGATGTGGGATAGAGGTGTGGTTATAGAAGTATAAGGTTAGGTGCTCTAGGGGTGGGTGGAATTTGGGGGTAGGGTAGGGAAGCAGAGTGAGCCCACAGGGTAAACAGAGTAGGCAAGAGCAATAAGGTAACTACAGCAGAAAAAAGTATCAGCTGTCTTTAAAGTTATGGCTTAATAAAGAAGAATTGAGAGTGAAATGGGGGTGTGTTATCTTATCTAAAATATGTTGATTATTAATCTAGGTGAGAGTGAGATTTTCCAAGTGTTTAGCAAGTGGAATAGAATTATAGTTAGTCACTAGAAAATAGGTTTAGGACCTTTGGGATAAATAATTAAAAGCTGAAATTTTAAGTTGGTAGAATGCTGCCACCTAGTTTTCAATGGGGAAATAGCAACTAGGAAAGGTAGGCAAGAAGCTTATTCTAATGTAAAAGAAAATAGGTTGAGAGAAAAAAGGCTGGAGAAAGATAATGACTAGGGGTCTGCGGTAGGCTGCTAATTCTCACACAGAAGGGTTAACAAGCAAATAAAGGCATTTCAGATAATAAAGGTACAATTAAGTATTAGCAACATACATGTATAGTTACTTTAGAATATAAGCTTTTTATGAAGCCTGGCAAGCAGTCAGCTTCTGGGGTGTCTTCAGGTTTAGCATGAGGTTTTCCTTTTAGTTTTGTGGCAGAGGGAGCACCCAGAACACTTTACTTTAAGACAGGAAGAGACAACACTAAGTTAGAAAACTTTAGCTATGCAGAGTGAGAGAAAGAGGGGGAAGTTAGGATAAAAGACCACATAAGTAGTAGAAATAGAGTTTATAGTGGAAATGCAGAGGTGTTAGATTAGTAGAAAGAGGGAGAATGAGAGGTGAGAGATAAGCAGAAAGAGGGAGAATGAGGGGTTATAAAGAAAGGTAGTAAAAGTGAGCAGTAGTTAGAGGTCACGTAAAACAAATTAAAGGTCGGCAGTGAAATCTTATATATTAACCATTTATATATTAAGCACAGTAAGACGTTGTCCTGTTCGATTCTCAGCTAGAGTGTCTTCTGTGTGGAGACATGCATGAATGGGCGTCCCTTCATTGAAGGTTGTGCGTCAGGGCCGGCAACTTGGCATGTAAAACTCTACTGCCAATCATTAGCGGACCGGAGTTTCGTTGTGGTGACCCCTAACCGGGAAAAGCCGAAAGATACAACAACATATTAAGCACTAATACTCTAGAACAGAGGTTGGCAGTGAAATCTTTTAGCTTAACAACTAACACTCTACAACCCAAATCCTTATACTGTACACCTTCAGTAATAGATGGAAGGGAAAGGAATATCAGAGGTCAACATTAAAGCAGGGTTAAACAACAAGGAAATAGTAGTACATTACTTAGACAGTGACATAGAAAACAATAGCAGTTAATAACTTAGCTATAGCTAACAATTCAGAAAGATATCATAGAGCTGTCTATACAGGGCATACACTAGTTACAGGAGAAATAACTAATAAATCATGATTATTCTACACATAGAGAGCATATTATATAATTAGTGGCAAGATAGGCTATATACGTGACCTTGTACAGAATGCTTACTCTGTGAAGGAAGTAGTGTGCATAATTAAAAACTGTAGTAATAAGTAGAAGCCTGTATTTAATCACTTATTTGAACATGTGGCGTTTTGAGCAAGCCATAGATATGTAATATGAATGTCGCATATACTACCTCCACTGTATTCTACTTTACAGATCTGACTTCCGTTTGCATTAAAACAAACATGTACAGAATGAATTCTAGCCACCACATGCATTAATCCCCTTTTAGTCTTAGCTAACCACTCACACACTAAAGCCTTAATAATCTTTCCCTAGATATGTTTATTTCCTTATATTTAGGCAGCTCTAATTTGAAAACGGGCTATCCTAAAATTAACCACCTTAAGGGAAATAAGAGAGAAAAACACCCTTGCTAAAATGCTTTGAGCGTGGTGTCTGTTTCACTCTGGCCGTTAACGGCAAAGGTAAAACCTATATCTTGTGCTGGCCACTAAACCTAACTACAAATAATTCAATGCTAGCCTCAGTAATAGAAAAAACAAAATCCCGCTTGTTGAAAGACTATGCGTTTGGAGCCTAATCAGGTCGGGAGGTGAACAGCAGCATAATAAACTTTCTTATGTTGCAGGCACGAGAATCAAATTCTAGTAGAATAAACACCCGCCACATGTCCCGGTAATACAGGATACTATTACTGTGTTCTTGGTAACATTGCAGACAAAACGTCAATAAGTTTAAACAGCCTGGAAATGCTAAGGTTAATCCATTAAAGCACTTTTCCAGCTAAACTAAAAGTAGAGAACCTTGTCTACATTAAAAACATACTAAAGACGTTGGCCTGTAACCTCAATCTATTTCCTTGAATTGTGCAGTACGCTGTGAGCTACACTGACCCAGAGTACCGCTGGTGCATATTGTTTCTAAATGCTAGCACCAATAGCAGGTAATAAATGCTGAATCAAACACACATTGTAGCAGAGGGACTTTAAGGGAAACTGTGTGGTGAGAGACCCTTACTAGATCTGTACAAATGCACTCCTAGAGCAAACGAGAGATATGGTTTACTCTGGCACAGTACAGCACTCGCTCATTACGAATAACTATAACTGATTGCTCCTTAGATAAACTTGAAAAAATACAGTCTCTGAATTATTTATTTATTTATTTTACATTTGTTAACCGGGAAATTCCGACTGGACCAGGTCCATTTTCAGCGGAGGCCCGGGGAGAAAAGCTCCAACATCAAGTTATACAAATACAGTACATCCAGCATAATACACAAAAACAGGTTACATCATGTATACTGAGCATAGTAATATAACAAGAATTAATAAAAACACTCCAGGTAAAAGATATAGAACATGGGTAAAAAGACAATGTCAGTCATACTTTGGTAAGAAAAGAAAATATATCAAGTAGGATTCTACAGTTAAAAGTACCCTTTCAGATGACCAAGCCTACAGGGGATCAGAGCTCCAGCATGTGATCAGAGAGGAATTTGGGGAGTTAATAGTAGTATGGGTAGGGTTATGTGATACAAGGGCATAACCATGTACTAAGAAGGTGCGATTTGAGGGAGTTTTTGAATATGGATGTGGAGGGGGCAGTGGACACAGATAGGGGAAGAGAGTTCCAATTTCTGGCAACGGTGTGGGAGTAGAGCACTTTCCTGCATTATTGTTAGCCTTGGTGATGGAGAGGAGAGATTTTTCACTGGATCTTAGGTATCGGTTTGTAGTATAGATAGTAAGTAGGTTGGATAATGAGGGTTTTCAGGATATTTGAGAATATTGTAGGCTGTGCCCAGCTGGTGATAGTTAAGTAGCTGTGGTAGCTCAAGCCATTTTAGTTCTTTTAGTGCAGCACAGTGATGGGTTCTATAGGTTGAGTTAGTAGCAAACTTGGCTATTTTATTGTAGCATGATTCTAGTTTGTCTAGGTCACATTGTCTGATTTGGGTAAAGATTGGTGCTGCGTATAATAGAGTTGAGAGGAGGTGGCTTTGTGCAAGAGTAACTCTTGCTTTTTGTGAGAGAAAGGACTTATGCCTGTATAGGGAGCCTAGTTTTTTGTGTACTAGTTTTATGGTATGTGAGATATGAACATCAAAGTGGAGATTATTGTCTATTTCAATCCCCAGAAGTTTGGTGTGGTTAGAAGGGGAGATGGTGGTGCCGTCATTAGAGGTTATGGTAAAGGAGAGGGTTTTTTTTGATCTATTAGGAGTAAATAGTAGCAGTTTTGTCTTTTTGGGATTTAGAATTAGTTGGATCCCAGATATCCATTTTTCTACTGAGATAAAGGTATCTTGAGTGAGTGTAGGGTGGTGGGAGATGAGGCGGAGCAGATCAGAGTTGAATCATCTGCATATTGTATGAGTGTGGCATGTTGTGTAGAGCATTTGAGGTTATTTGTGAAAATAGAGAACAACAGCGGGCCCAGTATAGAGCCTTGTGGGACACCTATGGTGGCTGGAAGTTGTGTAGACAGAGTTCCTTTCCACTGGACTGATTGTTGCCTGTCAGACAAGTAGCTTCTGAACCAGGCTATAGTAGAGGAGGTGAAGGATAATGATGTTAGTGAGTCTAGTAGAATGGAGTGAGAGACCATATCAAATGCTTTTGAGAGGTCTAGGAAAATGGCTGATACATATTTGTTATCATTCCTGTGAATGTTTATATAATTAGTGAAAGATAAAAGGGCTGTGGTAGTGCTGTGATGTGGACGGAAACCGTGTTGTGTGGTAGATAGTGTGTGTTAAGAAATGTCATCAGTTGCAAGTGGATGCATTTCTCAAGAATTTTGGATAAGGGGCAAAGGATGGCAATAGGTCGGCAGTTGGAGAATTCATAAGAATTACCTCCTTTATGGAGAGGAATGATGCGAGATACTTTCCAGAGTTTGGGTATGTAGGATTCTAGTATGGAGCGGTTGATAAGGATGGAGACAGGATATGATAAGGAGTCACTAGCCATTTTTAGGTATGCAGCAGGTATGTTATCAGCTGCTAGTGTGGTTGGCTTTAGTTTTAGGAGGAGTTTTTTGATAGTTGAGGTGGGCACTGGTGATAGGCTGAAAGAGGCGGTGGTGTGGAATAGGTTATGTTGTGACTGAGGTAGACTGTTTTTGGTTATTTGACTGGACAGAGCTAAGATGGATTTAGTAAAATGGTTATTAAATTGAGAAGCTGTGTCTGTGGTGTGGTGTGCAGGAGCTGGAGGTTAAGGGTGTTTTTAAAGAGAATGGCTACTCCTCCTCCTTTCCTGTTTGTTCTATCAGATCTAAGTGTATTATACCCTGGGGGAAGAAAGACTTCATCTTGGATACTGGGTGTAAGCCAGGTTTCTGTAATGGCGAGTATATCAGGGTTGTAGTGGGCTATGAATGCATATAGGTCTGTTAGCTTATTGGTAATACTTCTTATGTTGAGATTTAGGATTAGCAGGTCAGATGCTTGTCTAGCTGAGAGGGGACCTGGATTTGGGTGAATGTCACCAGAGGTTAGCAGAATTTGTAGGAGTGTCAGTATGTGTTTTTTAATATTAATTGTTTGAGCTTGGTCTATGAGAGTTTTTCTTAGTGTGATGAGATGGTGTAATTTTTGTTAGTGAGTAATATGTAGTTGTAAGATTTATGATTGTAGGGCAGATGTAGAAGTCTGAGTGGGTTTGAGAGGGTGGGCTAGTGTGGGTAGTGTGATAGTAGTTGTGCAACGGTAAATCTGTTTGTAAGGAAGTTAGGAAGGTTAGCGATAGTAGAGCTAGTGATAGGGATGTGAGTGTGGGTAACATGATACTACTTTGAGTGAGAAGTACAACTAGGATTCCTGGTTGGTTGTGTGTGAGAGTAGAGTTGTGTTGCCTGGGAATGTGTTTTGGGAGTGGGATCAGTGTGGGATGTAATTGGATTGGGGGTGGGGGAGGTAGGATGAGTGGGTTGGGCTAGTTGTTAGGGAATTAGGGGTTGGACTACTGGTCAGGTGATTAGGGGTTAGAATAAAAGTAGAAGTAGTGGGGGCGGGTGGGAATAGGGGGCAGGGAGGGGAGCAAGCCCGAGCACAGCGAGGGCGAGCGAAGCGGGCTAACACCGACTGTTTCTTCAGGCTTTGGTAAGTATGTAATGTTAGCTTAAATTGTAATATGTTCAACTGAAATTTTAACTGTAATTTAATATGTTTGCACGAAGTTATAGACTATGTTATGGGCACAGAGTATCATTTTCTGACATTCTTAAAAGGATATAGAATTAAAGCTGGGGTTAGTTACAGATGAAACAGGAGGGGAAATGAAATGCTCTTTTATAGATTTGAGTATTTCTCAAAAGAAACTTGACTTTAATTGGGGGGGGGCACTAACTGGAGAGCAATATACAACTGTTTAGTCCTGGTGATGTACTCATCAGTACAGAAGTTTGACTAAGGAACTATACAGCAGAAATGTACTAATACACTCACTAACATTTGTTTAAGTTAATGCAGGTAAGGTATTTTACTGTCTAGACACTTGGAAGTTAAGCACCTACATTAGTATTTAGTCTTTTTAGTTGCAGGACAAGTGTCTGTGGGAGCCCAGTGCTCAAGAGAAAAAACTGAAATTTCTACTGCTTGATATGAGGGGCAGAGATCTGCTTGACTCGAAGGATGGTTTGGATTACTGAAAGAAAACTAGAAGAAAAATGTAAGAGAGCATTAGGTTAAGGCAGCACATACTGTGTGACCAGTCAGATTGGATTTTTGTTTAGCAATAGTCAATAACAAAAACATCAGGCAATGGTTATTCCTGCTTCAGCACCTGATAACATAAAATATTTTCTTATGGCAACATACAAATATAAAATGTAAATATAGAAAGCAGTCCTCTACTAAATTAAGCAAGATACACTTTCAATGTATTTAAAAACTAGTCAATGCAGTTAGACAGAGCAGTGAAATGCAGCATGTGAAATAGTCCTCCTGGCTCTAGAACAGTAAACAAGGAAAACAGAACATATCTAGGTGCATATGTGACAGCAGTTCAGTAAGCAGAATTATCTAAAGGCATCCTGCAATGTTAAACATAACAGAAATATATAGTATAAGCTGTTGTACTAAAGCATTATGAATTAAACCACAATATACAGCATACCTTGAATGCAAAACCTTACAGTAGGATGATTACACACCAAGGGAGACAAACAGCTGCTGTTAAAGATTCAATATTAACACAGAATGCAGTAATCAACCTACCGTGAGTCAAGTCGAGCAGCCCAAGTCTATTTCCATGATTCATCCTAGTTCCGCTATGGTTACATCTAATATTTTAATGCTTTCTTGACATAATATACATATGCCAGGGCATGTTTCTCTCCCCATGTTCTAAACTACTGCACCATTCCAAAGTTTCTCAGATTGTTTTCTTTCTTCCTATGTTAATAATCTCACATCCTCTAAAACAACAAGATGTGCATCTACTGTAGCACACCACGGTAATATACTTATTCTCATCTTAAGATTTTTCATACTGTTCATATGTAAAGTTAATATTTTCAGCTTTTAAGAACAGTTAGTATAATAGAATGTGTATCTCTTCCCTTTTTTATTTTCTCTGAGCATTATGTTTTTTTAATTTTCTATTCCTTTCTTTAACTGTGTTCCCTGTTGAATTCTTTTTATTTCTTACTGTGCACCAATAAGCTTCTTCCTCACTTGTCTCGTCTGTTTCTTTTTCCTTGTTATTTTCTTTAACTTCCTGTATAACCTCTTTATCAGTTAACATCTTTTTGTACATTTTCTATCTCTTTCTACATTCATTTCACATTCTAGCCATGAATGACCAGTACTGACACATTTGTTTGCACTTTAAATCACATTATTTTTGGCATTATGCCCTGTTTTACCACATAAATAACATCTTTTTTTATCACATTCATTGATTAAAAGATAACTTTTTCCACAACAATAACAAGTCCTTGGTTGACCCCTCTATTTCACAAACCCCCTATTATCATGAACATTATTATTACTTGCAATACATTTCCATTTCCAGTATTACTCCACATTCCCATCCCCGGTACATAGTCCCCTTTCATCATATATTTTTGTTGTATCCATTACTTCTTTACATTTAGTTAACAAATGCCCTTTCAGTTCTTTTACTTCAATTTCAGTTCTAAACTGGATCGTTATTCTTTTTAGTGTCCGTAAAAAGCTTGCACCACATATTATGACCATGGATAAATATTTTTCTTTTGGTCATATGCACCAAAAAACTTTTCCATTGCCTGTTCAGTCTCAAATGCCAAGCCACAAAACATCTCTTTATTAATTAACATCATTTCTCTTACCTTTTTGCTCTGACACCCAGAGGTGCTATGACAGAGTCCTAAACCTCATTCCTATCCATACTGTCTTCTTTTTTTACAGCTCACACATACTATGTACTTTTTTTTGTTTCTTTTATTTCATCTTTCTTCTCTGCTCCTTCTCCCACGGTTTGTGAATGAGTTTTTGTTTCTTGAACCTTTTCTGGAGCATTCGCTTCTTCTCCTTTTTCTTCTTCTATTTTCTCCATGTTGTCACTCTATGAAATTGCTGCTTCACTTTCTGGCTCACTTTGGTTTACCATTTCATCCAAATAATCATCCCGCAATCCCCCCTCCCCCACTTATTGGAGGGTTGTAATTATCCATTTTTCAGAGGTAATTGCCTCTCCTGCAAACAATCTCTTCTGAAAGTTTTCCTCTGAATCCAGCTATGTTACAGCTACAATCTCCTTTTCCTCCAATGTCACTGTTTTTCTGCACTCACATCATCAGAAAAAAACCTCCTGGTACAGATGCTACCATTTCCACTACATTTTTCAGCACTTTCTCTCCATTTATAGCAAATGCTGAATCAGCCATGTTTTCTCCCCATTCTTCTTGGCTGCCTCAGTGCCTGGATAGGAAACAGGAAGTCAGGATGTGTAATACGCAAACCCTTCCCCTGACTACCAAGAGTAGGGGAAATTCCCTGATGTCCCAGTATAAATACCACCACAGGTCTCCACTGAAAAGAGGCCACTAGCCTAGTGGTACTAACTTGATCAATGAAAGATACATTTATAAATAAATAAAAGTACAATTGTGGAATATTTTATTATGTAGTTCAAAGGCAGTGGGGTTGATAGGGAATGTTACAAGATATAACTATCAAACTTTGAACTTGTTCATGTATTTCATATTAATTTTATTCACAGTTTCAGTTCAAAATATTGCAAATACTGTCCTCAGATATTCATCAGATGCCTCATTCTAAGTCTAAGACTGCTGAGAACAACTTCTGAGAGGCAGTTGATAAATAGGGTGGCTGATAGACTGATGCTGGCATATTCATAAAAGGGTTAGAAATCAGTCACTGCTGGTCATGTTTGGGGCCAGAAAGTTGGATATTTTGGGGTTTATTTCTAGATATTCTCAGGACTGGTGGCTGTTTAGTTTGGGCTATTTTTTATTTATTATTTATTTATATATTTATTTACTTATCTTTGTTAACCAGGTCAGTTGTATCATTGCAAGGGAGACACAAGGCAGAACTCATACTGACATGGGGACATTTGGCCAAGGAATATGGAAATTTCACCTCCTCTTTCTTATAAATGCTCTGGAATCAATTGCATCCATCTGAGCTCCCACCAGCTCAGGCAGTAGGACTCCCTGAGTATAACATTTCATCTGAAGGACAGAACACTCACACATGTATCGCACCTTATGCTACACTGCACTGTCACTACTGGAAAATTAAATTAAGCACCTGACGTGAGAATAGAACCCACAGCCTTCTAATCTTCCAGCACCAAAGATGTGTGTTATCTGTTAAAGTTATGCTATGGCCTTAAGGGTGTCATATTTATATATTCCATGGGCCTCCATTTCTGGAGGTTTATGATATTACATACTGATGACTTCAATAAAAGCATGATGCATGCAAGTATGTGTACATAGTGCATTTATTACCACATGCCCAAAGGTGTTATAAGGCACAACCCAAAGGGCTTTAAGTTTCATTCTACTGTGGATAACAGAGAAATGTACAACTGAGTAAAAAACATGTTATGAATTGCTTAATAAATTGCAATCCGAGTGTAAAGTAAAATTAGTTATAAATGATACTGACAGTCATAAAGCCTTCTTTAAGCATCTGAGCTCCTTTGGGAAAGATAAAATATCTGAAGTTTCCCAAAAGTGAGTGTTACTTTCATTACTGATCCTAAGGATCTGATTATTTATTTATTTATGTATTTTATTTTATATTTTTTTGCTGAAGGATTCTTTGATGGATCATGAGATAACAACTCTATTACTCCAATCCTAGTTATCCTCAATATCATTTGCCCAACAATACTAGATGTTGATGTAAGAAGGGCATTATCAAACAGATAAGTCTGCAGCTTGTCACACAGTCTGCATTTGTTTCTTAAATAGAATAGCATAGACATCATTGCCATACTTAACCTATTTCAGAGGTCTCTAACAGAAGGCTATATTCTTCCCATCTGCAAAGAGACAGTTATCATCCCTATACAGAAAAGTCACCCTAGTATGTCTACTGATAGTTACAGACAAGTTATCCATACATGTATACTTAGGAAATGTTTTGATCACACTATGTATTTGCCAGTTAAATCCAAGTTTGATTTTAGCTTTGACATCTACCAACATTGCTTTCTACCTTGGCATTCCTGTATCTCAAACTAAATTTGTTTCTATGAGAATATCATCAATTCCATTGACTTAGGTTTGGCTGCCAACTCTTCATACTTACATATTGCAAAAGCTTTTGATTCAGTCCCACATGCATTTTTTGTTGATATTGCATGTAAGACAAATATGAATCCAGGTGGGTTACCAACTGTTTGCTACATTAAAAGCGCAAAATTAGAAGTGAAAAGTGTTAGTCAGCCTACAAGTCTGTTGAATAAGATATTCCTCAAGGCTCTCTTTTGGATCTCTTACATTTTGGAGTGTTAATGTCAGACTTCCCAGTATGAGAAAATATGTGGATCAGCAAATATGCTGATGACATTAAGATAGGTTGCAGTGTTATCTCCACTGAGGATCACCATTCCCTCAGTAATAGTAGTTTTGGCAGGTTAACTATACTAATAAGAAACAAGTGCAAGAGTTTGATTCACTTTGGATCAAATAATCTCATGTAGCCATATGTACTGGATAACAATATCCTCTGATCTACCAGCATGGCTACAGACTACTCAGATGTGATTTAATTTTAAATCAAAAATCTCTATATGATGAAGCTCAGACAGCAATATCGGGTATTGACTTTGTAACCCACAGTGACATCACAAGGAGCAACCATTTTATGGTTAGTTTACCCACTGCCAGCTTTACACTGAAAAGCTCCTTATTGCATCAGAGAGTAGGGAGGTTATGAAACTTCCTACCCATTCATGTAAGACTTATTCCTGGTTTGGATGTATTTAGGGGAGCTTAAGATCAATGGTTTAAGAGTATTGCATTTGAATCAAGATTAACAATAAGGCAATCTCTTAAATGGCCAGTCTGGGCTCTCAGTTTGTAACAGTAACATTGAACTGAATCATTGAATGTCATAATACTTGTACCCTGCACTTATGAAAAGGGCACTGTATTTTTCTTGCAGTTTGAAGTTTACAGTTAGGTCTTTATGTGTGAAAATCACATGTTTTATGATGTAGTTTCTTGGTTCTTAGTATAATGGTTAAGGTGTTAGCCTTACAGAAACAAGGCACAGGGTTTGATTCTCAGATTTCGAAAGGAAATTGACTAAGCTTAAAATGGCTCTACCTGTTAAGCTAAAATAGCTTCTACACCAATTACTTATAATCTTTTAATTCTGTGGAATTTTGCTATGAAATATTTAGCGTAATCATTTAAGGGACCAGGCTTTCAAACTTTGGTGCACAGTTGGACAATTCCATTTGTAGAAGGGGCCAACACTACAGAACACCTCAGGTCCAGCTCCAGTTCTTCTTGTACTATTAACTTTTGTGACAGTAAGCATTGTGGAGTTAGCCTAAAATCATCATAAAATAGTTCAAGTCTGTTATAAAGTTCATCTGTGTGAGGTAGTCACAATAACCATACATTTATGATTAATAACATCATGCTGATTTACTGTAATTTGGACCTACAGGAAATTACTGTCCAGCTTGCATAATTGAGTTTGGATAGATGAAGGAGGCTTAAATATCAGTGACATACCAATTCATAAATGACTATACTGTTTCCCATGTAACACAACTGCAAAAAGTTGTCACAATAGTAATTATTTTGATGGCAACCCCTAAGAAGTGATAGACACATGCATGGATCACCAATCTTTCCTCCCATCCATGACACACACTCACTATTTTTCTTAAAGTATAATGGTCATGTTTAGAAGCATCTTTGTATTGCAATTAATTTATTTTCCTGTTGTACCCCTCACAATAAAGTTGCAAGTGGTTTTGCAAAAGTAAAGATTGCAGTGCTCTGTTTGATTTTTTACTTTCACTGCTTACTTAGTTTTTCTTTAATCGCACTCACACTATGATGTCATGGCAGGTACTGAGCAAAGATTTACATACAACAGAAAACATTATGGGTAATTAAAATAACTTACCTCTTTTGAGGAGCTGTGTCTTATTTGCTTTGGAGTTTCACTGCTACATTATCATATATTAATTATCAATGTGAGGTGTTCCATTTCCAATAACAAGTTAGGAATAAAGTACTTCTGATGCATTTAACATAGTAATACAGTAGTTTATAAATTAAATTAGGTAGTAAGCCATTGTGAGTTCAGTCTTTCATGATGTCATGGAAGGGATTTTTTAGCTCTGAGAAAGTTTTTCAGGGGGCCATCCTTACCAACAAAATAAAGTGCAAAGACATCATACTTTTGGCAACAAAAAACAGTAAAACTTTGTACTGTATATTGCAAGGTGGTTATATCCATCTCTAAAGGTTGTTACTTTCACTTGCTTTAGAATATGACTATTAACTTTTTAAGTTGGTTTAATGATAATATGCTTTTGTATTTATTTGATTTGTTTTATACAGTATTTTACATATGTTTTATTGCTGTCTTAGTTAGCATTTGTATGAACGCATGAACCTGTTTTTCACAGTGTTTTAGTTTTGTGTACCTTATCTTCAAATTTTTATCTTAGCTCTCAACTGTCCATGATTTTGTTTCATATGTTTGCCCTGCCGCTCATAAAACATTTGAATTTCTGGTCAGTCACTGAGGATTACACTCAATCAGTAATGCCAGGCTTGTAGTTTTATACTTCATATTCTTTAGAAAAACGCAAGTTGATGCAAAATGTATGGTTCTAGTAACTTTCTAAGACACTATGAATGATATATAAAACTTGTCCCTGATTTTCCTGCTGTCCTCCCCCATTATTTTGGCATGTCTCTCATTCTTGTGTAAAGAAAATTGAGAGCTAAGCCAGTTAGGTCAAACAGTATCTAGCAATGATTTTCTGCAACATTTGTGCATGGGGATGTCATTTAACACCTAGCTTAGAGGGGTTGGCTTTCTGATTTCTGTTGCTACAGGGACTGCTGTCTCTATACACTTCCTCTTCTCCTTCATTTCCTGTTTCTGTGGCTTATGCTTTCACTTTTTGAAAGTTATTTACTGATCCTGATCAAGTAATATACTTTAATCTGTGTTTTTAGTTATTTTATTACCTGTGGATGCATTCATTTTTGTGTTACAGTCCTGATTTCTGTTGAATTTCTTTTTTGTTAATATGTTATTCTGATTTAGTGTTATATTTCTGTTGAGTTGATGGTGGCTTTTGCAACTTACGTTTCTAATTGATGCAACAGTTAATTATCATTCTGGTTTAGGGAGCATGTTGATGCACTCTTTCACTTGTCTATGCTCTTTATCTGATTACCTTTAGTTCTGTATGTTCTCCATATATATATGTATATATATATATATATATATATATATATATATATATATATATCTATATATATATATCTGGATTCCTATCAGATCGCCGAATGCTCATTTGACCGAAACTCATTTCACCGAGACCAAATGACTGAAAACTCATTTCGCCGAAAACTCATTTCACTGAAAATAATACAGGCAGTGTATATGCCCTTTTTCCCAATGTAGTGCGACTCTGGAGTTAGAATATATAAATAGGGGAGTGTGGGGGGCACAGTTTTATACTGTCCAGTTCCTATTAACTAGGTAAGTTGGTAGTTTTTAACAACATTAGGTAGGGGACTACGCCCCCCCCCCCACACACCCTACTTATATATTCTAACTCCAGGGTCTCACTATAGTGGGGAAAAGGGTATATACACTGCCTGTACTATTTTTTGGTGAAATGAGTTTTCGGCGAAATGAGTTTTCAGTCATTTGGTCTCGGTGAAATGAGTTTAGGGTCAAATGAGCATTAGGCGATCTGATAGGAACCCATAGATATATGTATATATATATATATATATATATATATATATATATATATATATATATATATATATATATATATATATGCCATCTCTGATAAAAATGATTGTCTTGAATGACTGTAATTGTAACTGGAGCTGGTCTCCACTGAAAATGGGCCTTTGGCTCAGCTGTACCAACCTGGTTAACAAATGATAATAAATATATATATATACATATATATATATATATATATATATATATATATATATATATATATATATATATACGCGCACACACACATATGTATCTCACTCTCTCTCTACATATATATATATATATATATATATATATATATATATATATATATGGATCTACTTTTAAATACCCAAATTTCATAATCACAAAGAAAAAATACAGAGACTAGAATGCTGAAATCTCACAATACTGAAATGATAAAACATCGAAGGTCAAAATACTGAAAGTTCTAAATGCTGAGTTTTAGAAGACTGAAATTTAAAGTATTGATTTTCTAATACTGATAATACTGTAGGAAAACTGTATTTAGTGTTTGCAAATGCACTATGTCTCTTTAAATTTGTATAGGAAGTATGTGAACAAATATGGTGGACGTTTCGTATGCTCCCGGCAATAGTGGATGTGTGTACCATACTATAAGGTAATCAAAAGATAGATGCCATTTTCCCCACTGAAGTGTGGTGCCAGAGTTGGTAATTGTAGTTAGGGGGAGTGGGGGCCTGTGGGGGGCATAGCCCCCCACTTAGGTTAGTTTTAGATAGTCCAGTTTACAGAGGGTGGTAAGTGAGTAGTTATTTAATTTTTGCAAAGACTTTTTGTTTGTGTTTGAGGTATACAGTGTTGTTTTCTTTTTTTTTTCTTTTTATAGTACTGCTTTGGGGGAGGGAGTTGTATGTGAGATTTGTGCATTTGAATTCAGTATTTTGAGCGTCTGTGTTTTGCAGTTTCAGAATTTTTGATTTTGGCATTCCTGTCTCGGTATTTTGGTCTTCATGCTTATTAAGCCAGAAAACCACATGCTTCCTGAGAGCTTTTTTTCAAAATCCTCTACAGAAAGCACACTTTGTTAAATTTATAATACAAAATTAACAACATTAATTACAAAAAATGTTAAATAAGTTAGCTCTTTGGTAGAAAATCAGCTAAAGACTGATGTTAGTATCAAAGCAGTTTCTCTTCAACCTCCAAATGCTGCAATCTTTCTTCAAGCTATAAACATTGCTGTCTCTCTGCTGATTCTACTTCCAAATATTTGGCCTCCAGTTCATGTCTCTTTAACTCCAGACTGTTTTTAAGTCCTCTGAGTAAAAGGTGAACTGTGATAACCACGAAAAAGCACAAACCAAGTAATTCGATAAGGAAACAGGTCATACTCATAGCTGGAAAATACTTTATTTAACGCTTTCGGCAATTCATATGCAATGACTTCTTCAGAATAACATTAAATTAATTGACAAAACTCTAAATAAAGTATTTTTCAGCTACAAGTGCAAACTGTTTCCTTATCAAAGTAAAAGGTGAACTATCCTGTTTCTGAAGAATACACACCCCCATCACTAGACTGTTTGTCTTTTGGGTTGTTGGCCCATGCTACAGCTGTGACCAAGGCTGAAATAATTTCCTCTTTAGTCAGGTTGGCATGCACCAGTCTTTTGGCTTCACACATCTTGGCCAACTGGTTCTTTGTCATCTTGCTATAATCCTCTGCTGACATCTTTGCCTGCTTTCCCTGACTAAAATAACTAATAAAAATAAATAAAACTGTTGTGAAAATGAAACTCTGTATGTTTACCTTGTGGCTGCTGACAGTACACACACCTTCAGTGACAACTGCCCACCAGCTACTGAAGTTCAATTAATAATCTGCTCAGCTACGCCCAGTATGTAATGGGTCCCTACTCTGGGCTAGCAATCAAGGAGACTCACACCTCACCACTGACTCTGGTGAGGGACAGTCACTTAGAGAAAAGATAGATTCACACAGTATTCCTCAATGAAGCTCCCTGCACCAAGCACAATTTCCTTTAAGAGCACACAGGGCGCTTGCTCCAGATCTGAAGCTGGACTGTCTTTCTCTCTCCATACCCACACAAAACTCAACACTGACCCCTTTGGAGCTCTGTGTCCCTGTTCCCAGTAGCTGACACACATACTTGGAAATTTGACTCTCACACACATATACACACCTGAGAAAATCTGGCACAAATTTACTAGCTGTGCCCCTTTTGGCCCAGAGTCTGAGGTAATCATGCTGCTACCAGTCAGCTACCCTAAGGCTTTTACAAAGGGTACCCAATTATACTGTGTAAAATTAATATTAATACAAATAGTAGAGTGTGACCAAAGCAGCAAGGCTTTCAGGAGTGACCACAGTGTCACTAGAACAAGAATAAGTTCGCTCAAAATTTTAAAAGTATTCTCTAATGGAACAGCCACAATGAAAGGTATTAAAATATTTAATGATAAATAATAAAACAGAAACATGAGAATACTGAATACAATAAACAACAGAGTTTCATCCACAGAGATATAAAAAAATTATACAGTTAGTTTCTCACAGATGCAGAAAACAGTACTAAACTATTCTCACTAAACGTTCCTGACTAACTAAACAATTACTGTTCCCTGGCTAGTTACTTAAGCAAGGCAAGCTGATGTATGCTGAGTGTCATACCACATCAAAAGATAGATGATGTCTCTCTTTGTCTGTGTAGATATGTGACATATATATATATATATATATATATATATATATATATATATATATATATATATATATATATGTATATATATATATATATATATATCCTGTCAGAAATCTTTCCTGTCAAGTTCCAAAGTGCTGCTGAGAGAGTTCTAAAGAAACCATATGCTGGTTAGAGGATGACATCACCTCTGGTCACCTGACTCTGGTACAATACACATACAACACACACACACACACACACACACACACACACACACACACACACACACACACACACATCTTTGTTAAGATCTGTGGCAGCATCTGAAAGCTATAAAACTTTCCAGCCTTCTTGGGTTCTCTGATAAATGTACACATCTGATCAGTTACAGCAGTACAAACTAATATACATTCATACATTTTTTCTGTCCAGCAGGACCCACTGTTGATGCATTTTTAACACAAGCAACTTTACAAATCTATTTTTAATTCAAACATCAGTACAAATCAGTGTGATAGTCAAATTACATAAAATTCTATGCTGGCATATGTACACATGTACTGCCTTACTTTCCCTGGCACAGATGATACTACTTCATAACATCACACACACATTGATCTATGTATATATATATATATATATATATATATATATATATATATATATATATATATATATATATATATATATATATATATATATATATATACATATATATATATATATATATATATATATATATATATATATATATATATATATATATATATATATATATATATAGATATACATACCATATTTCCTCAAAAATAAGGCCGGTTTTTATACTCTTTCCCCCGGTGAAATATGCATTAGGGCTTATTATCAGGGAATGCCTTATTTACCCTCCCTGTGCAACAATCTACATTTATTCATTTATTCATGTACAAAAATCGACATTTATTCATGTATACAAATCGACATTTATTCGCTACTTTTCTGTTATTGGGCAACAGTTCTAAATAACGCGTTAACAGTTGTGTGAGAATTCTATAAAAACAGTGCAACAAACATTCCAACTTCAGAATATCTACACCTTTGCTTTCACAGTGCAATATTTCATGCATAACAGAAAGTGCAGAAAAATCTCAATACATGTATATTGCAGGAGGGGAATAAAACTGAAAGCAGAAGCAATCCATTATGTTGCCCCTATAATGGAAAATTTATTGAAATACAGTCATGTCATCTTCTTCTAGAACATTGTCATAAGTCTCCAACCCCCGAATTCCAGCCTGAATTTCTTGTGACTCCATTTCCTGTAGAACCATAGGCCCCAATCTGTCATGCCTAGCAACAGAGCTCTCCTTAAATGAGCACTGCTTGTCCAAGTAGCCTGCTCATAGTGCATTGGCAACACAGCTGTCAGTGATTTTATCCCATGAATTTTTCACCCAAGTCATGACCTCTTGCAGACTAGGCTTCACAAAGTTTCCATGCTGATTTCTCTCCATTCTATTTTCAATGTAGTCATTGAGTTCCATGCACAAATGGTCCTTGAATGCCTTGTTTATTGCAATATCAAGTGTCTGGAGATAGGCAGTCATTCCTGCAGGAATCATTATTTGATCTATTCTTCTTTGTGCAAGGAATTTCTTCATGTCTTTAGCTTGGTGAGTGCTGGCTGAATCCCAGACTAGCAGACATCTTTCGCCACCTCGCAAAACAAGTGACAGCATTACATCGACCCACTTTCTTATTGTGCACCAGACCTTTTTGGTTTCAAGAATGTAAATGCCTGAATCACGTTCAATCTTATCTTTCTTGCCCTTACTAATGATTAGAGGTGGGGTTTTCTTTCCATCTAGATGAATTGCCAAAATACAGGTAACACGTGCACCTCATAACCAGTGGAGGGAATGTAGATTGACAAGGCACCCCTCTGATCAATTGTTGTTTGAGATCCTTGGCCCATAAACACTGCGGTGTATCCATAGCAATCATGTTGGAGAATTGGTATTTAGAAAAGTCGATGTCATCAACAAAGGACTTGAATGCAAGTGCACGTTTAATAACTTCAGTATCTTCCAGCTTGAACAGTGTTGTTGATCTTCTTAGAGACAGTTCATATCGCTAAAAGAAGCCATTTAGCTAATGTTGTGATGCTTTGAATTCTTCTGAGGATATTTCTAACTGTGGTGCCATTGCAAGGGCAAATGCTTGAATATCAGCCCTGTGCACAACCAAAGCCTTTGCTCTCCTGTTAGCAATCCATTCACAGATGATGTCTTCCAGCTGAGGAAATAATGGTTAATGACCTGATCCACATTTGCACTTCTTAGCATTTCCCTTGTCGGCCTGTTCACTGAGGTTATCATACGCTGTATGCCATTTTCGGACCATTCGGAGATTTAACTTCTTCTCTTTGCAGAAAGCTATCAGATTCTTTCCCCGGGAGTCCTCCACGATTCCTTTCTTGCACTTGATGGAATAACTCTTTATTTTTGCACTCATCTTGTCAGGGAGGGGGGGTTAATTGAAGACTTATGAGACTGGAGTGGCAACACAAAATAGTGATGGTTAAGAAGACACAACCACAGCCGTTCGTTATCAAGTGCACGAGCTTTACGTGCATTGTCTGTACTTTGACCGATCAAAGTACATCTGCCAGTGTTCATGGGCCAAGGATCTCAACCGTCAAGTGTGAGTGATGATTAGGGTTACAGTAAGAATTGTGGAGGACTCCCAGGGAAAGAATCTTATGACTTTCTGCAAAGAGAAGAAGTTGGATGTCCGAATGGTCCGAAAATGGTGAGCAGAGTATGATAACCTCAGTCAACGGGTGTCAAAAATATTATTTTGTAATTCAACACGTCCATCATGTGTTGTTGTCTTAACTGGGGCTTATTTTTGGGGTAGAGCTTATATCATGGCCACCCTGGAAAACCATACTAGGCCTTATTCTCTGGTTAGGCCTTATTTATGAAGAAATACTATTTGTGGGATGTAGTACAGTGTGACTCCATCTAGAGAGAAATATGCAATATATATTTTTATAAGTAGTCACACATGTACTGGCATATGGATTTGCATGTGAGTGTGTGTGTGTGTGTGTGTGTGTGTGTGTGTGTGTGTGTGTGTGTGTGTGTGTGTGTGTGTGTGTTTGCGTGTGTGTGTGTGTGTGTGTGTGTGTGTGTGTGTGTGTGTGTGTGTGTGTGTGTGTGTGTGTGTGTGTGTGTTTGTGTGTGTGTGTGTGTGTATGTATAACATATACACACACACAGGTGGGGCATGTGCATGCATTTGTGTATTATATCATTATCCTCATTGTAATCCATAGGTTTCTGGATTTACGGATTAGTACTAGGCTCACTACAATTGTGGACCATTTATTTTAAACTGAGCAAATTACCCCATCTTCATATCAAACCCTGCACCTTGTGTTTGTAATTTAGAGATCTTAACCATTATGCCAACCCTCCTCCAATGCCAACCTCCCTCCTAACTTTTTTTTCCTACTTTCTACATGTCCCAAATCTTTTTCACCATACTAGTTATTAGGCTGTGTTGTAATGGTTCTTCCATTCCAAAATTTGTAGGTTTAGTATGTTTTCATCCTATCTTAGAACAACAAAACTGATGCAAATATAATTATCCCCCATCCTTTTTCTTTTGTGAAGCCATAGAACATTCACTTTCTGATTTCTAGTCATTTAGAGTATAGTAATATCTCATAATGCTGTGATTTGTGCAATATGGGTGCATACAATTTGTTATTTATAATAATATTAACATAGTAGAATTAAGCATTATTACTAATCTAGTAAGTGTACATCTTCTCTCAGTTTATAAACCCAAAAGGAATATTGGGAAACTACTTTACAAACACTCTGTCTCACTAAATCAGAACAAACTCCCTCTTCATATTAGATCCAACCTTTCCTTTCCCTGTTTTAAAAAGGAGCTTAAATGCCACCTATTAAACTTGAAATTATGCTGTTGCATTTACCACACTTAGTCATAGTCTCTCCCACTGTATAACCTGTTGCATCTCCTAACTGTATTTCTTTGTCAGTAACTTCTGCTTAAACCAATCTCCTAAACCCTCAGCTCTACTACTATATCTACTACTATATCCCTACTATAGCACCCTCCCATTCCAAACACTATTTATCCCCCCTCCCACTTCCTATCAATGTCTATACATTGTCCTTCTTTTGAATGATCATCTTTTTGTTTTTACTCGCATACGTAATAAATTTTAGTCCACTAGTATCAATGCAACCCTTAATGTTCATAATTTTTTTTCTTTTGTTTTTCTCTTTATAATTAATTTCGTATTTGCAGTGTTTTTAATAATTTTTGTCCTGTATGTTTATCTTTGCTTATGTTTGCCGGGGCTCTTTCCCCTTGGGTCTCCACTGAAAATGAGTTGCTTACTATCAATGCAATGCAAATAGTTATAACCTTTTCTTTTTTACAATTATTTTGTATTATGATTGTTATTTAATATTTGTTTATTCTCACTTTATTTTTACGTATGTTTGTTGGGGCTTTTCCTCTCGGGTCTCCCCTGAAAATAAGTTTGTTTGCAAACTCAGTTGGACTAACCCGGTTAACAAATGTGAAATAAATAAATAAATACCATTTTATTTGTTCGTGCTAAGTGTATTATTAGCTTATTATTATCTTCGCCTATGTAACCCGTGTCATGGCTGAAATGGGTACCGGAGCCAGTTCAATTTCCCATAAGAATAAAATCAAATTATGCTCCATGGCTAACTAAAGGAACTAAGAATGGAATGAAAGGCAGGGATAAGGCCTGGATACAATTCCACAAAAACAAAACCACTACTATGAGACAAATCTATTTAGAACTCTGTAACAAAGCTAAAAAACAAATCAAACTTGACAAAACTAACCACTACAAAAGCATGCAAGAAAAATATGTTCACAACCCTCAAAGATTCTAGGTACAATAAATACTATACTCCAGCCAGGAAAATCCACAACTCCAACCCCTGTGTTAGTAAACAACCATGATAACATTCAATTGACAGTAGCACACAAGTTATACTATTATCCTGAGAAATCCCCTGCACTCCAGCACCTAATTCAACCCTATACTACCACTAGAACCTTAAGATCTAGTAACCAGAACCACATAAATGTCATCAGATATAAGAATGATGCTGGTACGTCTCTGGTTGCACTATTGCAAGAATCTGAAATACACTACCAGGCCAAATAACTTCTGATAACACTACTGTACAATTAAAAAAAAACTCCTGAAAGCCCACTATTCAAACAACTGGCTCTGCTCTTGTTACTCCTCAGGTTAATACGTACCTATGCATTGTAAGGAGGGCACTGTCATGTGATAGCAGTTCTCCTGGAAAGGCTGTTATACTAATCAAAGATTGTCACTACTGTTGCTGTTTACTGTATAGAACTAAAACCTATCTGTTGCAAGAAACAATTACCATATGCTGATTGTTCTTAACTACCTTACATGTTTTTATCCTTAAAAATTATGTATGTGTTTACTACATTGCAGGTTTTAATCCTAAAAGTTATGTATGTGTTTTAAATTTTGATTTTATTTGTTTCTTGAAATTATATTTTATGAATTTTTTTTGCAATATCTACTTTATTCTATGCTTAAATCTCTCCTATTTATTGTATGTTTTGAGCTTTTCTCCCTGGGCCTCTGCTAAAAATGGACCTGTGTCCACTCGGACTTTCTCGGTAAACAAATGTAAAATAAAAAATAAAATAAAAATAAAAAGGTCTGTCTGTGGATACTGATTTTATATTGTTTTGGTCAAACAAAGGATTATATCTCTGCAAGTGTGAGAGACTGGTCCTGATATTTTCACTTTTTTGCTTTCTGGACTGGCTGAGACACAGGACACAGGACATTTAAAGTGCATGGTCCTTTAGGGTGGAAGGTACTCACAAACTCCATAATTGACCTGCCATGGTACAATCTTATCTGCGCTATCTAAAAGCTCAATGAACAGCAGCAGATTGATTTCTAGGCACCGCACCAATCACAAGTGCCTCTCTTTAGCGTATGCAGCTTCTTAGATTTTTATCTACCATTACAAATAACTTACTAAAGTTAATTATCTGTTTAGATTCCAGGCATTTCAACAGTTAAATGAATGCCAGTGCTTGATAGTCCTAAGCGCTATTACTGGCACATGCTTCACATAAGCGCCTACAAGCCCGTAGTGTTAAAGCTACTGCTACTCGCAGATTACACACAGTTCTCCCCCTGCATATGTTTTCCTTTCCCCATTTCACAAACAAGAGCATATATCAACAGAAAGAGCACCATTTTTTCTAGTTGGGAAGTTGTGTAACGCTAGATGCTAATGGTAATGGCTGCTACTTACATATGCTATACCTGATTAAACCATGTGTTAAACTGCTAGCTACAGTGAATGTACTATGTTTGAAACTACATACTGTCTTTCTTTTCCTCTTACTGAACCTATTGTACACCTCCTCTACAACTTCACTATTCACTCTTGCACTCCAACTATTTCATTTCTCTCCTTCACTCCTGCACCTCCATTTAGTCTTCACCCGTACATCCCTTGTCCTCCCGTCTTGTAGTTGTGTTTCCAATAAGTACCCACTCTGATCTACCTCACAATCTGGCTAATGCTGTAACTAACCCTTTTTTCTCTCTACAGCCTGCTGCTTACCCTCAGGTTCTCCCCAGCCAAAAGCTGAAAACCAAGGGAATCCCTCCTCTAAAAGTCTTCCTCCACCCCAGACATCTGCAGCACAGCTCTCTGATCGCTGTTGTGCTCCCAGACCTAATACTAAGAAAGGAACAGACTGCATGTATGTTGATATTTTAATACCTATCTCTGCCAAAACATAAGTCTGTCCTTAACCATAGTATGCACGGTAGCAGCCTACAGCAGCTCAGCCTCTCCCCTCCCAGCCACGCCTTGCCTCCCTGCATTTATTCTTAATTTCTCTGTAACTACATTAATGTTCCTACTTTTGTCACTTGGTGGCAGCCATACTCCCTATTGTTGATACATTTTGTATTTAATTTTTACAAACTCCTAAAGCCTCCTATACAGAAGGGCTGTAACTTTTTCTCAAAACCTTTATTCCCCCTGCCTACTTCCCCTGCTTGTCACAAACTTTCCCACTCACCTTACTGCCCAGCTGCACCTTCCCATCTCAAAGACCCGGCTTTACTTATTGTCTTCTTTTTGGGTTTTTTTCACTCCTGCCCAGCTCTATCCCACTCTGTTTGCCCTGCAGGCTCACTCTGCTTCCCTACCCTGCCCCCAATTACCACCCGCCCCCAGTACCTCTACATATATACTTACTCACACCACTCCCCACACACACCTAAACCAATCACAATACACCCTCTATCAAACCCCTCCCACTTCCATACACATACCAATTCTCACACACCCCTCTCACTCCCATGCAAACCCCACTTCTCACACACCCGTCCAACAATGACTACCTTCCCCCACAAACTATACTACTAGCTACCCTGCTATTATCCCTAACCTATATTACCCAATGTAACCTCCCCATCAACACACACACCTACCTCAAACCCCACATACCACCACCTGAAACCTACCAAACAAATCCCAGACATATTCACAAATCTCCCATGAACTGTATTCCTCCAGCCCATCCCATCTGTTCAAACATACTATACTCCCTACCCCACCCTTCCCACACCCTATCCTAAGTGCTTTCTCAAAAAAACCCTCACCCAGCAAAACCATATTTCACTATCCCTATTACACCTGCTCAGGTAGCTCCTCCACCATATCTCACTCTCAGTCTCAGGTGACATCCACCCTAACACTGGTCCAAACCCCAGCATCACCCACCAGACTTCCAAACCACACAAACCCAAGTCTATCCACCTTCACACCTGGCTCTCTCATAACCAGCCTGATATAACTGCAGTCTCTGAGACCTAGCTTAAACCCTCCATCAAAGACAACAAAATCCTCCCCCCAGGCTACCATATCATACGTAATGATAGACCTCATAGAAAAGGAGGTGGTATAGCTATTATCTACCCCTCAACTCTCACCTTTACTCCATTGTCTAACCCCATCCCAAATTTTGCCAATGCTGAAATGACTGCAGGCTTTTTAAAACTTAACAACTACAAATCCATTTGCATCTGTTCCATCTACATCCCACCCGGCGATAATACCAAAACACTAGAAGACATCCTCTCTTGGTTTAGCTCCAACATCAAAAATGAAACCTACATCCACGGTGACATGAATATTTACTGGGCCTCCTTCCTTTCGGATACCCCAACTCATTCAATCAACCTTTACAATTTCACCCAACTTATAAACCTTCCAACCAGGCCAAATAAAGATGGTACCTCCGTTACCATCATAGAGTGGATATTAACAACCCACCCCAACCATACTGCTAATGCTGGTAGCATACCAGACCCCCTAAGTGACCACCTACCAGCCTTTGTAGACCGCCTACCCTCTCACATAGAAAAAAAACACCAATTCACCCAATACCGCAACCTAGCCTCCTTCAGCCCCGAAATATTCTCAGAATGCCTTAAGATTACTGACTGGTCTTCCTTAAGAAGCCTTCCACTAGATAATGCTGTATCCTATTTTAACCTTGCCTTCCTTACCCTACTAGATAAACTAGCCCCCTTCCAATCCAAATGCATCAGAACTAATCCCTGCCCCTGGCTATCCCAGGAAACTAAACAGATAATGAATCAACGAGACAGAAAGTGGAAACAGTACCAAAAACAGAAAAACCCCAGCACCCACCTAGAATTTAAACATCTATGTAACCTAGCCAAAAAAATCAATAACAAAAGATCGCAAAACCTATTACTACAATCTGCAATCCAAGCACTCAACTAACCCAAAGAAATTCTGAAACTCCATCTCCTCAATTCTCAACCTCGGTAATAAAGCCAACCCTTGCCCTGATCCTAAGCTCACCACCCTTGAAACAGCCACAAAATTCAACACATTCTTTATAGATTGCATAGCTAAACTATCCTCCACTTTCCCTAGCCCCCCCACCAACACAACCCCCTCACCCTGGCCCCCCAACCACCCTACTCACACTCCTCCTCCTCCCCTCTTCTCCCTTAAACCTGTCTCCACTAACACAATAAAAAGACTACTCCTAAATCTCAAATCATGCCACAATGCCCCAGACAATCTTCCAGCAAATTTCCTTAAACTATCTGATGAATCAATAGCCTATCCCATATCTATTCTTATAAATAGATCTATACAAAAATCCTATGTACCAACCATCTGGTGACACGGATTCATTACCCCTCTCCACAAAGGTGTTAAGAACATAGACTCTACCAACTTCAGGCCCATAGCTATACTCTCTCCTCTCTCTAAAATTTTAGAAAAAAAACATCCACTCCCAACTCATGCCATACCTAACCCAGCACAACCTCATCTTTCCCACCCAACACAACTTCTGCCCCGGCCACAGTACCATGACAGCCCTCCTTTCCTTTCTTGAGACAGTCAACCTAGCACGTGACAGTGACAAATATGTATCATCACTGTTTCTTGACCTCTCAAAGGCATTCAATACCATCTCCCACTCCCTACTCCTGTCCCAGCTCTCACACTTGCACCTCTCTCCCTCAACCTTAGCCTGGTTCTCCAGCTACCTTTCCATGCAACAACAGGCTGTGCAATGGAAAGAGTCAACCTCCCCTTTCTTACCCACACCCACAGGAGTTCCACAAGGATCTGTACTGGGCCCACTCCTCTTTAACATATTCATCAAAAACTTCCAGCACTCCATCCCTGATGCATCAGTTATCCAATACGCAGATGACTCCACCATCATCTGCTCAGCCTCCTGCCCCTCCAAACTTCTACTCAAAACCCAAATAGCCTTCTCCAAAACAGAATCATGGATGCAATTTAATCGCCTAGCCCTAGATGCTAACAAAGCAAAACTAATGATTTTCACTCCTACCAAAACCTCCTAGTTCAACAGAGACCTATTTTCCATCAAAAGCCATAATAACACCCCCCTAGAAATCATTCCCAGTAACAAGCTACTTAGCATTACCATTGATGAAAACCTAAAATTCAACTCCCACATCCTCTCCGGAATCAAAAAAACTCACCAGAAAATCAGTCTCCTCTACAGACACAGCTACTACCTCAACCCCTCCTCCCGACAAACCCTTGCATCTACCTTCCTTCTCCCCTCTCTCTTGTATGGTGCTCCCCTATTCTCCAACCTACATCTTGGCCTTTGTTCCAAACTTGAAGCCTGTTACAACAAAATCTGCAAATTCACAACCAATTCTAAGAACTCTTCCCATCACTGCCACTCTCTACACACCCTCAACTGGCCAGAACCCCCCAACCGCCAAATATACCTACAACTTACAACAGCCCACAAACTCATCTTCAAACCAACATAATGCCATTCTCTTACAAAATCTCTAATACCCTCCACACCCAGCTGCTCCCTGAGATCCAAAGGTCAAAACCTCCTACAAATGCATGAACCCTTACACCCACCTGGCCAACTACTACTATCCTACACCATAGCCAAACTGTGGAACTCTCTACCCCCACTACATAACTTACCAAACCATAACAACTTCAATTCCATGCTTCTCTCCCATCTGTCCTCCAAATGGGAATGTCCTTTACATGCTCTCACCTAAAACACCCCCACCACTAACTCCTCACCTATATCAACATTTCTTTACCAAAACTAACAAATTGTCATAGGTTTTTCTCTGTACATTCTTCTTAAAATATTATGCATGCAAGCCTCTGGCTTATCTTACACATATTCTCAAAATGACATTCTCTTAAATGTAATGTAACATATATTTTATTGTAAAACTGTGATTTCTGTACAGTTTGTACTGAGTAGCTTATCTTGTCTATTGCAATGTTGTGACTTTCTGTATTTTGTAATGTTGTGACTTTCTGTATTTTGTACTATGTACTGGAACTTTTCTCCTCGGGTCTTCACTGAAAAAGGGCCACAAGCCCAGCTGGACTAACCCAGTTAACAAACAAACAAACAATAAATAAATAAATATCAGTGCTGCATGACAAGAGGGTATAGTATACTGCTGTTTGGTGATATTGTCAAATCAATGCAAGTTTTATATATGTATATAGACATAATTTCACAATATTTCAAAACAATATTATTCTACAAAACTATTTGTGTTAGATGGCAGCCATCGGTGTCAACATTGTGAGCTTTAATGTTTTGCATAAGATGGCATCATTTATTTATCTGTAGATTTCACAACTTTTATGAAACTAATGTGGTTATGAAAATAAAGGTACAAGTCATAACTGCATTACCAAAAGAGCATGTATATATCAGAATGTCATCAAATTGCCCAGCATGCTTTAATGTCATTTTTTACTATCACATAGTAAATATCACATAGGTGGTAGTCTTCTTAACACCGAAAGTGTGATAAGAGACCTTGGGACACAGGTGGACAGTAGTCTTTCCTTTGATAATCACATCACCACAGTAGTCAGGAAATCCTTCTACATGGCACACCTCATCACAAAAGGTTTCTCATCCAGGAAAAAAAAGAGGTCATTGTTCCCCTCTACTCGTCACTCATTAGACCCATTATAGAGTACAACACCCTTTTGGTATGTACCTCACAAGACATCTACAACAACTGGAAAGGCCACAGAAATACCTCACAAAGAGGATTACCAGCCTCAAACAGATGCTCTGCGCAGGCTGTCTCAAAAAACTCCAGCTTTACTCCATCACATGTCGCTCAGAGGCGATCTCTGCCTAACATACAAAGCTATGTCAAACCCAGAGCTGTTGGACATGCTCCACTTAAAGAAATCCCAATCCCTCTGAGCTACACACTCTAGGGACTTAAACCTTGTCACCACAATAAACAGAACATGCTGGAGGGATAGATTCCTGTCCCAGAGACTTCCCATACTCTGGAACAAACTACCTATCTATATCAAACAAAGCTCCTCATTAGCACTCTTCAAGAAAAATCTTGATGACTGGATGGGAAATAAGAAATTCACCCCTGGGATCACCTCTGTGGCTCTGCTCAACAGGGGCACAAGAAAACAATTTTCTTGTGTAGAGAAAGCCAGGGTACCTTTTTGGTTAGGCTTGTATAGGCCCCAGGGCCGATAGCCTAGTACCTACCTATAAACCTATGAACAAACTGTTTGAATACACCACCCCAACATGACAGTATCACACTCTATTTCTGCATTATTAATGTCAACCTGGAATATACATCCTA